>NC_140990.1:251272092-251424120 GCF_052327205.1 Somniosus microcephalus | reverse complement strand
GTAGGATTGGTCAATCGTCACGTCACTCGACTCTAGGATGGCCCGCTCGCACACGCAATGAACCAGCCCCCGTGACGCAGTGATTGGTCGACCGTCGGGTTGCTCGACTGTACGATTGGTCAACCTTCACGTCACTCGATGCTAATGAGCGGATAATGAGCGGAATTGTGAACCTTTTTTGGATACCGTCGGCACAATTTTTGTCCGACCAAAAAGTAAATATGCCTATGAGAGTCCCCTAATGATAAGCTTTCTTTTGATGTAACATATGTGTAGGTACGCTCTATAACTTTTGACTGTATAGCTGGACAGAAAGAGAGACAGAGAGACAGACAGAGAGACAGAGAGACATACCGCTTTATATATATAGATAGACTAGCTGGAGTGCCCGGCAGTGCCGAGGCTTTTTTGAGGGCATGTTGTTGTTGGAAGAGAGAGAGAGAGCGAGTGGGGGGGGGGGGGAAGAGAGAGAGAGCGAGTGGGGGGGGGGGAAGAGAGAGAGAGCGAGTGGGGGGAAGAGAGAGAGGGCGAGTGGGGGGAAGAGAGAGAGAGCGAGTGGGGGAAGAGAGAGAGAGCGAGTGGGGGGAAGAGAGAGAGAGCGCGAGTGGGGGAAAGAGAGAGAGAGCGAGTGGGGGGAAAGAGAGAGAGAGCGAGTGGGGGGAAGAGAGAGAGAGCGAGTGGGGGGAAGAGAGAGAGAGAGCGAGTGGGGGGAAGAGAGAGAGAGAGCGAGTGGGGGGAAGAGAGAGAGCGAGTGGGGGGAAGAGAGAGAGCGAGTGGGGGAAGAGAGAGAGTGCGTGGGGGGAAGAGAGAGCGAGTGGGGGGAAGAGAGAGAGCGAGTGGGGGGAAGAGAGCGAGCGAGTGGGTGGGAAGAGAGAGAGCGAGTGGGGGAAGAGAGAGAGCAAGTGGGGGGAAGAGAGAGAGCGAGTGGGGGGAAGAGAGAGAGCAAGTGGGGGAAGAGAGAGAGCGAGTGGGGGGAAGAGAGAGAGCGAGTGGGGGAAGAGAGAGAGAGAGACTGGGGGGAAGAGAGAGAGAGAGAGACTGGGGGAGAGAGAGAGAGAGACTTGGGGGGAGAGAGAGCGAGAGAGACGGGGAGAGAGAGAGACTGGGGGAAGAGAGAGAGAAAGAGAGAGAGGGAGAGAGAGAGACAGAGAGAGAGGGAGAGAGAGAGAGGGAGAGAGAGAGTGAGAGAGAGAGGGAGAGAGGGAAGGAGAGAGTGAGGGAAGGAGGAAGAAACCGGGCAGCCCAGACTAAAGATGGCGTTGTTCGGGCCCACATTGAAGTGACGCCATGATCAAAGATGGCGCTGTTCGGGCCCACATTGAAGTGCCGCCATGATCAAAGATGGCGGCATGAGGAAATTGTCGTGCCGCCAGGATCAAATATGGCGCTGTTTTCCCCCCACATTGAAGTGCTGCCATGATCAAAGATGGCGGCGAGCGATCTGGTTGGTGCTGACTGGGAGTGTGAGAGAGAGAGAGTGAGAGAGAGAGTGGGCCGCTACGGACCACCGCGGCCGCTCACCTGGTGGCTTTGGGTCGGGCTCTGGGGCGGCGCTGTTGATGCCACGGGGAAGTTTTGTGTGCGGCGGCTCCCGGCACGGACTGCCGCAGCCGCTCACCTGCTGACTTTGGGTCGGGCTCTCGGGCCGCGAGGGGGGGGAAGGAGAGAGAGAGCCGCCGCTCCTCCGGTCGATGTGTTGCGTGCCGACCCCTGATGAGTGCCCGATCAGCTGAGCCCGAGCCCCGCGGTGACCGTAACTCACCTCCCGCTAGGCTCCCTCCCGCCCCGCCAGCCTTTACCAAAATGTCGGCGATGGCTACGCTTGGCCCAGTCCCGCGCTGCCAGCCTTTACCAAGATGGCGGCGATCGCGGGGCGGGCCCAGCGGGAGGGGCGGTGCCTAGCTTGGGCGTGGCTGGGCAACAGACGCCCAGGCTTCGAGGCCTGCAAAAACGGTGAAAGGTAGGAAAATTAGAGGTTAGAGAAAAGATTTACAAATTAATTAGCTTTTTTAAAAACAAACAATTTGTGTTTTAAAAGCAATTTTTTTTTGCTGGAAATCTAGATTTGAAAAGAAACACGCAGAAAGTGGGAAAAAGAAATGAAGAGTTTGGAATCAAGATGGCGGCCACTCACCTCAACTCAGAAGCATTAGGCCCGCCCACACACGCACCGATTGGTCAACCGTCAGGTCACTGAACTGTAGGATTGGTCAATCGTCATGTCACTCGACTCTAGGATGGCCCGCCCGCACACGCAATGAACCTTCACGTCACTCGATGCTAATGAGCGGATAATGAGCAGAATTTTGAAGGTTTTTGGATACCGTCGGCACAATTTTTGTCCGACCAAAAAGTAAATACACCTATGAGAGTCCCCTAATGATAAGCTTTCTTTTGATATAACATATGTGTAGGTACGCTCTATAACTTTTAATTGTATAGCCGGACAGACAGACAGAAAGACAGACAGACAGAGAGACAAACAGAGAGACAGACAGAGAGAGAGACAGAGAGAGAGACAGAGAGAGAGACAGAGAGAGAGGGACATACTGTTTTATATATATAGATAGATACACACATTTTTTATTATTTTTTTATCCACACTTTTGTTTGGCCTTTTTTCTTCCCTCCCACATGGCAGCTGTCCTTCATTCTGCCAGCACAATTCACACTTCATCTAGAGCTATCCTTTATTCCTTAACCTGTCCCATTACCACCTCCTCTTGCCTTGAATATCTCTTAATGTCTCTCAATGTCTCTTAATCTCTCCTGCTTTCTATCCTATCACTGACCTTCCCTTTTGTTCGTTCATCCCCTCCCCCTTTTCCCAGCCCCTAACTTGCGTCACAATCTATTCCTTTTCCTGCTTTTTTCCAGTTCTGACGAAAGGTCATCGACCTGAAACGTTAACTCTGTTTCTCTCTCCACAGATGCTGCCCTGGCCTGCTGAGTTTTTCCAGCGTTTTCTGTTGATATTTTTACTTTCTTTTCAAAGCTGGGCCCCTGAAATTTGCATCTCTGTCCTGATCAGCAGAGCTGCAAAACAGCCTCGCTCCCTGGCAAGCTGTCTCCTGGGCTGTCCCTGCTATCACGACCTGCTCCTGCTGACTTGTGCTGGGGACTTCACCATGTGCAGACTTCACTAACTCACTGTCCAAACCGCCCAGGTTTTTTTTCTTTTACTTCATTCTCGGGGATGTGGGCATTGTGGTCAAGGCTGGCATTTATGCCCATCCCTAGTTTCCCTTGAGAAGATGTTGGTGGGCCTTCTTGAACTGCTGCAGTGAAGGTGCTCCCACAGTGCTGTTAGGTAGTGAGTTCCAGGATTCTGACCCAGTGACAATGAAGAAACGGCGATATATGCCTACATCAAGATGGTGTGTGACTTATAAGGGAACATGAAGGTGATGATATTCCCAGGCACCTGCTGCCCTTGTTCTTCTAGTAGGTGGTCGTTGAGAGTTTGGGAAGTCCTTCTGAAGAAGTATTGGTAAGTTGCTGTGGTAACAATCTCTGGTGCTTGTGAGGTATGCAACACGTGATGCTGCATCCTCAGGAAGGTTGTCCTTCTGCAGGGTCTTGCTGCTGAGAAGGACATAGAGAAAAGAGAAAAGGGTCAAAAGTTAACATGGCAATGATAGGCTTGACAGTGTTAAGTGACAGGTTTCATAATGCAGCTTGAAGTTGTCATGTGGGCTGAATGTGCAATCTCTTGAGGTGAACGAAGAGGTACAAGTAACAGACACCTGTAATGATCGTAACCTGTCATTCTGAAATGGTACACTAGGTGGTGCTGTATGTATATAAGAGTGGGCTACCCACAAGGCAGCAGTCAAGATGGAGGCCTCTACAGATACTGTACCTAGTCCACATGTGCTCAATAAAGTGTCTAGCAAAAGCTAACTGTTCTTAATAAAAACGACTAGTTATTAATGAACATAACATGGTACCAGGATTGGTGAAGATCTGCTCAAAATTGTGAAACGCGACATGGAGACTTTGAAGCCACCGGAGTTTTTGAATCTCACAGGAAATGTCGACTACAATTGGCAGACTTTTAAACAACAATTCGAACTCCACATTGCTGCCATCGGGCACGGTACGAAGCCAGACGCAAGGAAAATAGCATTACTGCTCATGGTTGCAGGCCCACAGGCGATAGAGGTATTTAATACATTTGTATTTAATCCAGAGGAGAACAGAGAAAAATTAGACAATGTGCTAAAGAAGTTTGATACACATTGTTCTCCCAAAAAGAATGAAACCTATGAGAGGTACATCTTCCGTTCTCGGACACAGCAGCAAAATGAGACTTTTGATAGCTTTTTGACTGATCTGAAACTGAAAGCACAGACATGTAATTTCTCTGAGCTGAAAGCATCCATGATTCGTGACCAGATTGTGTTTGGTATTCATGATAAAAAAGTCAGGGAACATCTGTTGAGAGAAACCAAACTAACATTGGAAATTGCTGTGAAAATATGCCAAGCTAGCGAACTAGCTCAAAAGCATGCCAAGACTTTCAGTGAAATCAATGATGATGCGATTGCAGTAAGTGCTGCTGTCGGTGCCGTGTCCTACAAGGGGAAGAAACATGGGCAGAACAGAAGTGAAAAGCAATCGGAGGAAGGAATTTTTAATTGTAAACGCTATGGTTACAAACACCAGTTAAAACAATGTCCAGCGTTTGGAAAAATGTGCACAAAATGTCATGGAAAGAATCACTTTGCCAAACAATGCTTTTCAAAAGTAAAAACTAAGAAAGGGCAACGAGTTAATGTAATTGAGGGCACTGATTTAAGTGAGACATGTTTTGTAGGAATGGTATCATGTGACAATATCAAAAAGGATACAGAAAATGTGCAGTCCTCAGGAATTAACAATGCTGAACATAAAGTTAATGCAGTAAAAGAGGACAAATGGATGATCCCACTGCAGGTAAATGGAGCACTAGTTACATTGAAATTAGATACTGGGGCAAAAGCAAACTTAATCAGTATGAGTGACATTAACAATATGAAAGAAAAGCCCAAAATACAGAAAAAGTCAGTACTACTGAAGGACTATAATGGACAGAAAATAGATAGCTTAGGTGTACGCAGACTTAAAGTGACAGTCAAAGACAAAGTGCATCATCTCATGTTTTCTGTTGTGGCTGAAGGACTTGATTCACTACTGGGTGACAAAGCTTGTGAGGACTTAGAACTGGTCAAGAGAGTCTACCATATAAACTGTGCCATAAGCAGACCAGATGACTCGGTGGATTCTGTAGTGAATAATTTCCAGGATGTGTTCAAAGGATTTGGAGTTCTACCATTCACTTAAAAGATCCAGCTAAAGGAGGATGCTCAGCCAGTGGTACATGCTCCACGAAGAGTTCCAGAACCCCTGCATGACCGGCTCAAGAATAAACTGGACAGAATGACCACACTAGGAGTCATCAGGAAAGTCGAAGGGCCAACAGACTGGGTTAACTCCATGGTATGTGTAAAGAAAAAGAACAATGATCTAAGAATATGCATGGATCCAAAGGACTTAAATGCAAACATAAAACGTGAACACTACCAGATTCCCAAGCGAGAAGCAATCACCAGTGAAATGTCAGGTGCCAGATACTTTACAAAGCTCGATGCCTCACAAGGATTTTGGCAACTAAAACTGGATGAAGAAAGCACCAAATACTGTACCTTCAACACACCATTTGGCAGGTATTGTTTCGTCAGAATGCCTTTCGGGATAATATCTGCATCTGAAATCTTTCATAGAGCGATGGAACACATAATTGAAGGTCTGGAAGGAGTTCGGGTCTATGTTGATGACATCATCATCTGGGGCTCCACACTGAAAGAACACAATGAGAGACTGACTAAAGTGCTATAGAGCATACGCCGGAATGGACTGAAGCTCAACAAAGCCAAGTGTCAGTTTGGCGTCCAGGAAGTCACTTTCCTAGGAGATAATCTATCTGGTAAAGGAATAGAGCCAGATATGGAAAAAGTATACGCCATACTCAAAATGCCCCGACCCACTGAGAAAAAAGGAGTGCTGCGCATCATGGGGATGATAAACTTCATTGGAAAGTTCATTCCTAACTTGTCAGCCAAGACAGCCTGTCTGCGAGACCTGCTACGTAAAACAAATGAGTTCGCATGGACAGAAAGACATGAACAAGAGTGGATAAACCTCAAAACAGTGCTGACAACCACACCTGTACTCATCTTCTTTGACCCAACAAAAAGAATCAAAGTGTCAACGGATGCATCAAAAGATGGCCGAGGTGCGGTCTTGCTACAAGCAGAGGGTGAAGATTGGAAGCCTGTTGCCTATGCCTCCAGGTCTATGACTGATTCTGAGTGTCGATACGCCCAGATTGAAAAGGAATGTCTAGGCTTGGTAGTTGGACTAGAAAAGTTTCATGGCTACATATATGGACTTCCCACCTTTACAGTTGAGACAGACCACAGCCCAGTGGTTGCCATCATAAAAAAGAACCTGAATGAGATGTCTCCAAGGATTCAACGACTCATGGTGAAGCTGCAAAGATATGACTTTGAACTGATCTACACACCAGGCAAATACATAGTGTTAGCAGATGCACTATCCCGAGCACCCACAATGAGTCATGTGAGCTCTACTGAAGAAGACGTGGATGTTCATGTGAGTATGGTCACTGCTGCGCTGCCCATGTCAGACACAAAATCAAAGCAAATAGCAGAAGAAACAGTAAAAGATACAGTATTACAAACAGTAATAGAGAACATTCATCATGGTTGGCCAAAAGGTTCCTGTCCAAAATATTTTCACATAAGGTCAGAATTGAGTGTCGCAAGTGGACTATTACTAAAACAGAACAGAATAGTCATTCCACAGGCTCTACATCAAGACATGCTCAAAAGGATTCATGAGGGACACCTCGGAATTGAAAAATGCAAAAGGAGAGCAAGAGACACTGTTTATTGGCCTGGCATAAATAAGGACATTGAGAACATGATAGGCAAATGTGAGACATGTCAGAAACACCAAAACAAACAAGCAAAGGAACCAATGATAGTAGCTGACATACCAACAGCACCATGGCAAAAGGTTGGTATGGACCTTTTTCATTTAAATGGTAAAAACTATCTAATAGTGATTGACTACTATTCTAACTATCCTGAGATGGCACTGCTCTCAAGCACCACAGCAAGCAGTGTCATAATGCATGTGAAATCCATCTTCGCCAGACATGGAATTCCCAGGATTGCCGTTAGCGACAATGGTCCGTGCTTCAACTGTAAGGAGTGGCAACAGTTTGCAGCACATTATGACTTTCAACACATCACATCCAGTCCTTTGTATGCTCAGTCGAATGGTAAGGCAGACAAAGGTGTTCAAGTTCTCAAGCAGCTACTGAAGAAAGCGACAGAAAGCAAGTCTGATCCTTATCTCGCCCTGCTGAGCTACCGAGCCTTACCTTTAGACTCTGGCTCTTCACCTGCTGAACTCCTAATGGGTCGCAAGTTGCATACCACGCTACCCTGCTGTGCAAAAGAAAAGCAGAGTAAGGAACTGAGACAGAGACTTCAACTGTTAAAGCTGAAACAGAAATCACACTATGACAAGTCATCCAAAACTCTGAAACCATTGACAAGGGATGATGTTGTCAGGATTGAGGATCCAGATGCATGGAACAGGAAAGCTACAGTTCTTGAGGAAGTAGGACCAAGGTCATACACTGTTAGAACTGAGGAAGGACAGATTCTCAGGAGGAACCGCCGTTCCCTCCTAAAAACACAAGAGACTATCGAAGAGCAAATCGATGACAATGCCGCAACTGAATCTTGTCACTCACCACCAGAACAATCTAACACAAATACACATACAGGCTCTCATGAAAACACATCAGACTTACCTGTGCTGAGAAGATCCACACGTGAAGTACAAAGCCTGATAGACTTAATCTTTGAGTACAAAGAAAACTACATTGAAAATGTATTGACTGTTGAAGATGTTTATGTTGTTATTGATTGATATTGATTGATACTGATTTTGTTTAACCTCAAAGAAAGGGGGATGTAATGATCAGTAACCTGTCATTCTGAAATGGTACACTAGGTGGTGCTGTATATATATAAGAGTGGGCTACCCACGATGCACTAGGCTACCCACAAGGCAGCAGTCAAGATGGAGGCCTCTACAGATACTGTACCTAGTCCACATGTGCTAAATAAAGTGTCTAGCAAAAGCTAGCTGTTCTTAATAAAAACAACTAGTTATTAATGAACATAACATAAGAAGCCAACAGCCTCTCCAGCTCCAATGCACATTGTTCTTGAAGGGCTACTGATTTCTAATGCTTCCTGCTGCATCTGGATCTGGGAGTCCCTTTCATGGTCTTACTCCTTTCCCTTGTGTTGTGTGCCGTTTTCTCCTGCAGAAAGAGTGAGAATTAGTGAGTGGTTATTAAAAGGGAAAGTGCACATATGTGGGGCTTCTGAATGTAGTGCATACTGTATGTTGAAAGATGTAGATGAAGCAAGTAGCAAGAAGGATGGAGAAGTGTTCAATGGAAAGCAAATGGCTGGAGTGCGAAATGAGGAAGGAGTCATGAGGGGAGTTCCTGGTTCTACAATTGCCAGCATGTGAGAACAGAATGCTGTTAGTAGCTGCTGTGATGGCAACTGTAGTGTATGTACTTTGAAGAAGGAACTATATTCTGCAGCCCCTGTATACTGCAGTACCGGTAGTGACCACCCCTGTATATAAGCCTGTGTAGTAACTTTGTATAGTAGTTCCAGTTTT
Source organism: Somniosus microcephalus (assembly GCF_052327205.1). Taxonomy (NCBI): domain Eukaryota; kingdom Metazoa; phylum Chordata; class Chondrichthyes; order Squaliformes; family Somniosidae; genus Somniosus; species Somniosus microcephalus. The sequence goes on along the minus strand of NC_140990.1, from coordinate 251,415,339 downwards.
GTCTCCATTCAGTAAACACCTGTTATAACCAACTCCTGCAGTCTGTGTCTCAATTACACACGGACGTAACACTGGCGACGAACAGATCCGAACTTACCTACAGTTCTGCACCACCTCATGGGGATCCATCCCTGAAGCGAAGTTGTTAGAGGTCGAGGCCAGAAGGAAGAAAAAAAACAACAAACAGAAGAAACGGGCGTCGACCGTGGGCAACCGCCTCTGATTCATCGAATTCGAAGATTTGCAGGAGAGGCTGTCGAGAGCGGGGCTTGGTTATCCTGTCTATGGTGTTCCAGCTAATCGGGCTGGTGGCAGGTAGTACACTGATCCTTCCTGGGCTGCGGCGGGCTAGAGCTCGATCGGGCAGCTTTTCAACGGGGCCAAGCAGCGTTGTCGGGAAGAGGAGAGAGAGAGAGAGGGTGGAGCACACAAGGCGCGGCTGGTGCTACGAAGCCGGGCAGCGTACAGACCCGAGAAGAGGGAGGAAAGTGTCCCATAGGGTTTGCTCTGACGACGGGAACAGTAATTAAAATAAAAGAAATTAGAAGCGCAGAAAGCCGCGAGGAGCTGCAGTTTGCCACGGGGACCGTGGAGAGCGGCGTTAGCAGCAGCGCGGGGGGGAAGTGCGCGAAGACCATAGGGCGTCGCCATCAAGGCATAAAAACGCCAGCAACAGCGCTAGCAGCAGCGGAGAAGACAGAAAGCGCGGGAGGCGCCATCTTAATCCAGCGGGGAAGAAGGCAAAGCGCGGGAGGCGCCATTTTGTTCAATCGGGGAAGAAGGCAAAGCGCGGGAGGCGCCATCTTAGATCTCCAAGATGCCGAAGACTGGCAATATCACTGCCTTCGATAATGCAATAGACGACTGGACCACGTATGTGGAAAGAGTCGAAGTATATTGCAAGGCAAATGAAGTAGCCGATGAGAAAAAGGCATCGGTACTACTAAACTTAATGGGCGCAAGAACGTACGGCCTATTGCAGAACCTGATCACTCCAGCCAAACCGATGGCGAAGAGTTTTAATGAAATTGCTGATATCCTACAGGAACACCTAAATCCTACACCGCTGCTGATAGCAGAAAGATATAAATTCCACAATAGAAATCAGCATAAAGATGAGAGCAATGCTGATTGCCTTACGGAACTACGCAAGCTATCAAAGCACTGCCAGTTCAGAGCAGGACTGGCAGATACCCTACAGGACAAATTTGTCTGTGGACTCCTGAGTGAAGGAACCCAGAAGAGGTTACTCTCAGAGAAAGAGCTGACGCTAGATAAGGCTTTCAGCGTGGCAGTATCGTACGAAGCAGCAGCAAGGGGAGCTGCAGAAATACAGCAAAAGCCACAGGAATACGGCACCCATGACATGACACGGGGATTTGAAAAATGTTATCGCTGCGGCAGAACAACCCATGACCAGAAGGACTGCTGGTCCAAGGACAAAATATGCAGGCAATGCGGAAAGATGGGACACATTGCACAAGTTTGCAGGTCTGGGAAGAAGACTAACGACAACAAAAAGGCTACTAAGGAACAGTACAGGAAAGTACAAAAGATGACGGACAGTAGTTCCGAAGACCAGAAGAGCGATAGTGAATCCGGGAACAAGAGACTAAGCTGTCTCAAACTTCACAACGTAATCGCAAAAGAGGATCACCGAACCATTTGGGTCACCCTCACGATAGCAGGGTCCCAAGTCAAAATGGAATTGGATACAGGATCAGCCCTGACCATCATGAATCGACGAGACTACGAGCGGCTATTCTCACACATACCCTTGAAAGACACATCCATTGTCTTGAAAACGTATACGGGGCAGAAAGTATACCCCAGAGGGAAAATAAGGGTGCCTGTCGAATACAACGGCAAGGAAATACTGAAATTGTATCTGTACATACTGCAAGATGGTGGACCACCGTTATTGGGACGTGAATGGATCAGAAAGATAAGTTTAGACTGGCACTCCATTCAGGCACTGACTGTGGCTGGTAAAAAGGATGACGACGTCACACCTGGACGATTGTCAAAAATCTTAGCTAACGCTAAAGAGGTATTTCAACAAGAACTGGGAACTCTTAAAGGCGTAACCGCCTCGATAAAAATAGAAGAGAATGCAATTTCCAAGTTTTTCAAAGCAAGACCGGTAACGTATGCAATTCGCCCAGCCGTCAAGGCAGAGCTGGAGAATCTGGAGAATGCAGGAGGGCTATCTAAGGTAGACTGGAGCGAGTGGGCGACACCCATCGTTCCTGTCATGAAGAAAACGTTACACAATAAGTCTGAGGAGCCAAGGAAGGTTCGCATCTGTGGGAGACTTCAAGGTGACGGTGAACCCAGTCCTTCACACAGTACAGTATCCTCTCCCGAGGATAGAAGATATTTTCGCCTCACTATCTGGAGGGAAGCGTTTTACAAAAATTGATCTAGCTCAAGCATATTTGCAGATGGAGGTTGAAGAATCCTCTAGGAAGTATCTCACGATAAACACTCACAAAGGTCTTTACCAGTATAATCGACTGGTATTCGGAGTAGCATCAGCTCCGGCGATATGGCAAAGAGCGATGGAACAAGTCCTGCAAGGGATTCCGGGGACTCAGTGTTACTTGGACGACATCCTAGTGACAGGTGAAGATGACAGTGAACACCTTGCCAACCTAGAGCAGGTGCTCACTAGACTAAGAGAACATGGGCTACGAGCCAATCGCCCCAAGTGCGAGTTTTTTAAGAAACAGATATCGTATTGTGGCCACGTGATTGATGAAGAGGGGTTACATAAGTCCCCTGACAAAATTGAAGCGGTAGTTAAGGCTCCAGCGCCTGAAAATGTGTCGCAACTGAGGTCATTCCTCGGATTGGTGAATTACTACCATAAGTTTTTGCCAAATTTGTCCACAATTCTGTACCCACTGAACGCCCTACTACAAACTGAAGTAGCATGGAAATGGAGCGATGAATGTAAGCGGGCCTTTCAGAAGAGTAAAAACCTAATCACTTCAAGAGAAGTATTGGCTCACTACAACCCATCACTACCGATAAGATTGGCATGTGATGCGTCTCCCTACGGCATTGGAGCGGTACTGTCACATAAATTCCTTGATGGTTCACTGAGGCCGATAGCTTTTGTGTCACGCTCGTTAACTTCAGCCGAGCGTAACTACGCCCAGATTGACAGAGAGGCCCTCAGTCTGGTGTGGGGGGTGAAGAAGTTCAATCACTACCTGCACGGTCAGAAATTTACTCTACTAACTGATCATCAACCTCTTGTCTCCATTTTCAACCCTCAGAAGGGCGTCCCGATAATGACAGCACAACGGCTACAGAGGTGGTCCCTTTTCCTAGGGGCACACCAATATGACATCGAGTACAAAGGAACTAAACAGCATGGGAATGCTGATGGATTGTCGCGCCTACCGTTGCCGACGGTGGAAGAAGCACCTGCAGTGGATCCTGTGGAGATATTCCACTCGACCATAGTCGAATGTCTACCTGTGACGAATGCAAACATAGAAAAGGAAACACGAAATGACCCGACACTCTCCAGGGTCTATGATTTAACGGTGAAGGGATGGCCAGCACATGGCGAACCACTGTTGCCAGCATTCTCGCCGAGAAGAGAACAGCTGTCAGTGTGCCGAGGAACCTTGATGTGTGGATCCAGAGTAGTAATTCCACCCAAATTGAAGGATAGAGTGCTCAATGAGCTTCATGAGGGTCATCTGGGAGGGGTAAAAATGAAGAACTTAGCCAGAGCGTTTGTGTGGTGGCCGGGAATCGATAGAGAAATTGAAGAGATGACCAAGAGCTGTACAGGATGCCAGAAGGTCCAAAACGCCCCACCACAAGCCCCTCTACATCCATGGGAGTGGCCCTCATCTCCATGGCAAAGGGTGCACATTGATTTTGCTGGTCCATTTATGGACTCAATGTTTTTAATTGCGGTGGATGCACATTCAAAGTGGCCAGAGGTAATAAAAATGTCCTCAACCACCACAGAAAAAACTATCACAGTCTTACGAACCATATTCGCCAGAAATGGGCTGCCTGAACAGATTTGCTCTGACAATGGACCACAGTTTGTGTCTGAAGAGTTCCGGAGGTTCTTAAAGAACAATGGTGTTAAGCATTACACATCCGCCCCATATCATCCAGCCACCAATGGATTGGCTGAGAGGTTCGTTCAAACATTCAAGAAGGCTATCAAGGCAATGTGTAATGAAGACATACCCCTACTACACAAGGTGGATAACTTCTTGTTTGCCTACCGGAATGCGACACATGCGGTTACCAACCAAACTCCAGCCATGATGTTCTTCAATCGAAGACTAAGATGCCGCTTGGATTTGGTTAAGCCAAACATCAGAAGAGATGTGGAGAACAGGCAGTTTCAGAATATGAATGAAAGGCCGACCAGGAGTTTTAAGATAGGTCAACCAGTTTTGGCCCGGGACTACCGCACAGAGAAATGGCAGCCGGGAACGATCTGCACACGGCAAGGACCTCTAATGTATACCGTGGACGTTGGAGAGAGCATTGTAAGACGCCATGCTGACCAGATTCTAGAGTCACTGGAAAACGTCAAATCCACACCACGATCCGATACACCTGGTGATGAAACCGAAGTACCAATTGCATCTACCTCAGAATCGGTGATATTGGAAGCAGACGAACCAAACAACGACGTTGATCCCGAATCAACTTTGCCAGAAGAACCTGATACCCCAAAGAGGCGTTATCCAGACAGAATCAGGAAGCCTTCTCAAAGACTGAATTTATAATTGCTTAACTTCAGCTAATGTATATAGCAACTGTAATTGTAAATATGTATTTAATTATTAATCGAATGTTATGTACTGTTTAGCTAAAAGGTAAGGAATTGTAGTGTATGTACCTTGAAGAAGGAACTATATTCTGCAGCCCCTGTATACTGCAGTACCAGTAGTGACCACCCCTGTATATAAGCCTGTGTAGTAACTTTGTATAGTAGTTCCAGTTTTGTCTCCATTCAGTAAACACCTGTTATAACCAACTCCTGCAGTCCATGTCTCAATTACACACGGACGTAACAGCAACAAGCAAGAGGTGAGTGTGTGTTTGATAAGATTGGTGGTGCAGAATGTGATACAGGGGAAGGAAATGTTCAGCATGGAGGAGGAATGGGGAGGAAGGATTGTTGCCAGGTGTTATGCAGAGAGATGGAGAAATGAAAAGCTGTACAGGCCCACGCTGCTCTTGTCAGCTCATTGAGCCCTTTTTGACATTGCATTAAGTTCCTGGGGATGATGCTCCTGGCACTGACATAATCAACCACCTCTCTCCAGGCCTGCTGAATGGAGGTCCTTGCAATCTTCTTCCCATTGGTGGAAAAGAGAATGTCCCTCCTTGCCTTCCATGGAGAACCTCCAGGGAGGCATCAGTTAACCTGCAAGCAGCCTTCAGACTCATTTCTGAGATTCACCTCCTTGCAGCAGTATAAAAATGAAATCTAAAAATAGTGAATGTAACCTCCCTTGAAGAGTGCATTCCTGCTTTAAATAGGTCTCTGGCGGCCCGCCTGAAGTTATGCCCCTTCACTCCCTCCCCCCACCTCACTCCCAGTTAAAATTACCCCAATAATTTCGAGGGCCTCCCCAATTTCACGCAGGATCCTTCTATGTATCCAGTCAAGTCCTAGCACTTTGTTCTCTTTAACCTTAATTAACTTCTCTGACACTTTCTTTTTATTCATTATAACATCTATAATTTTTAGCTAATTCAGGATTTACCTCTTCCCCAACATTCTTCTTTTTTGTAAACACTAGAAGATCTAATAGCATGAAAGCTTGATGCTATAGTAGCCTTAACTTCTACAACAGCATCAGAAATTAGAGCAGATCTGCTCTTTGCTTCAGCCATGTCTTCTGCTGTGCAGCCTTTAAGAAGCATAGGCCTAGAAATTCAGTCTGGCCACTTTTGGGGCGGTAAAGTCGGGCGGTCGCTAAAGTTAGCGCCCGCCGGAAAGTGTAGGCCACTTCGCCGAAATTCAGTAGATTTGGCCAAGAGTTTGGGCGAGCGCTGAAACTGGCGTTGCACTGCTATCTTCAGGCGCTAAGCCGGCGATGCGGACTGATAACGCCGAGGCCGGGCGCAGCGTAGGTGCGGTCATGTTTTGATTGACAGCAAACACCCTGACGCCGACCAGCTCTTAAAGGGGGAAGGGTCGACTTTGACTGCTGCCACGCCCTGCATAGTGGAGCCCTGCAGCTAGGCCTCAACACTGCTGGTGGACCCAAATAGCGCCTGAAGCCATGGAGAAGGCCCGTGAACGAGCGCAGCGCTTCTCCCAGCATGCTTTGAGGGTGCTGGTTAATGGTGTGGAAAAGAAAAGAGAGATCTTGTGCCCGGACAGTGGCAAGAAGGCTCCCAGGAGGCAGTACAGGAGAGCCTGGAAGAAAATCGCCCACAGGGTGTCATCCACCAGCGATGTCCCCAGGAGTGCGGACCAATGCCGCAAGAAGTACAACGACCTCACTCGGATGGTGAAGGTGAGTACCCTTTCCAGTGTCCTCCTCATCCTTGCATGTGCACCTCACATTATGGGCAAAGGGACCTCAAAAGCCTAATGGCCAGCCCTCCTCCCACAGCTATGGCACTGGCATGATCATCAATAGCACTTTCTGCACTTAACACACTGGCCAAGCTATTCGACCATGGGAGGCAGTGCACACAGCAACAGGGCACCACACTGGCCAAGCTATTCGACCATGGGAGGCAGTGCACACAGCAACAGGGCACTACACTGGCCAAGCTATTCGACCATGGGAGGCAGTGCACACAGCAACAGGGCACCACACTGTACTTAGAGGCCGTCCTTTCTCTTGCAGGCCAAGCTGGCGCGGAATTTGAGGAGCCAGTCTGCCACCGGGGGAGGCCGTCCCCAGTACCAGGCGCTCAGTGAGCTGGAGGAGAGCGTGGCTCGACTCATGCGTGGCCGGGTGACTGGCCCTGTTGCCATTGGAGATGCGGACCCTGTACTGGGACCCACTGGTATGGACATGACCGGTTGGACCTCTCTCGTTGCCCTTGCGCTTCAGATCTACATCCTTTCCCACTGTCCGACCAATGCGCATAATGCCACCACTCATGCCTCCCTCGCTGACGCCCTGTCCTCACTCTAAAGCTACTCTTGTGCCTTCCTGCTTTCAGCTGGTGAGGAGGAGGTGGACCCTGAAGCTCAGAGTGCCAGGCCCTTGGAGGAGGAGGACAACGAGGACCAGGAGGAAGGCGGCACATCGGGGGAACCCTCATCCGCGCCAGGGGATGGCAATGGAGGGGAGACGTCTGGCCTGGAGGAGAGGCAGGGGGAAGTGTTGCAGGGGGGTGTAGCTCCTGGGCCCAGTGGGGTCGAGGCACGCGGGAAGGGTCGGGCAGCACGGCGGCCTTCTCCCCAGAGGGGGGAAGTGTTGCAGGGGAGGGCAGTTCCTGGGCCCAGTGGGGTCGAGGCACGCGGGAAGGGTCGGGCTGCTCGGCGGCCTTCTCCCCAGAGGGAGAGTCCGCCCTCCAGTCCGGAGACGGTCCTCGCCCAGGAGGTGCGCCTCCTTGATGAGATGTCCGCGGCGTCGGAGCGGCGCCACAAGGAGTTCATGGGGGTTGTGGGACAGTTGCCTTAGGCCATTGAATCCCTGGCTCATAGTGTGGTCGCTTTCGGGGAATCACAGGCCAGGGGGGTCGAGCAACTCGCGGCAGCACACGACAGGGGTGTCCAGCAACTCGCGGCAGCGCAGGACAGGGGTGTCCAGCAACTCGCGGCAGCGCAGGACGCGAGTCGCGAGTCCATGAGTGGTGCTGTCCAGACACTGGCAGATCTGATGCGGGCACATACCAGGGCAGTTCGGGCACTCACTTCTGCCACACTCGCTGTGGCGTGGAGGCATCGCCAGGGCACCCGCCGCCCTGCTGCAGCACAGCGGTCTGGCCTCCACCAGATTGCTGCGCTTGCTGCACTGCCAGCCCGGCCGAGTGCCAGTGTCTCTGGCGAACAGCGCGCGCCTGGCATCAGCCAGCTTGCCCCCATTGGTGCAGCCGACACTGCCACTCCCCCAGCCAAGGTGCGACGAGCTGCTGCTGAGACTGATGCTGGCCAGCCACAGCTGCAGCAGTCAGCAGCCGGCCCCTCCCGGGCCGGGCCTCGTCTAGGCCGACCCCCAAGGGCACCTGCCGTCATGCATTGTGGCCCTCATGAGCCTTCCCCCAGCCTTGCCACACCCACAGGGCCCAGGTTGAGGCGGAGCAGCAGGTCGGGCAGGGGCCGGAGAAGCCTGCATAAGGACTCGCCCTCTCGGCACACCCAGTAGAGTGTGGTGATAGCGGTTTTTTTTTATATGGGGTGTTTGTGTTCTGGGGGGGGCTTATTTTGGTAAGGCCGAAGATGAAGGCATTTTTTGTTTTTATGGGGGTGTTTGTGTTGTGGAGGGGGGGCTTATTTTTGTAAGGCCGATGATGAAGGCCAATTGGATGGGCAAGTTTTGTTATTCCTCCCCAGGTTGTGGGAGTGACAGATGTTTTTGACTGTTTTTTGGGGGTCTCGTCTGTTTTTCTGTTTCATGTGGGAAGGGCCCTGAGTTTGTAAAATAAAGCTTTTTATTTATTCAGCATGTCCAGGTGTCATGTTTCAAGTGGTTGTTGCGTTAACCGGCTGAAGGATTGCGGAGCGGCTGCATTCAGGTGCGTTCATTGCCACAGGCCATTTCCTGACAGGGGGCCTAGAAGTGTCGTTCAATAAGCCGCCGGCGGACGGCCCTTGGACCTTGTGGCTCCCTCCTGGGCTGGTACTCCTCCTCCTCCTCCTCCTCCTCCTCATGGTCCTCCTGCTCGTCCTCCTGAGGTGGTGGTGCAACGTCAGGTGGCAGTGCCTGAGTCCTGCGGATAGCCAGGTTGTGCAGCATGCAGCACACGACGACGAACTGGGAGACTCTATCCGGCGAATACTGTAGAGATCCGCCGGAACGATCCAGGCAGCGGAACCGTTGCTTGAGGACGCCAATCGTTTGCTCTATGATGCTCCTTGTGGCTTGATGGCTTTCGTTGTATGCCTCCTCCGCTGGGGTCCTGGGCGCGCGGAGCAGGGTCATGAGCCATGTACACAAAGGGTAGCCCTTGTCCCCAATAAGCCATCCCCTTGGTGGAGGCTGTGCCTCGAACATGTCAGCCACAGTAGTCTGGCGCAGGATAAATGCATCGTGGCTGCTTCCTGGAAAGCGGGCATTGACAGCTAGGATGCGCTGCCTGTGGTCACACACCAGCTGTACATTGAGGGAATGGTAGCCCTTCCGGTTGCGGTAATCCTCGGCATTGTCGATAGGTGCCCGCATAGCCACATGCGTGCAGTCAATGGCGCCCTGCACCATGGGGAAGTCCGCGATCCTGCCAAATCCGACTGCACGCTGCTCCTGCCTCTCTAGGGTCATGGGGAAGGAGATGAATTGGTGTCTCCTCGCGAAAAGTGCATCGGTGACCTGCCGGATGCAGCGATGCGCGGCGAACTGGGAGATGTTCGCTATGTCCCCAGCAGCGGCTTGGAAGGAGCCGCTTGCATAAAAGTTCAGAGCCACCGTGACCTTCACTTCCACCGAGAGAGACGTCCTGCACATCAGCTGTGGACGCAGATCTCTGTGAAGCAGCTGGCAGATCTCTGCAACCACCTCCCTTCTGAAGCGCAGCCTCTTAACACAATGCGCCGCAGTCATGGTGAGATAGGACACCTGCTGCCGGTATTGCCTGAGTGGGTAAGGCCTACGTTGCCGACGCCTGATGGCCCCTCTGCGTCTAGGCATGGCTGGCCCTCTCACACAGCGTCTGCGAGCCCTTCGCACATAATGCTGCAACTGAGGGTTGGAACCCCATACAGCCCCCATAATAAACTTGCAAACAGTGAAATCACAATGATTCAAATGTCAAAGCTCTGGCCAGAAGCCAAAAATACCTCTCCTATGTTGTCCCAAATCAGTAAGCTCTGTTCCTTGGTCTCTGTCCAGAAATCCAAAGCAGTAAAGTCATTGCAGCAAAATGGCTGGGCTTTATAGGTCAGTGTAAGTGCCCTTTAATTAGCGCTCCCCGAGGCCCACAGGGCCTCTGTTGCATTCCACTTCACAGTTCTTAACAGCGCCACGCCCACATTGGGCGGGCGCCACTGAATTTCCGGTTTGGGGCGCACAAACAACGTTGCACGACGAAATGACGTCATAAGCTGCGCGCGCAGCTGAGCGGGCGCAAACACTTTGCGCCGGCGCTAAATGTCTACTGAATTTGGGCGTAGGTGCAGATCGGCCTGCGCCCGGGCGCTAAGTGCCTAGCGCTGGAAATATACCCCTCTTATGGCATTAACGGCTGGCGAACGCAACTGAATTTCTAGGCCATAATGTTTCCCATTCCCCAGTGGTAGTGAGCTTCTGGTGCCAGGACCGTTCAGCACCATGAACTTGTTATGAATATTTAATTAGGCCAATCACAGCGTGATTGGCACTCTCCATTGCACTTACCACTTCTAGATCCTGCCGCTTTAACACTGGGACTATAAAATTTGCATATTAATACTTATATTTAACAACCATAATAGTCAAGACTCACATGTTGTGGGGCAAATTTTAACGCCCAAAAACAGATGGGTTTGAATCGGGTGGGAAGTAAAAACATAAAAAACCTCAAACCCGAACCCAACCTACCTCAAACCCGCCCACTTCCGGTTTTAATGGAGGCGGGGTGGGCCGGTCGACCAACCCGCTCCCAGGAGGTGGGATGCTCATTTAAATATTTTAATGAGGCTGCGTGCCTCAGATGTTTTTCTCTGTTCCAACTTTAACGCTGGCCGGTCAGATTTCCTGGGCCTCGGGAAACCCAGCAGCTAAAGGAAGGTGAGGATTGCTGCATGGAACAGGTAAGTGCTTTTCTAGTGCTGTTTGTGGGCCAGGAGGAGCAGGAGTGCTTCCCCCTGGCCCACCAAGGAAACCTGTTAACCTCCCCAGAAATCAGATACCCTCCCCCCCACCCTGCCCAGACCCCCCCCCCGATGTCCTCCACAGCCCATGATCTCCTCCCGACGCCTCCCCCCGTGACCTCCATGGGCCTCCTGTGATCTTCTCCCCTCCCACCCAATCTCTCCGGGCGCCCTTGCGATCTTCTCCCCTCCTCCCCCGATCTCTCCGGACGCCCCCATCGATATCACCTCCCCCAATCTCTCCCAGCCAACATTCCCGCTAAGCTGCGCAGCCGCGCAGTGGTCTGGAGGTCCTGTGCAGGCCACTCACTGGCTTTTAAATGGAAAAAAACATGCATGTGTTGGGATCGACAGAAAACAACAGGCTGAGACTTTTCTTTAGGCAAAAACAAAAGGTGTCTTACTTTAATCACATCTGCACGAGGTATGCTAAGCCCAACCCCATGCAGGGGCTATGCAGGGGCTCTGACGTCATCACGCAACCGACGTCATGACGTCATCACGTTCCTGGCGCTCTTAAAGGGACCCTGCACCAATAACCCAACCCAGCATGTACATACCACAGCATTGCTATACAAAGTGAATTGTGTTTATTGTCCCTTTGTGGTCTCCGCCACACATGCGTGAAAATTTGAATGGGCCACGCAGCCACTTAAAGCGACTGCACACAGAAAAAAATTAGAGGGAACATTGCTCCCAGCCTCCCCCCCCCATTGATGTTTCCTGCTCCCTGATCACTCTGGTCATCCCATCGATGTAACCCTCCGACCCCCGATCTCTCCCGCTTCCCCGCTATCGATGTCCCCCGACCTTGGCTAAGATGCCCCATACGGTCACAGAGCTTGCCAACAGTCACTGTCAAGGCTCCCACATGAAGAATGACCATATGAGCAAAGTAGTAGAGGAGCTTCAAGCATTTGTGGGACACTATTCCGGTAAGGAGTCAACACCTTCAATAAAGGAGGGGAGAAACTTAGTAAGGCAAAAAAATGAACAGAATTTACATATCATTGGTAAGGGGCCATATATATGAAGATAAAAAAGTAATTGCAAAATCTACTAATATTTAAATGTATATTTCAGCCTTTACAAAGATCTTTTGGGTAAAATGCCTGGTAAAATATGATGGCTGGCAGAATAAATAGAAAGGAAATCAAGTCTGTGGCCAAGTGTTGGGCCAGCACAACACACCAACTGTATGTTGGCTAGCAAAGTGGAAGTAGTGCAGAAAGAGGTGATAGCAAGGAAGGTAGTCATGCTTTCCACATAGACTAGCATTGCAGTATGCTTAGAAGATGGCATGGGAAAAAGACTTGAGGGCACAGCTAACCATAACAGTCACCCGTAGTGCCAGTCCCATGTTGCATGTGATCTGCAGGTGTCCTTGCAGCAGGTGGCAGAGCTCTGTATCTGGCCCTGAGCCTGTGTAACCAGTTCTGCACAATCACTGCCAGGCAGATTAAGCTGCACCTGAGATAGACTACATCCACCTGTCAGTACCTTCCCATCCACATTTATGGGCAGCAATGGATCTGCCTGGCATCCCTTTATTGTTCCTTCTTTTCCAAAAAGTATAAGTAAATGGGAATTCCCAATAAGAAATCCATTATCCCCAAATTGTGAACATGCTGTTCCTGCACTTGGCACAAAGACTCCTGACCAACTATGTGGAAACAGAAATAAAAAGGAAAAAAGGCGAGAAGAAGGTTCAGAAATTGAGCCACAATGCTACTACAAATCTTAGAGTAGGGCTCTTTAAATGCTTTTCTGTTAGTAAACATTGTCAACACTAGGAAATTGGATGGATATCTAAATAGAATTACAGCGGGTAATATTCAATATAATTAACTGCAGACTGATGGGCGCTTCTACTGCCAGTACAAAATCAGATGGGATGCTAAAAGCGTAGAGATCAGGAGTAACGGATTCCACCGATTTTTCTGATCCGTTATGCCCACTTTACACCATTTAAGCAGGCAAACCAATCAGAAAATTGACCCTCAGAAGTCCCGATATAGGTTTTTTGATCATAATGCCATTCATTTTAAATTAATTCCCACAGCATTATGATTGGAAAACAAAAGCCATTTTGTCATATAGGACTCAGACATTTACAGAGAGGTATATAGACAACTAGTACAGATGGGAAGAATTATACAAGGACAGAAAAGGTATGAAATTTTGGTGGTGGTCATAGTCTGACCAGCGGAAGAGGTGAAGTCGGGGCATGTCATTTACTGGGCACAACCAATAGGGGTGGGGAGGTATGACTGGTGAGAATTTAATGGTAAGGAGTTGGCAGCTTTCTGTTCCTCCTGAGGTGTTGACTTTAATTAAGCTTGTTTAAAACTATGCACATAGTGGGAATTTTTTTTATTAGCAACTGGTGTATTCAGGCATTTGCTATTAATGAGTTTTTTTTCATTTAGCTAATAATATCTAAGTTCTTAGTGTGTAGTTCAATATTCCAAAATGCATGGCCAAACATCCACTGTTAATAGTACAAATAAAGGGTATGGAATTGATCATTTGGAGACATTGTTATCCATTTAGTTATTTAGACTCTCAGCCAGTCATTCTGCACATCAGGTGATGAAAGTGATTTAGATGCATCAGGAGAAAGCTCCTTGTATTTTCCTTAAACTGACAACTCAGACATGGAAATTAATATGGTAACTCTCAAAATAGTATATGATTGAGAATACATTTGCAGTTGTGTAACTTTTATGGTTTGACACGCACAGGAAAATAAACAGCACTTGCATTAAATGTAGTGTTCAGTCTATGAAAGATGGTAACTCCTTGAAAGCTATACTGTATTCCTTTCTCCCATCTTTAAGCATTACTTATTGCTCCCCATCTCCCACTCTTGCTAGTGGTAGAAGGAATGTGTTACATCACTGTCTATATGCCCATCTGTGAACACTTTTACTTGTCACAATAATAACTTCAAAAGCTCCTATTATTAAAGTTTTAAAAAATCTTCCTAAGAGACTTCTTGTGAGCATATGATTGGTTCCTTTCTAACTTGGTTCGTTGAGATCTGAACTTTGATTGTGTTTCTGAAGTAAACACTAACATATCACCTTAAAAATGCAAACTGGCTTGTCACCAAACTTTACCCTATAATTTCCTAGCTTCTTACCGTCTATATTGTTTTTCCTTTTTTTTGCAAAATAGTATACTGGATGCTATGACCATTTCTGTATGGTTTAAAAACACCTAAATGCCACTTGAAAGCTGTACTCAAACTAAACAGATCAAAGCTCCATAGGCTTTTCTTACAAGTAGTAGCATTAAAACTGAGCAGATTGGACTAATACTTTGGCTTTTTACCTAAGGGACCTGATTTTAAATCCAGCACAGATAATGAGATCAAAATTTCCTCTGCTCTTGGTCATAAAATTCCATGTGAAATGATTTTGGATAGTTTTAACCCAGGTCTAATGAGCATTTGCCCTGCCATAAAACTGCTAGTACATTGGCAAACTTATTCAAAAGCCATAGAATGGACAATGTGAGAAAATGAAAAAAATGTCTGAGGTTGGGACTGAGGCACATTGTTCAGGCAGAATAGGGGGACCTTTATTCTTCATCTAATTATGCTATTCCTCTATTTAACATCATACCCATCCATACTACATTTTAATTTCAAATTGTGCTTGCCCTGCCCATTCTCGGAGCCACCAGAAATACCTAGTGGGATTGGTATCTGAGAGCTCCCGAAGCACTTTAAAAGGGGTCATTAACTACAGCTCACTGGATCACAGGATATTTTGCTGTCTGGATTGCCCGGAGTTTTCCAGCTTCCACGTCGCAACCTCTAAACTTCAGTTGCCTTACAAACCATTAGTCAGGTGTCTCTAATTATGGCAGCCATTCTTGCTTCCTTCTTCTGGATGGAGAAAGACTTGGAGGAGGAGCAGCAGTAGCAGCAACCTCAGTAAGCATCACCAGCAGCAACTGGGCATCTCATAAGACAACAGGGTGTGTACAAGGTGCTATACCCAGGATCTACAGGCCAAGAAAAACCTTCCTGTACTTAAATAAGAAGCAGTATAGGGGGAAGCTGCGCTTCTCCAGACAGGCTGTCACAGACCTCTGCAACCTCCTGCAACAAGGCCTGCTGCCTGTTGGACCAGGGAGGCATGTGATGCAAGTGGCCCTCAAAGTCAGCACAGCCCTGAATTTTTACCCTTTTAATCTGCAACAGGGGACATTAGCCGCTTCTCGCAGTCTGCAGTTCACAGCTGCATTAAGCAGATGATCAACACCTTCTTTGCCTCTTTGTACATCACCTTCTCCACTGACTTCAGCAGTCAACAGGAGAGGAAACAAAGAGGTAAGTGTATTTGGAATGACCAAGAGAGGTGCCTTCGTGTGTCTTTGCGATTGTATATTGAAGGGTGTGATGGAGGGGAGCCCATAGTTGGGAGTGGTTGGGATGGGGTGAGAAGTGCGTTGTGAGGTGTTGTTGAGAGAGGTGGGGAGGTGATGAGGCCTGCTTGACAGTGGTCTTGGGGTTTGCTCCTGTGGGTGCTGGGGAACAGTAATTCCCTTCTGGCCCTCACTTCCTCCATTCGGACCTCCACGGATGCATCAGGAGAGCATTGGGCCCACTCTGACTCATGGCTGCAGCCAGCAAGTCTTCCAAAAATGTTCAATGCAAAATGCAAACAGGGGATACAACTTCGCTTTAAGAGGTGCATCCCAGCTTTCAGTAGAGTCAAGCAAGGCACCGGCAATTGCGTGGGTCATATGGCCGGGCTGCCCGATTCTGAAGGAGATCGGGAGGAAAGCTCACCCATCAAATGTTAATGAGGCCTGGGAGTTAAAATAGCCCAGGCCTCATGCCAACAATATAATGGTGCCTTGCTGGCCGCCCTACCGCTGCACGCCATTACCCGCCCTGAGTTTAAAATCGCCACTTAATTGTCCTGCCAAAGGCTCAATAAGTTTATCCAGAGTCGTGCAAACCGAGACGATCCCAGGAGGTTCAACCCCTAATCCGTATGGCACCAGAGTTGGCTTCAGCGCCGTTTGGAAAGGAAAAAAATCAACCATGGTTACAGCTGCAAATCCTTATCCAGCACTTCTTGCAAGAACAGTGCACATGTAGATATTAAATAAGAACAGGATGGGGTTCAGCTGTGATAACAAATCCCCATACCCCCACAAACTCATGATGAAATAGCTTGCCAACACTCACTATCAAGACTCACACATGAAAAATAGGCACTTAGGAAAGTAACTAGAGGGTGACCACTACTCAACGAACCATACACTAGCAACAAAGGGAGGGGATAGAAATAAAGTTGGGGAAATAAAAAGATGACTGGCTCTAAATTGGTTATACAATTATTTTAGGGTCAGCAGGTATCTGACACAATTGGAAACCCATAATCATGCTTAAGTGTTTTCAAATCTAATTACATAAAAATACACTTAAGTTGAATTTCTGTTTGCCTGATCCTATCCTGTACCAAGTATTGCTCACCCATCACACCTGTCCTTGCTCACCTACATTGACTTGCAGTCCCCCAAATCCACAAATTTTAAATTCTCATCCTTGTGCTTAAATCACTTTGTGGCCCTTCCCTATGTCTAACATTTTCCAGCCCTATAGCTTCCCCTGAACTTTCCATTCCTCTAACTCTGGCCTCTTTTGTACCGCTCCTTTACCCCAACATTGGTAACTACCTTCAGCTGCCTATGTCCCACATTATGGCACTCCCCCGCCTAGTCGCCTCTGCCTCTCCACATCTTTCTTTAAAACCCTTCTTAAAACCCCACTGTTATGTTCATAAAAAAATAGACGTTTTCATTATGAACAGCTAGCTTGAGCTAGTCATTTATTCAGCCATGTGGACTAGTGTACAGGCATCCATCTTGACTACTGCCTTGTGGGTAGCCCACTACTAAACATACAGCTCCACCTAGTGTACCATTCTAGAATGACATGTTACTGATCATTACATCCCCCTTCCTTAGAGGTTAAACAAAATCAATATCAATCAATCATAACGACATAAACATATTCACAACAGTCACCACATTTTCAAACCTTTACTTTATGAACTCTAAGCTTTTCATTCTTTTATTATAGTTTTCTTTATACTCAAAGATTAAGTCTATCAGGCTTTTTTACTTCACGTGTGGATCTTCTCAGCACAGATAGGTCTGATGTGTTTTCATGAGAGCCTGTATGTGTGTTTGTGTTAGATTGTTCTGGTGGTGAGTGATAAGATTGAGTTGCGGTATTGTCATCGATTTGCTCTTGGATAGTTTCTTGTGTTTTCAGGAGGGAACGGCGGTTCCTCCTGAGAATCTGTCCTTCCTCAGTTCTAACAGTGTATGACCTTGGTCCTACTTCCTCAAGAACTGTAGCTTTCCTGTTCCATGCATCTGGATCCTCAATCCTGACATCATCCCTTGTCAATGGTTTCACAGTTTTGGATGACTTGTCATAGTGTGATTTCTGTTTCAGCTTTAACAGTTGAAGTCTCTGCCTCAGTTCCTTACTCTGCTTTTCTTTTGCACAGCAGGGTAGCGTGGTACGCAACTTGCGACCCATTAGGAGTTCAGCAGGTGAAGAACCACAGTCTAAAGGGGAGGCTCGGTAGCTCAGCAGTGCGAGATAAGGATCAGACTTGCTCTCTGTTGCTTTCTTCAGTAGCTGTTTCAGAACTTGAACACCTTTCTCTGCCTTACCATTCGACTGAGCATACAAAGGACTGGATGTGATGTGTTGAAAGTCATAATGTGCTGCAAACTGTTGCCACTCCTTACATTTGAAGCACGGACCATTGTCGCTAACGGCAATCCTGGGAATTCCATGTCTGGCGAAGATGGATTTCACATGCATTATGACACTGCTGGCTGATGTGCTTGAGAGCAGTGCCATCTCAGGATAGTTAGAATAGTAGTCAATCACTAATAGATAGTCTTTACCATTCAAATGAAAGAGGTCCATACCAACCTTTTGCCATGGTGCTGTTGGTAAGTCAGCTACTATCATTGGTTCCTTTGTTTGTTTGTTTTGGTGTTTCTGACATGTCTCACATATGCCTATCATGTTCTCAATGTCCTTATTTATGCCAGGCCAATAAACAGTGTCTCTTGCTCTCCTTTTGCATTTTTCAATTCCGAGGTGTCCCTCATGAATCCTTTTGAGCATGTCTTGACGTAGAGCCTGTGGAATGACTATTCTGTTCTGTTTTAGTAATAGTCCACTTGCGACACTTAACTCTGACCTGATGTGATAGTACTTTGGACAGGAATCTTTTGGCCAACCATGATGAATGTTCTCTATTACTGTTTGTAACACTGTATCTTTTACTGTTTCTTCTGCTATTTGCTTTGATTTTGTGTCTGACACGGGCAGCGCAGCAGTGACCATACTCACATGAACATCCACGTCTTCCTCAGTAGAGCTCACATGACTCATTGTGGGTGCTCGGGATAGTGCATCTGCTAACACTGTGTTTGCCTGGTGTGTAGATCAGTTCAAAGTCATATCTTTGCAGCTTCATCATGAGTTGTTGAATCCTTGGAGACATCTCATTCAGATTTTTTTTTATGATGGCAACCAGTGGGCAGTGATCTGTCTCAACTGTGAAGGCGGGAAGTCCATATATGTAGCCATGGAACTTTTCTAGTCCAACTACCAAGCCTAGACATTCCTTTTCAATCTGGGTGTATCGACACTCAGAATCAGTCATAGACCTGGAGGCATAGGCAACAGGCTTCCAATCTTCACCCTCTGCTTGTAGTAAGACCGCGCCTAGGCCATCTTTTGATGCATCCGTTAACACTTTGATTCTCTTTGTTGGGTCAAAGAAGGTGAGTACAGGTGGGGTTGTCAGCACTGTTTTGAGGTTTATCCACTCTTGTTCATGTCTTTCTGTCCATGCGAACTCATTTGTTTTACGTAGCAGGTCTCGCAAACAGGCTGTCTTGGCTGACAAGTTAGGAATGAACTTTCCAATGAAGTTTATCATCCCCATGATGCGTAGCACTCCTTTTTTGTCAGTGGGTCGGGGCATGTTGAGTATGGCGTTTGCTTTTTCCATATCTGGCTCTATTCCTTTACCAGATAGATTATCTCCTAGGAAAGTGACTTCCTGGATGCCAAACTGACACTTGGCTTTGTTGAGCTTCAGTCCATTCCGGCGTATGCTCTGTAGCACTTTAGTCAGTCTCTCATTGTGTTCTTTCAGTGTGGAGCCCCAGATGATGATGTCATCAACATAGACCCGAACTCCTTCCAGACCTTCAATTATGTGTTCCATCACTCTACGAAAGATTTCAGGTGCAGATATTATCCCGAAAGGCATCCTGAGGAAACAATACCTGCCAAATGGTGTGTTGAAGGTACAGTATTTGGTGCTCTCTTCATCCAGTTTTAGTTGCCAAAATCCTTGAGGCATCGAGCTTTGTGAAGTATCTGGCACCTGACATTTCACTGGTGATTTCTTCTCGCTTGGGAATCTGGTAGTGTTCACATTTTATGTTTGCATTTAAGTCCTTTGGATCCATGCATACTCTTAGATCATTGTTCTTTTTCTTTACACATACCATGGAGTTAACCCAGTCTGTTGGCTCTTCGACTTTCCTGATGACTCCTAGTGTGGTCATTCTGTCCAGTTCTTTCTTGAGCCAGTCACGCAGGGGTGCTGGAACTCTCCGTGGAGCATGTACCACTGGCTGAGCATCCTCCTTTAGCTGGATCTTGTAAGTGAATGGTAGAACTCCAAATCCTTTGAACACATCCTGGAAATTACTCACTACAGAATCCACTGAGTCATCTGGTCTGCTTATGGCACAGTTTATACGGTAGACTCTCTTGACTAGTTCTAAGTCCTCACAGGCTTTGTCACCCAGTAGTGAATCAAGTCCTTCAGCCAGAACAGAAAACATGAGATGATGCACTTTGTCTTTGACTGTCACTTTAAGTCTGCATACACCTAAGCTATCTATTTTCTGTCCATTATAGTTCTTCAGTAGTACTGACTTTTTCTGTATTTTGGGCTTTTCTTTCATATTTTTAAAGTCACTCATACTGATTAAGTTTGCTTTTGCCCCAGTGTCTAGTTTCAATGTAACTAATGTTCCATTTACCTGCAGTGGCATTATCCATTTGTCCTCTTTTACTGCATTAACTTTATGTTCAGCATTGTCTGTTCCTGAGGGCTGCACATTTTCTGTATCCTTTTCGATATTGTCACATGATACAATTCCTACAAAAAATGTCTCACTTAAATCAGTGTCCTCAATCACATTGACTTGTTGCCCTTTCTTTGTTTTTACTTTTGAAAAGCATTGTTTGGCAAAGTGATTCTTTCCATTACATTTTGTGCACATTTTGCCAAACGCTGGGCATTGTCTTGACTGGTGCTGGTAACCACAGCGTTTACAATTGAAAGTTCCATCCTCCGATTGCTTTGCATTTCTGTTCTGCCCACGTTTCTTCCCTTTGTAGGACACAGCACCAACAGCAGCACAGTCACTCATTACAGTCGCATCATTATTAATTTCACTGAAAGTCTTTGCGTGCTGCCGAGTTAGCTCACTGGCATGGCATATTTTCACAGCATCCTCCAATGTTAGTTCGGTTTCTCTCAACAAACGTTCCCTGACCTTTTTATCATGAATACCAAACACAATCTGGGCACGAATCATGGATGATTTCAGTTCAGAGAAATTACATGTCTGTGCTTTCAGTTTCAGATTGGTCACAAAGCTATCAAAAGTCTCATTTTGCTGCTGTGTCCATGAACGGAAAACGTACCTCTCATAGGTCTCGTTCTTTTTTGGAGAACAATGTGTATCAAACTTCTTTAGCACATCGTCCATTTTTTCTCTGTCCTCCTCTTGATCATTTACAAACGTATTAAATACCTCTATCGCCTGCGGGCCTGCAACCGCGAGCAGTAACGCTATTTTCCTTGTGTCTAGCTTCGTACCGAACTCGATGGCAGCAATGTAGAGTTCGAATTGTTGTTTGAAAGTCCGCCAATTGCAGTCAACATTCCCCGTGAGTTTCAAACCCTTTGGTGGCTTCAAATTCTCCATGTCGCGTTTCACAATATTCAGCAGATATTACCACTTCTGGTACCATGTTATGTTCATAAATAAATAAACGTTTTCATTATGAACAGCTAGCTTGAGCTAGTCATTTATTCAGCCATGTGGACTAATATACAGGCATCCATCTTGACTACTGCCTTGTGGGTAGCCCACTACTAAATATACAGCTCCACCTAGTGTACCATTCTAGAATGACATGTTACTGATCATTACACCCACATCTTTGACCAAGCTTTTGGTCATCCCTCCGAATATCTCCTACTTTGGATCTGCATCCATGTTTTTATTGCATCCTCTGTGAAACATCTTGGAACATTTTTCTATGTTAAAGGTGCTATATAAAATTGCAAGTTGTTGTTGTTCATGCAGAGAGTACACTAGTAGTGATGCAACCTACTTATCTAACCATAAAGAGCTTATAGGTTAGAAAGAGCCGAGGCCTATGGACCACCAAATATGTAGCAGTTTTTCTGGCATTTCACCAGCCAAAGCTACATATCTTGTGAGCACACAGCACTAGTAAGCTTATCTATCGAGGACTAGTCTAAAAGTCATGGCATACGCCATCAAATGGAGGTTCTAACAGTTGTAAATGCAGAGCTTCATCAGCACTAGAAACTTCAGAAGAAAGGCTTGCCTCTATGTAACCCTGTCAAGACACACACCGAATCCTGGATAACATAGCAATTTATGGCACAGAAGGAGACCATTTGGCCCGTCGTGTCTGTGCTGGCCAGGGAAGAGCTATCCAGCCTAATCCCATTTTCCAGTTCTTGGTCTGTAGCATTGTAGTTTACGGCACTTCAAATGCATATCTAAGTACATTTTAAATGTGATGAGGATTTCTGCATCTACCACATTTTCAGGCAGTGAGTTCCAGACCCTCAATGCCCTCTCGGTGAAAACATTTCTCCTCAACTCCCCTCTAATCCTTCTACCAATTACTTTAAATCTATGCCTCCTGGTTATTGACCTCTCTGCTAAGGGAAATAGGTCCTTCCTATCCATTCTATCTCGGCCCCTCATCATTTTATATATCTCAATTAAATCTCCCCTCAGCCTCCTCTATTCCAAAGAAAACAACCCTAGCCTATCCAATCTTTCCTCATAGCTAAAATTCACTAGTCTTGGCAACATCCTTGTAAATCTCCTCTGTACACTCTCTCGTGCAATCATATCTTTCCTGTAATGCGGTGACCAGAACTGAACACAGTACTCTAGTGATAGCCTAATTGCCGTTTTATACAGTTCTAGCATAGCCTCCCTGCTCTCACATTCTATGCCTCGGCTAATAAAGGAAAGTATCCAGTATGCCTTCTTAAGATTGAGCCTATACTCATTGGAGTTTAGAGAATGAGAGGGGATCTTATTGAAATATATAAGATTCTGAAGGGGCTTGACAGGGTAGATGCAGAGAGGATGTTTCCCCTCATGGGGGAATCTAGAACTAGGGGGCATAATTTCAGACTAAGAGGGCACCCTTTTAAATCGGAATGGAGGAGGAATTTCTTCTCTCAGAGGGTCGTGAATCTTTGGAATTCTCTTCCCCAGAGAGCTGTGGAGGCTGGATCATTGAATATATTTGAGGTGGAGATAGACAGATTTTTGAAAGGTAAGGGAGTCGAGGGTTATGGGGAGTGGGCAGGGAAGTGGAGTTGAGGCCAAGATCAGATCAGCCATGATTTTATTGAATGGCGGAGCAGGCTTAAGGGGCCAAATGACCTACTCCTGCTCCTACATCTTATTTTCTTAATCCGTGCCTTTCTAAATGACTAAATCCCCAGGGCCTGATAATCTACATCCTAGGGTACTTAAGGAAGTGACCCTAGAAATAGTAGATGCATTGCTGGTCATCTTCCAAATTTCTATAGACTCTGGAATAGTTCCCATGGATTGGAGGGTAGCTAATGTAACCACACTATTTAAAAAAGGTAGTAGAGAGAAAATGGGGAATTATAGACTGGTAAGCCTGACATTGGTAGTGGGGAAAATGCTAGAGTCCATTATAAAAGATGTAATAGCAGAGCACTTGGAAAACAGCGACAGGATCGGACAAAGTCAACATGGATTTACGAAAGGTAAATCATGCTTGACTAATCTACTGGAATTTTTTGAGAATGTAACTGGTAGAATAGATAAGGGAGAACTAGTGGATGTGGTGTATTTGGACTTTCAGAAGGCTTTCAATAAGGTCCCGCATAAGAGATTGGCGTGCAAAGTTAAAGCACATAGGATTGGGGGTAAGGTACTGACTTGGATAGAGAACTGGTTGGCAGACAGGAAGCAAAGAGTTGGAATAAACGGGTCTTTTTCCGAGTGGCAGGCAGTGACTAGTGGGGTACCGCAGGGATCGGTGCTAGGACCCCAGCTATTCACAATATATATTAATGATCTAGATGAGGGAACTAGATGTAACATCTCCAAGTTTGCAGATGACACAAAGCTGGGTGGGCGTGTGTGCTGTGAGGAGGATGCAGAGAAACTACAGTATGATTCGGACAGGGGACAGGTTGGGTGATTCGGCAGATGCATGACAGATGCAGCATAATGTGGATAAATGCGAGGTTATCCACTTTGGTGGCAAAAACAGGAAGACAGATTATTATCTGAACGGCAATAGATTGGGAAAAGGGGAAGTGCAACGAGACCTGGGTGTCCTTGTGCACCAGTCGCTGAAGATAAGCATGCAGGTGCAGCAGGCGGTTAAGAAGGCAAATGATATGTTGGCCTTCATAGCGAGAGGATTTGAGTACAGGAGCAAGGATGTCTTGCTGCAGTTGTACAGGGCCTTGGTGAGACCACACCTTGAGTATTGTGTGCAGTTTTGGTCGCCTTATCTGAGGAAGGATGTTCTTGCCATGGAGGGAGTGCAGCAAAGATTCACCAGACTGATACCTGGGATGGCAGGAATGACGTATGAAGAGAGATTGAGTCGATTAGGCTTATATTCGCTAGAGTTTAGAAGAATGAAAGGGGATCTCATTGAAACTTATAAAATTCTAACAGGACTAGACAGACTAGATGCAGGAAGGATGTTCCCGATGGCGGGGGAGTCCAGAACCAGGGGTCACAGTCTAAGGATAAGGGGTAAGCCATTTAGGACTGAAATGAGGAGGAATTTCTTCACCCAGAGAGTGGTGAACCTGTGGAATTCTCTACCACAGAAGGCAGTTGAGGCCAACTTATTAAATATATTCAAGAAGGAGTTAGATATATTTCTTAAGGCTAAAGGGATCAAGGGATATGGGGAGAAAGCAGGGACAGGGTACTGAATTTGGAAATGGCGGAACAGGCTCAAGGGGCCGAATGGCCTACTCCTGCTCCTATCTTCTATGTTTCTATGTTTCTATGACTAATAATACTGTCCCTCAGAATTTTTTCCAATAATTTGCCCACCACAGAAGTTCAACTGACTGGCCTGTAATTACTCAGTCTATCTCTTTCTCCTTTTTTAAACAACGGTACAACATTAGCAGTCCTCCAGTGCTCTGGCACCATGCCTTGTAGCCAGAGAGAATTGGAAAATAATGGTCAGATTTCAGCTATTTCCTTCCTTGCTTCTCTTAACTCTTAATTTCAATTTCATCCGGGATATACGAGTGTGTGTTTGTACATTCGGCCTCCAGCTTCATCTATATGATAGAAATCTCATTTCAGTGTGGTGGAAGGATTTACGGAGGACAGCTTGTGCTCTGTCAGCTACTTTGATGTTCTAGATGTTCGAATCCAATACTGCGTATCAGGCTTACTCATCACCAATTGCTGAATACAGATTCTCGCATAAAGATTTGCCACCATGAGAATACTGAATGGCCGTTCAGTGTACCTGCAGTCCTTCCCCCTTCAATTGTTATCCCCTTTTGCCAGAAATCCATCTCACAACTTGGTTCTAGATCTCACACAAAGGCTGAAGCCTCTTTTTCACTACGCCTAGCAGCTTTGCACATGAAGGAAAATTGTCTGGGTAACTGTCTTAAACACCACAATTTTAACCTGTATCACAATTTTACTGCTTTGAAGCTAGCTGGGAAAGACCATAGTGACTTTGGCACCTTCTCAGTGCGGTCCCAAAGAACTGTATCCAAATATTATCAGAATCCGTGGGTACCAATATCAATCAATCAACAATTGCTTTTGATTCCTTGTGGATGGAAACCAGAATTATGTTATGGCATATCCCAAAGGTATGATCCTATTCCGATGCATCAGAAATGTAGCTCCAAAGTCTATCAGTAGTTATTGGTAAGACCAATACTCTTCCCCACCTCCCTCCCCCTCCCCGCCTCCAGCCTGGGGCAGCTTTTGGGAAATCAGCATAAATTTCCAGTGGCAGAAGGGTCAGTAACCAGAGGACAGAGATTTAAGGTGATTGGCAAAAGAACCAGAGGCGACATGAGGAAACATTTCTTTGCACAGCGAGTTGTTGTGATCTGGAATGCACTGCCTGAAAAGGGTGGTGGAAGCAGATTCAATAGCAACATTCAAAAGAGAAGGGATAAATACTTGAAAGGAAAAAAGTTACAGGGCTATGGGGAAAGCGCAGGGGTGTGGGATTAATTGGATAGCTGTACCACAGGCACGATGGACCGAATGGCCTCTTGCTGTGCTGTATCATTCTATGATTCTAATAGCTGTAAAAATATTATAATACACAAAACCTACTGTTTTCAATTCCTTCTAGATTTATAGTAAAACAGTAGTTTTCAGTAATTCTTACAGTATTCTCCGTTAAAACTTGAAAAGGATTAGTGTTTGCAACTGAAGAGAGAGTAAACAAAGTACTGTGGGCCGTATTTTCCGATCGGAGGCTTCCCGCGTGCGGAGGCCTCCGATCTGGAAAAAATGTACGCACTTACCTGAGGGCTCCCGAGTGTGTATAGTTCCGATGCTGGGCCTCTCCAACTTCAAGTGCTCAGGGCCTACGTATTTCAGAAGCGCATGCAGTTCGCAAGCGTCCCTGGGATCACGTGGGCCATGGGGAGCCAATCAAAGAAGGGAATCTCCCTTCATACACTTGACAGATAGACCTGTCAAATATATGAATGAGATCAATGAAAAAACATAGTAAAACTTTAAATAAATTTTTTAAAAACCATCACCTTTTAAAAATTACTGTAGTTGAAATTACAATACAGGTAAATTAAATATTTTAAAGAAAAATTTAATTTTTTGAAAAAAAAATTAAAGTTTTTTCAGGGCTAAAAATAAACTTACCTTTTTTTTAAAAAGTATTTTTAAATGATAAATGACTGAAAAACAATTTTTTCTTTTACTTTTTTCATCTCTTATCCTGGTAAAAGCAGGCCTTATATGCCTGCTTTTACCAGGCTTAAGAATTCTAAGGGTTTTCTGCGGGTGGAGGGTCTCCAGAAAATGGAACTATCCGCCCGCAGAGGCCCTTCTCCAGGGCAGGCGTCCAAGACCATTCTTGACAGATCGCAAATGCCGGTTTTCAGCGCATGCACTGTGCATGCTCGTACACACCCGTAGGGATTGGAATATCTGGGCCTGTAGTTTTTTTAGCAACTTGACACTTCTTTTGTCCTACAATATATGTTAAAGTCAACTGTTATGTTCATTAATAACTAGTCGTTTTTATTAAGAACAGCTAGCTTTTGTTAGACACTTTATTGAGCACATGTGGACTAGGTACAGTATCTGTAGAGGCCTCCATCTTGACTGCTGCCTTGTGGGTAGCCTAGTGCATCGTGGGTAGCCCACTCTTATACACATACAGCACCACCTAGTGTACCATTCCAGAATGACAGGTTACTGATCATTACATCCCCCTTTCTTTGAGGTTAAACAAAATCAGTATCAATCAATATCAATCAGTAACAACATAAACATCTTCAACAGTCAATACATTTTCAATGTAGTTTTCTTTGTACTCAAAGATTAAGTCTATCAGGCTTTTTTACTTCACGTGTGGATCTTCTCAGCACAGGTAAGTCTGATGTGTTTTCATGAGAGCCTGTATGTGTATTTGTGTTAGATTGTTCTGGTGGTGAGTGACAAGATTCAGTTGCGGCATTGTCATCGATTTGCTCTTCGATAGTCTCTTGTGTTTTTAGGAGGGAACGGCGGTTCCTCCTGAGAATCTGTCCTTCCTCAGTTCTAACAGTGTATGACCTTGGTCCTACTTCCTCAAGAACTGTAGCTTTCCTGTTCCATGCATCTGGATCCTCAATCCTGACAATATCATCCCTTGTCAATGGTTTCAGAGTTTTGGGTGACTTGCCACAGTATGATTTCTGTTTCAGCTTTAACAGTTGAAGTTTCTGTCTCAGTTCCTTACTCTGCTTTTCTTTTGCACAGCAGGGTGGCGTGGTACGCAACTTGCGACCCATTAGGAGTTCAGCAGGTGAAGAACCAAAGTCTAAAGGTGAGGCTCGGTAGCTCAGCAGGGCTTGCTTTCTGTCGCTTTCTTCAGTAGCTGCTTGAGAACTTGAACACCTTTCTCTGCCTTACCATTCGACTGAGCATACAAAGGACTGGATGTGATGTGTTGAAAGTCATGATGTGCTGCAAACTGTTGCCACTCCTTACAGTTGAAGCACGGACCATTGTCGCTAACGGCAATCCTGGGAATTCCATGTCCGGCAAAGATGGATTTCACATGCATTATGACACTGCTTGCTGTGGTGCTTGAGAGCCGCACCATCTCAGAATAGTTAGAATAGTAGTCAATCACTATTAGATAGTCTTTACCATTTAAATGAAAAAGGTCCATATCAACCTTTTGCCATGGTGCTGTTGGTATGTCAGCTACTATCATTGGTTCCTTTGCTTGTTTGTTTTGGTGTTTCTGACATGTCTCACATTTGCCTATCATGTTCTCAATGTCCTTATTTATGCCAGGCCAATAAACAGTGTCTCTTGCTCTCCTTTTGCATTTTTCAATTCCGAGGTGTCCCTCATGAATCCTTTTGAGCATGTCTTGACGTAGAGCCTGTGGAATGACTATTCTGTTCTGTTTTAGTAATAGTCCACTTGCGACACTCAATTCTGACCTTATGTGAAAATATTTTGGACAGGAACCTTTTGGCCAACCATGATGAATGTTCTCTATTACTGTTTGTAATACTGTATCTTTTACTGTTTCTTCTGCTATTTGCTTTGATTTTGTGTCTGACACGGGCAGCGCAGCAGTGATCATACTCACATGAACATCCACGTCTTCTTCAGTAGAGCTCACATGACTCATTGTGGGTGCTCGGGATAGTGCATCTGCTAACACTATGTATTTGCCTGGTGTGTAGATCAGTTCAAAGTCATATCTTTGCAGCTTCATCATGAGTCGTTGAATCCTTGGAGACATCCCATTCAGGTTCTTTTTTATGATGGCAACCAGTGGGCTGTGGTCTGTCCCAACTGTGAAGGTGGGAAGTCCATATATGTAGCCATGAAACTTTTCTAGTCCAACTACCAAGCCTAGACATTCCTTTTCAATCTGGGCGTATCAACACTCAGTATCAGTCATAGACCTGGAGGCATAGGCAACAGGCTTCCAATCTTCACCCTCTGCTTGTAGCAAGACCGCACCGAGGCCATCTTTTGATGCATCCGTTGACACTTTGATTCTTTTTGTTGGGTCAAAGAAGGTGAGTACAGGTGTGGTTGTCAGCACTGTTTTGAGGTTTATCCACTCTTGTTCATGTCTTTCTGTCCATGCGAACTCATTTATTTTACGTAGCAGGTCTCGCAGACAGGCTGTCTTGGCTGACAAGTTAGGAATAAAGGCCTAGAAATTCAGTATAGCCACTTTTGGGGCGGTAAAGTCGGGCGGCTGCTAAAGTTTGCGCCCGGCGCAAAGTCGAGCCCCCTTCGCCGATATTCAGTTGCATCACCCTAAGAGGTTGCTGCTGCGCTAAAACAGGCGATGCACAACTATCATTAGGCGCTAAGCCGGCAGCCCGGGGCGCTAACACCAGAAGTTGGGAGCAGGGCAGGTGCGGCGAGCTGCTGATTGCCGGCAGACACTCTGGCTCTGGTGAGCTTTTAAATGGGGAGGGTGGATTTGTTTTTTTGAAAGGCCGAGACTAGTGTATTTGTGTTTTTGGGGAGGGCTTCTCTCCATCAGTTTGTTATGTGGTACCGGTCTCCTCCTCCTCCTCCTCCTCCTCCCTTCACAGTCATTCGGGCCGCCAGGCGCACAATGGGGCGGCGCGAGTGAAGTTCCGGTTCCGGGCGCACAAAGGGCGTTGCACGACGAAGTGACGTCATGATCTGCGCGCACAGGTGAGCACGCGCAATGACTTTGCGCCGGCGCTAAATGTCTACTGAAGTTGGGGCGAGGCGCAGATCGCGCTGCGCCCAGGCGCTAAGCGCCTAGCGCTCGAGATCTACTCCTCCTAAGGTGCTAACGGCTGGCGCAGCCAACTGAATTTCTAGGCCAAACTTTCCAATGAAGTTTATCATCCCCATGATGCGTAGCACTCCTTTTTTGTCAGTGGGTCGGGGCATTTTGAGTATGGCGTTTACTTTTTCCATATCTGGCTCTATTCCTTTACCAGATAGATTATCTCCTAGGAAAGTGACTTCCTGGATGCCAAACTGACACTTGGCTTTGTTGAGCTTCAGTCCATTCCGGCGTATGCTCTGTAGCACTTTAGTCAGTCTCTCATTGTGTTCTTTCAGTGTGGAGCCCCAGATGATGATGTCATCAACATAGACCCGAACTCCTTCCAGACCTTCAATTATGTGTTCCGTCGCTCTATGAAAGATTTCAGATGCAGATATTATCCCGAAAGGCATTCTGAGGAAACAATACCTGCCAAATGGTGTGTTGAAGGTACGGTATTTGGTGCTCTCTTCATCCAGTTTTAGTTGCCAAAATCCTTGTGAGGCATCGAGCTTTGTAAAGTATCTGGCACCTGACATTTCACTGGTGATTTCTTCTCGCTTGGGAATCTGGTAGTGTTCACGTTTTATGTTTGCATTTAAGTACTTTGGATCCATGCATATTCTTAGATCATTGTTCTTTTTCTTTACACATACCATGGAGTTAACCCAGTCTGTTGGCTCTTTGACTTTCCTGATGACTCCTAGTGTGGTCATTCTGTCCAGTTCATTCTTGAGCTGGTCACGCAGGGGTGCTGGAACTCTTCGTGGAGCATGTACCACTGGCTGAGCATCCTCCTTTAGCTGGATCTTGTAAGTGAATGGTAGAACTCCAAATCCTTTGAACACATCCTGGAAATTATTCACTACAGAATCCACCAAGTCATCTGGTCTGCTTATGGCACCGTTTATACGGTAGACTCTCTTGACCAGTTCTAAGTCCTCACAAGCTTTGTCACCCAGTAGTGAATCAAGTCCTTCAGCCACAACAGAAAACATGAGATGATGCACTTTGTCTTTGACTGTCACTTTAAGTCTGCATACACCTAAGCTATCTATTTTCTGTCCATTATAGTCCTTCAGTAGTACTGACTTTTTCTGTATTTTGGGCTTTTCTTTCATATTGTTAATGTCACTCATACTGATTAAGTTTGCTTTTGCCCCAGTGTCTAGTTTCAATGTAACTAATGCTCCATTTACCTGCAGTGGGATCATCCATTTGTCCTCTTTTACTGCATTAACTTTATGTTCAGCATTGTTAATTCCTGAGGGCTGCACATTTTCTGTATCCTTTTTGATGTTGTCACATGACACCATTCCTGCAAAACATGTCTCACTTAAATCAGTGTCCTCAATTACATTAACTCATTGCCCTTTCTTAGTTTTTACTTTTGAAAAGCATTGTTTGGCAAAGCGATTCTTTCCATGACATTTTGTGCACATTTTTCCAAACGCTGGACATTGTTTCAACTGGTGTTTGTAACCACCGCGTTTACAATTAAAAATTCCTTCCTCCGATTGCTTTTCACTTCTGTTCTGCCCATGTTTCTTCCCCTTGTAGGACACAGCACCGACAGCAGCACTTACTGCAATCGCATCATCATTGATTTCACTGAAAATCTTGGCATGCTTTTGAGCTAGCTCGCTAGCTTGGCATATTTTCACAGCAATTTCCAATGTTAGTTCGGTTTCTCTCAACAGACGTTCCCTGACTTTTTTTATCATGAATACCAAACACAATCTGGTCACGAATCATGGATGCTTTCCGCTCAGAGAAATTACATGTCTGTGCTTTCAGTTTCAGATGAGTCAAAAAGCTATCAAAAGTCTCATTTTGCTGCTGTGTCCGAGAACGGAAGATGTACCTCTCATAGGTTTCATTCTTTTTGGGAGAACAATGTGTATCAAACTTCTTTAGCACATCGTCCAATTTTTCTCTGTTCTCCTCTGGATTAAATACAAATGTATTAAATACCTCTATCGCCTGTGGGCCTGCAACCATGAGCAGCAACACTATTTTCCTTGCGTCTGGCTTCGTACCATACCCGATGGCAGCAATGTAGAGTTTGAATTGTTGTTTAAATGTCTGCCAATTGTAGTCGACATTTCCTGTGAGTTTCAAACGCTCTGGTGGCTTCAAATTCTCCATGTCACGTTGCACAATATTCAGCAGATCTTACCAATCCTGGTACCATGTTATGTTCATTAATAACTAGTTGTTTTTATTAAGAACAGCTAGCTTTTGCTAGACACTTTATTGAGCACATGTGGACTAAGTACAGTATCTGTAGAGGCCTCCATCTTGACTGCTGCCTTGTGGGTAGCCTAGTGCATCCTGGGTAGCCCACTCTTATATACATACAGCACCACCTAGTGTACCATTCCAGAATGACAGGTTACTGATCATTACATCAACCTTCTAAAATACCTTTTGAGCAACTCAATCAACTTGAATTAACTTAACCCAGCTTTAAACAACTTAATTTATACACTTAGAATATCCAATAATTCTAATTAATCTATACAATCTGTAAGTATGGATTATCAATAAACAAAATAAAAAGCATTAATCCAATTTATAGTGTCCTGCAAAAAAGTTAAATTATCCTAAAACATTTAAGCTGTAATAGGAGAAAAAAAATTAACGAATTTAAAATTATACATATTTTATCAGACAGCTCCTTCCTCTCCTGAGCCATCACTAATGATCCTATTGGTTGCCCCACTAGCATGCTACACCAACTGTGTCTCACACTTGTTTGGTTCCTGCATTTTCTGCTTTCATTCTGCGAGTTCCCACACTGCGCTCCTCCACTTTTCTGGGATTGCTGTCATTCAATTTCACGGGTTAAAACTGCACTTCAGCCAAACTAAATTTCTGCTAACTCCACTTCCACTTAGTAATAAACTCTGCAGATGCTAATAATAATTGTCTATAATTGCCCATGACAATTGACTAATGACTGTTGGTATTGTTCAATACTCTTCTTCCATAGTGCAGCTCTTAGTTGCCTTGAGCAAGATGGTGGCTTTGTAACAAGAGATGACTACCAAGTTAAGCGGTTGATCATCTCAGTGATCATGCCAAGATGCTCAGCCACAAGAAGGATATTGGTGGCCACAAAGTCGAGATTATTGATAGGATGGACTCCACATCAGATGACCTGACCAATGATTTCCTTGCCTCTGTGGCCATAGCCATAAACAAACTAATACTAGAGCCTGTTAGCTGATCCTCTACTAATCAGAGTGCTGTTGAAGTAACTGAAAAGGAGAGCTTTGTTCAGTGAAAGGAGAGGATTTTTAAGTGGTACTTGAAGCCTCTTTGAAGCAATTGAGAGCTACTGTGAGGATACATTATAATGCAGAGCATCATGAGGTTAAGAGGATCATTAGGAAATTAAGCAGAATCAGTGAGCTATGTTCATTTAAAAGGGCTTGCAATTAAACAAAAAGTAACTTAAATATGTTTTCTGTTGGCTAAAGTCTGTACTCAATTGTAGTTGAAAGGATTCCTCTGGGCTAGTACCCATTACTGACAAATCCAGTATTCTTCAACAAACTCATGAGGACATCTGGAGAGAGCATTACACAGAATCGAGGGTCCCCAATGGAGGGCTCTCTATGCGGGAGTCTTCCTTTATCTATTGGGGACTTGGCCTGGAGGGTGTTGTATGGTGCAGTCCCGTGCAATAAGGCTTTAAGTAGGTTCACGGTCTCCCAGGCCGCCTGCCTTTTCTGCGGCCTGGAGGAGTCCATGTTCCACGTTTCACGTTTATATAGAGTGTGAGAGGTTGCAGCCCCTCTTCCATTATTTGAACGGGCTGCTCCTCGATTTTTGGCTGCACTTTAGTCCCACGCTCCTGATCTTTGGTCACCTGGTGCGGAGGGGAGCAGGCAGGTCAGGGGACCTCTTCGTAGGACTGCTCCTGGGCCTGACCAAAGTGACCATCAACTGGTCCAGGCAGCGGGTGGTCAAGGGGGTCGTTTGGCCCGATGTGCCTGCCTCTCTTCTGTGGCCACGTTCACGCCCGGGTGGCCCTGGAGATGGAGCACGCGGTGTCCGACGGCATGCTCGAGGCCTTCCTCGACCAGTGGGCACCACAGGGACTGGAGTGCATTATCACCACCGGCAATCAAATTTTAATTACATTTATTAATTTTTATTTAACTTATTTTTGTTAATTTAAAGTTTATTTGTTCATACCCAAAAGAGTACACAGAATCAATATCTGACCCAATGGGCCGTGGTTAGGGGCCATTTGCATAGATGTAATAGCCTTCCAGAGTATCCAGCGCAGATATTTCACTGGGAAGAAATGGAGTCTGCACTGTGCTGCCTAGCTAACAGTAGCGCAGCATGCACAGACAGTTCTCTTTATTTACTCTATCAAAATCATTCATGATTTTGAACCTCTCTATCAAATCTCCTCTCAACCTTCTCTGCTCTAAGGAGAACAACCCCAGCTTCTCCAGTCTATCCACGTAACTTGCTTTGCTTGGTTTGCTACTGTCGTTTAACGACAAGTTTGGTGTCCTTTGAGACGACATTAGTTGTGATCTAAGATCACGTAACAGGGTGGGCCGCGAGAAGGCTGTCATCATCCATCCCTCCACATAACTGAAATCCCTCATCCCTGGTACCGCTCTAGTAAATCTCTTCTGCACCCTCTCCAAAGCCTTGAACACAATACTCCAGCTGAGGCCCAACCAATGTTTTATAAAGGTCCAGTTGCCTGAAAATTGGAGGGTAAGAGTGGTATTTTTTGCATAATTGTCTTTTTTTAGTAGAGATGTGAGTTCATGAATAGAATTAAAGGGATAAATGAGTGGCAAACTAGTTGGGTTAAGTTAACTGGTATTGGCTTTATAAATATCTGGGATTATTTTCCACTTTGCATGAGTCCAAATGTAAAGAATTATCCTACTTAAATGAAGCTTGCACCTGCCTGAGTTGCAGCTTCATTCCAACCTGCCTGAAATCGCACGGCAGAAAATGCAGGGCATCAAATTGGGCCTGGAAGTCATGCGACCCATTTTACTTTCTACCCCCACCGTGAGCGAGATTTCACGTCACCAGTGTAGTCCCACAAAATATACTGTAGAGTGCAATGTTCGGTCCTCATCGTATATTCTTAGATTTTCCATTTGAGCTACACCAGGCAAGGAGGCACTTACTTGATACTGACTTATTCATTCAGGTGATTATTGTTGCCATTATCATGTAGGATCAAAGAGGTCTGAAATGTTGCCATGCTCAAGGTGAGTACAGGACTGAAAGATTGAGCTTTATTTTAAGGTGAAGTTGTGCTGAGCACAGTAGGCCATATCTGTCTTGTTTTGCACACTTAGTACAAAAATAATAAATTGATGGACAACGGAGTATTACAGTTTAAACTCTTTTATGAAGCATCAGGTCTGTGATCTCAATCATACAGCACAGTGGGGACAAGATGGAGTTAGGACACCTAGCCTCCTGGGTCTTCCAAACAATAGCAGTCCTTACAGATGCCTGCAGGCCAATGACAACCCAGCATGTGATCACATGTGAATGTAATAGGTATTCCTTACAGGTGCCTGCGGGCCAATGATAATTCAATATGCAAATGTTACATCCCCTTTCTTTTAAAAGAAAAATGTTATGCATTACTTTTAAACCTTTCTTCTACCTAATGTTCTCGGTAGCATAAACATATAAGTAAACTCAGCATTTAACTAGCACTGAAAACATCTCAACATTTCAATAACGATGTACAGTTTTTTTTTTAGGGCAGCAATCCGCCTACACCCTTGGACAGTTCACAAGCCAAGGATAACTCTAGGTTTGACCTCTCGTCCCGACCTTGTGTGGTATGGAACTGAGCATGCTCCTGAATCGGTCAACAAATCAGGTTCAGGTTTAGGTTCAGGTAAGTATGATGTGTTTTGTGTATTGCTCTGTTCATCACACTCTGTTGAACTGATCCTCTCGTCGGAATGACGGTGTTGTTCCTTGGTGTTCAGGAGGTGCCTGCGATTGCGGCGGTACACCTGTCCTTCTGGGGTGCGGACGTGATACGATCGCTCAGTGTCAGCTGGCTGGATGACGACTGCTGGCTTCCAGTAGTCTTGCTCCTGGATTCTGATGGATTCTCCATTGTGCAACGGCGGCAGTAGTCTAGCTGACCTGTCATAGTATCTCTTTTGGTGTTGCTGTCTCTGTACACGTTTTGCATGCACTTGCTTGCAGCTGACGACCTCTGGCTGCAGCTGCTGGTTGGTGCTTGGAAGGATTGAGCGAAGTCTGCGGCTCATCAACAGCTGTGCTGGTGACTTGAAGTTGTCAACCGGAGTGTTGCGGTACTCAAGGAGACTGATGTAGGGGTCTCTTTTGTCCGCTTTGGCTTTGTCCATGAGTATTTTTGCAACCTGGACAGTTTTTCAGCAAGGCCATTACTTTGCGGGTAATGTGGGCTTGATGTGACATGTGTGAAATCCCATGCCTTGGCAAATGACTCGAACTCTTTTGATTTGTATTGGGGGCCATTGTCTGAGACTAAAGTCTCTACCATGCCATGCCTGGCAAAGGCTGCCTTTAGCTTGTGGATCACAGCTGCAGATGTGATGCTGTGAAGCATGTCCAATTCAAAAAATCTGCTGTAGTAATCAACAGTCACTATGTAGTCCTCGTTGTTCCATGTGAACAGATCCATTGTCACGACCTGCCAGGGCCTGTCTGGGATACGGTGAGGTATCATGGGCTCTTTGTCATTTGATGGGCAGCGTTCTAGACAAATGGAACATTTTCCGACAATGTCCTCAATGTGTTTGCACATTCCAGGCCAAAACATAATGTCACGCGCTCTTTGTTTGCATTTTTCCATGCCCATATGTCCAGCATGAATTTTTGTCAACATCTCTTCTCTGAGACTGGTAGGAATGATGATTTTCTCCTTTGAAGACGATTCTGTTGATTTGTGACAGTTCGTCTCTGTGGTTCCAGAATTCAGATATGCTCTGAGGGCATTTCCTCCTTTCCTCGGGCCATCCTTCACGTATGACTTTGCTCAGCAGTGTGAGTTGTGCATCTTTCTCTGTTCCTGCTCGGATCTCCTTCAGTTTTGAGTCACTCACAGGTAAGCTGTTGTACACCATGTGCACCTGCACATCCATGCCTTCACTAAGGCTGCTGTCCTGGTAGCTAAGAGACTTTCTGGAGAGCGTGTCTGTGACAGGAATGTCTTTGCCTGGATGGTGAATGATTGTGAAGTCGTACTTCTGTAGCTGAAGGATCATTCTCTGTAACCTTGGTGGGGCTGCGGCTAGTGGTTTTCTCGTGATTGACTCGAGGGGCTTGTGGTCGGATTCCACAATGACTTGTCAGCCATAGACGTACTGGTGGAAACGCTTACATCCGAACAGAATTGCATATAGCTCTTTCTCGATTTGAGCATAGTTGATTTCACTGTCTGTGAGAGATCTGGAAGCGTAGCCGATGGGCTTTCCTTCTTGCAGTAATACTGTGCCTAGTCCGTACTTTGACACGTCCCCTTGTAGTCTGAGCTCTTTGTTGGGGTTGAAGTAGGCAAGAACTGCTCCAGGTTCTCTGGTGATTAGGTCTTTCATTTTCTGAAATGCTGTGTCATGTTGTTTGTCCCACAGGAACTCATTGGATTGTTTGAGCAACTGACGCATGGGTGCGTTGATTTTGGAGAGGCTCGGGGCAAACTTGGCTAAGTAGTTAACCATGCCTCGTACTGTCTCCAGCTCTGCGTGGTTCTTCGGTGGCTCCATCTTCTTGATGGCGGAGATTTTCTCTGGATCCGGCTTAATGCCATCAGTTGAGAGGCGATGCCCGAAATAACTGATCTCGGTGGATCCGATTATGCTTTTCTCAGGGTTGAGCCAGATACCTTTCTCCCGTGATCTTTGTAGCATCGCTCGGAGGTTCCTGTCATGTTCCTCGCTATTCCTGCCATAGATGAGGATGTCGTCTACGACTGCGACTACTCCGTCGAGGCCTTCATAGGTTTCGTCGCTCGTCCGCTGGAATTCATCCTGAGCTGAGGTAAGACCAAATGGTAAACGCAGAAATCGGTAGTGTCCAAATGGTGTGTTGAACGTTGTTAGCTTAGATGACTCTTCCGTGAGCTTGATAGTCCAGTATCCTGATCGTGCGTCCATTACACTGAAGTAACGTGCTCCCACTAGCTTGGGTGTGATGTCATCTAGCATTGGTAGAGGGTAGGGAGGGTGTTTGATAGCCTTGTTCAAATCTCTTGGGGTCGAGACAGACTCTGAGCTTGCCCGTACGTGGTTTCTCAACCACTACTAACGCGTTGACCCACTCTGTCGGTTCTGTTTCCCGGACGATGATTTCTGTATTCTCCATGCTCTGCAGCTCCTCCTTCAGGTGACTACGTAGAGCAAGGGTATCCTTCTCGGTGGGCAAACCACAGGGGTTGCTGCTGGATCAAGGTGAAAAGTGCATTCACCTGGGAATAGTCCGATTCCTTTGAAAACGTCAGCAAACTCCTCCATGACTGTCTGCTTCTCAACTGGTGCTGTCAATGATAGCACTAGCTTGACGAGGTCCATGTCTAAACATGCCTTTAGACCTAGCACTGGAGGTGCTTGAGTGTCAACAATGTAAAAGTCCAACATCATGTCGCTTTCTTTGTACTTGCATTTCATCACGCATGTGCCTTTTACAATGAGCTGCTCACCCCCATAGCCGGTCAGTCTGCGTGAGGTGGGCTGCAGCTCACACTCATCCTTCAAGCTGTGATACTCACTCAGAGGAATTACATTAATCTGAGATCCAGTGTCTAGTTTAAACTTAAGGGCCTAGAAATTCAGTCGCGTTTGCGCCCACTTATTGGCTATAAAGTGGTTTGCGCCTGAAGTTTTTTGTCGCACGAAATTCAGATGGACCCTAACATCGGCGTTAGCCGGTAGCGCTGCGCCGGCACCGATGACGTCATCGGTGTGCGCAGCGCCCCGGTTGCAATGCTATTCCGGCCCGATGGCCAAATTCAGTTGCGGCCGCCTCGCCCATGGCAGCCGCAAACAGTGTTTGTGAAACGGGGTCTTGCAGCTCCGAAAGGCCGGCGCATAAAGGTGGAGCGGCGGCTGGCCGCTTGCCGGCGGCCGCCTGCCCGCACCTCCCTCCCCGGACTCCTGCACCACCCCCCCGCGGCATTGATGTCTGAGTCCCGCGAGCCCGGCACTTCTCCGTGGGGGAATCCACCGGTGATCTGACGGCTGCAGGCAGCTCCTCCTTAAGAGAAGGAGGAGGCCTGCAGTACCCCAGCCTGCCGCACCGCATCGGGTGCCGCAGCGGGAGCTGGACGCCTGAAAGTGACATTCATCGCCCCTAGCGAGGCGGCCAAACCCTGCAATAGCGCCCGCCGCCGTCTTGGCCCGTCGCAACTGAATTTTAGGCGGGCGCTACGGGAATCCTGGCGGGCGCAAAATTTCGGGCGCAAAAGACCTGGCGGGGCCATACCGAATTTCTAGGCCAAGTTCTTTGCCCTGTTTTCCTTTCTCAATATCGGCAAAAGCTTGCTCAGTCTCTGAAATCTGTTTGTTCTGTGACACAGAATCAATAAACAGTTCCTCTGCATTTGGCTCTCTATCTGGCATTTGGCTGTCACTCACCGTGTGTACTGCTTTCGAAAACAGTCCTGCAGACTTTAGCAAAGTGGTTCCGTTTACCACATTTAGCACATTGTCTTCCTTTGGCAGGGCAATGCTCCTTTTCTCCATGCATCTTGTTTCCACAGTATCCACAGTTTTTGAAGCGTTTTATGTCTGTGTCGCTCATTTTTAGAACTCTATCTGTTCTGAAACATGCTCTCTGGGCGGTGTTCTTTGGTGTGTGTCTATTAACTGCGTGCACTGTCTGTTCACACGAGCTGCTCGTGGCGCCGGTTATGGTTTTCAACTGTGCTTGGGCTATCTCGTGCGATCTAGCTATGTCCATAGCTTTGTCCAGCGTTAGCCCGGACCCAACATTCAAAATTTTCTCTCTCACTTTAGCTGAATGTATTCCAAACATGATGCGGTCTCTGACCATCTCATCTTTATTGGCATATTCACAGTCTTTTACTAGTAGTTTTAACTCAGTCACGAACTGTTCAAACGACTCACTAGCTCCTTGTACTTTCTCCTGAAACTTGTACCTAGCGAATATCGTATTTATCTTGGGCATCACATATGATTCAAAACGGTCAAAATAACTTTTCAGCACCTTTGCTTCATCCGCGGTGAGAGACCATGTGTTAAAAATGTCTCTCCCTTTTTCTCCGATCCATAGGAGTAGGTAACTGCATCTTTCTTCCTCCCCTTTGCTTTTCAACGGACCTGAGAACATCAACTCCACGTGTTGCTTGAACTTGCTCCATTCTCTAGGTAAGTTCAAAGATTCCCAATTCATTCGAGGTAAGGGAGCTCCAACGATGTCCATTTTAAATCCCTGTTCTGACACCATGTCTTGTTTTGCACACTTTGTACAAAAATAATAAATTGCAGGATAACGGAGTATTACAGTTTAAACTCTTTTATGAAGCATCAGGTCTGTGATCTCAATGGGGACAAGATGGAGTTAAGACCCCTAGCCTCCTGGGTCTTCCAAACAATAGCAGTCCTTACAGATGCCTGCAGGCCAATGACAACTCAGCATGTGATCACATGTGAATATAATAGGTATTCCTTACAGATGCCTGCGGGCCAATGATAATTCAATATGCAAATGTTACAATAACTATGCGGGACACATGAGCTGGAACAGACCAGATAGCCCCTCCTGACCTGTCTATACAGTGAAAGCGCTCCGTTAAGACCCAAATGGTCCTCTTGATGAACACTCTGGTAGAGCCATGTGCCTCATTGTGTTGCTTCTTTGCTGCTTTTCAGGAAACTCCTAGTAAAGTTCATTATCTGTGGGAGCAGGAGGTAGGCCATCTGTTGACTCAGTTTTTCTTTCTTGAAGAGCTCAGGGAGAGCTACATTTTGAAGTACAAATGCATCATGTCAACTTCCAGCTTATCTTGCATTGACTTGCGCAATCCTTTACATGTTGTCGCAGACAATTTGTACATTCCTGTTAAAGAAGTTTAGGGGGTTGTTTGTAGGAGCTCAGAAAGTAATGTGGGTGCCATCTATTGCACCCTGGACTTGAGGATACACAACAACCCTGTAAAACTGAGAAAGGAGGGAGAGAGAAAACACGGAACTACAGGCCAGTTAGTCTGACATCAGTCGTTGGGAAAATGCTGGAATTCATTATTAAGGAAATGGTAACAAGGCACTTAGAAAATCATAATATGAATAGGTAGAGTCAACATGGTTTTATGAAAGGGAAATCACGTTTGGATTTCTAAAAGGTATTCGATAATGTGCCACATAAAAGGTTGTTATGCAAGATAAGGGCTCATGGGATTGGGGGTAATATATTAGCATGGGTAGGGAATTGGTTAATGGACGGAAAACAGAGAGTAGGGATAAATGGGTCATTTTCAGGTTGGCAGGCTATAACTAGTGGGATGCCGCAAGGATCAGTGCTGGGGCCTCAGCTATTTACAATTTATATTAATGATGAATAGATTAATGGACCGAGTGTAATGTATTCAATTTTGCTGATGATACAAAGCTAGGTGGGACAATAACCTGTGAGGAGGACACAAAGGGCTCGATTTTGCCAGGTCCGAGGAGGCGGGATTGAAGGCGTGTGAGGTGGTAAAATTGCAAAAAATGGCGGGCGGGCCCAATCCCACTTCCTTCCCGCCTCCGAGCAATTTTTCCAAATGCGTGTTTTCTGACCCCTTTTCCATCCCGTCTTCAAAAGGCGGGATAGGCCCTTAACAACCACTTAATTGCCTCTATTATCCCATTTCGAGAGGCCTTTCCGATTTTTAGACATTTCTCCCATCCTACATGCCTCCTCTGGAACATGCCAAGTAATCCTGGTGGCCTCACAATTGGATTGCTTACTAACAGCTGCAGCTCCACCATTACAAAGGAGTTTTCACCGATGATCATTTGCAGGTGGCAGAACTTTGTTGTCTCAGGTCTGGGTGAACTTTTAGTTGGCCTACTCATTGTTGTGGAGGTTTGGAGCCTGACACCCACCTCCAGTATGACCTCCCGGGAAACCCCTCTCCGCACCTTGACTGAGCGCTTCCTCAACTGAGGCATATACTAGAAACATGGCGAACATTTAATTCCTTTCCTCCTGGACATCAGATTCGGACGAAGACCAGGCGTGGCAGCAGCAAAACCATGAACAACAGCAGCACCAACAGCAGGAGCATCAACAGGAGCGCCAAGCTGCTAGTCATCCACCTGAAGCTGC
This sequence comes from Somniosus microcephalus, assembly GCF_052327205.1. Classification (NCBI taxonomy): domain Eukaryota; kingdom Metazoa; phylum Chordata; class Chondrichthyes; order Squaliformes; family Somniosidae; genus Somniosus; species Somniosus microcephalus. The sequence goes on along the minus strand of NC_140990.1, from coordinate 251,373,604 downwards.
ACAGGCCAGAAGGTGCCAGCACGCGACAACATTGCTGCCCAGGATGCAAGGGGCGCACTCATCTTGGCAAAATGTGGTGAGCCTGCACAACCAAACACTTTTGTCTCGCACCTTCTTACCAGAGTATCGAAAATGGACAAGAACCTATGGATTCCTATCACGCTGACCACCATACTGACAATTGCAAGGCGCCCTAAGCCCTCAGTGTGAAAGTCCCATTTGTGAAATGACACAGGCCATAACTTCAACAGTTTGCCATCAAATCTGTTTATAATACAATGACAATGATGGCTGGTCCAAATACAAAACATCACAGCACCCAAGTGACTACCCTTGTGGCTACTTGTGCTTTATCTTCCTCTTATGTGTGCTCCTACATGGTACTTCCCCTGTGGCTTCAGCAGATGTGGGGGCCCCTTGCTCACTTTCTTGCTGCTCCTGTCTCAACGCCTTTGGTGGCCGTCCTCTAGGGTGGTGAACCTGTGAGGGCTCGGCAACCGTCTGCTGCCCCTGCGGCTGTGCAGGGGTTGAGACGCTGATCTCAGTTGGGTGGGGACTCTGGTGGGGCTCTGATCGAGGGCTCTGCAGTGGCATGGCCGTGTGAGCACTTGGAGAGGATCCCTACTTCCTTGTTCTCTGCCACCAACATCCCTCTCATGGGTCAGCCCCACTTCAGAGCTAGCAAGTGGCTTAACAGCACCTTGCTGCACTTCAGGGGGGCCATGAGGACCCGTTTCTGCACTGGAAGTCCAACTCCAGAGGACTTCCATGAAGGTTTGGTTTGTATGCTCAATAGCTGACCATTGCTCCTCAAGAGATGTCATTCTATTTTGAACAATTACCATGTTTTCCATACCCTGGCGACTAAGCTCCTCCATGGCCATAGCCATCCTCTCCTCGATAGTAGCCAGCCTTACCATGGAGTTAGCCATCCTTTCCACGGAGGTTGCCATCCTTTCTGCAGTGATCACACACACACACAGAAACCCCACAGTGCAGATAGAGGCCATTTTGGCCCATCGAGCCTACACCGACACATATCCCACCCGATCCCTGTAACCCCTACACCAACACATATCCCACCCTATCCCCGTAACCCCATGTATTTAATCCCCCTAACACTAAGGGTCAATTTATCATAGCCAATCAACCTAACTCGCACATCTTTGGACTGTGGGAGGAAACCGGAGCACCCGGAGGAAACCCACGCAGACATGGGGAGAATGTGCAAACTCCACACAGACAGTCGCCCGAGGCCGGATTCGAACCCGGGTCCCTGGGTTGAGGATTGACTTATGATCATCTGCACTATTCAATGTGCATGTAACCTTGACCTCACATCTCTAACTCTTTCCTTTACTCCCCCACAGGACCATCGAAAGCCCCCGTCCCCGCTGTCCAGGAGGAAGAGCCTGAGCTTACAGACTCCTCAGAGGAAGCTGCAACCTCTGAGGGCGCAGCATCAGCAGAATTCAGCGCACCCAGCACCAGCGCAGACACTCACACCTTGGTGGGACCTTCACGAGATAGAGTAGTGTTGGCACCTGGTGCATCACAGCTCACAAGTGAGCATCAGCAGATGGTGGCCCTCCTCCTATCATGGCTCTTTCCCTCTTATTGTGGGCTCTCTTTTCCTGCAATTAGGGACACAAGTGGAGTTTGAGTGAGAATGGAGGAGTGAGTGTAGAGAATCCATAGCATAGATGCTTAGAAGGAGACAAAGGACCCTCCCTGTGTGTTGTAAGTTGTTGTCATTACATCACAGTGATAGACAGTGTGAGGGCTGCATGGTCGAATAGTTAAATGAATGTGACCATAGAGAGAGAGGGAATAGGTAAGGGTGCAGGGATGTCAGTGTCAAATGTGGAGGAAGAGGTTGGCAAAGCAGTGTGCTGGTGAGGAGAGACGATGGGGATCAGATTGAGGGTGATGGGAAAGTCATACTCACTTTTCCTGTGTGGAGAAGGTCATGAAACCTCTTCCTGCATTGCAGCCAGGTTCTGCGGCTCATTGATATGGAGTTGACCTCCTCGGCCACTTGCAGCCACACAGCTTTAGTCTGCTGGGGTGGCTTTTTTCTCCCTGAGGAAGGGAAGAGCACCTCCTTATTAGATCTTGCTCCCTGCACCAGAGCTTGGAGGGAGGGCTCATCAAAGCGAGGTGCGCACTTTTGCTTGCTGGTGGACATGGTCAGTAAATGAAGTCCTTCATACAATTTCCAAAGCGTTTCCAGTCTCCAGAAGAAGCAAGGCTGCTTGCAGGCCTTAAATCCAGCAGCATTGATGATGTCATCAGAGGCGACTTTCTGTATGAAAAGACTCATTGGGGCAGGGGTTCCCACACGCTGGAAATCAATTGCCTAATTAGGGAAAAATCACAATTTTTCAGCACTTCACTTCTGAGTCGGGGTCCTGACACGAATCCCACCTGACACGCCCCAGCCTGCCCACACTGACAAAATCAAGCCCAAAAATCTGAAAAGGGATATAGACATATTAAGTGAGTGGGTAATAAGGTGGCAGATGGAGTATAATGTGGGGAAATGTGATGTTATTCACTTTGCTAGGAAGAATTGAAAACAGAATATTGGCCTAGAAATTCGGTATAGCCGCATTTGGGGCGCTAGTCCTGGCGATGCGCAAAGTTTAGCGCCAGGCGCAATTTAGCGCCACCTAGCGCGATATTGGGTTGCAGCGCCCCTAAAGGTGATTGTGGCGCTAAATCAGGCGCTGCACGCTACTCTTAAGGCGCTAACCCGGCGGCGCAACCCAATTTCGCGGCGGCGGGGCGCAGCAAGGGTGCTGTCAATAATCACTTTCCCTGAGACACAGTGGCGCCGGCCAGCTCTTAAAGGGGCAGGTCAATTGGCATCACCAGACACACTCACTGCCTTGTAGGCCTTCAAAGCGGTGGGAGCCTACCTGTGGCGCACCAGCCTAGCAAGACATGGAAAGGGTGAGGCAGAGGGCGGAACGCCTCACTGATGGGGCATTGGATGCTTTGGTTGGCGCAGTGAAATCAAGGCCAAGGATGATGGTCGGAATGTGATTTATGTTTTGGACAGTCTCCCGGGTGTGAGAGCAGTTATGTGTCAGTGTATTAGTTTTGCTTTCTGTTGCCATAGCTTTCTCATGTTTGAAGGAACCACATTTTGTGTAATGAAACACTTTCTTCATTTACAATGGCCATGCCTGCTATTTACATGCATCTTGCCCTTCACAGGCTTGGGGGTATCAGACTGGTTCCATTCCTGTTCTTAGAATGGCAGCAAGCATTCCGTGAGAGGGGCCTAGAAGCTACTTCTGATCAGCCTCTGACGCGCAGCCTGAGAAGAGCCGCTCGCGTAGAAGTTCAGGCCAGCAGCCATCTTCTCAGCCGCCGACAGAGATGTCCTGCACCTTATCTGAGGCTGCAGATCTGGCTGAAGCAGCTGGCACAGCTCAGTCACCACCTCCTTTCTAAATCGCAGTCTTCTGACACACTGCTCCTCCGGCATGTTCATGTAGGAAAACTGCTGTCGGATAACCCTGCCAGCGTAAGGTCTGCTGTGGCGATGTCTGTTGGCCCTCCTCCATCTGGCCATGCCCGCCCCCCTCTCCCTGCGTCTCAGTGCCCTTTCCAGATGATTCAGCAGCAGGACGTTCACCTCCAATGCAGCCCCCATAATAAGTGCCCACAGGAAGGTTCCCCGTTGTCAAGGCTCACCAACAGCAAGGTGATGGTCAGAAGGCTGAAGATCATCTGCCTGCGCTGGCTCAGTGGTCAAATGGCTCTCGGTGTGCAGCTCAGCAACTCTTTGTCGCTCTCGAGGAAGTTATGATCCAAAAATGGCTGCTGCTTTTAAACCACACCAGTCCCCTTTAAATAACGCTCCTCCAGCCTGAGAGCGACTTGGTAAGGTCCAGGTAAGCTGTCACTATTAGCGCCAGGCGCTACGGAGGGGGGCGCCACTGAATTTCCAGTCCGGGGCACCCAAAAGGCGTTGCACACTCAAATGACGTCATAATCAGCCTGCGCCCATGAGCGGGCGCTAAGATTTAGCGCCAGTGCTAAATGCATGCTCAATATGGGGCGAGGCGCTAGGCGCCTTGCGCCCACCCGGAAATTGGCTAGCGCCCCACTTCTCAGCCTCTTTAGGCGTTAATCGGTGGCGCTATCAACCAAATTTCTCCCCCAATATTTTTTAAATGGTGAGAAACTTTTAAATGTTGGTGTTCAGAGAGATTTGGGTGTCCTTGTACAAGAAACACACAAAGTTAGCATGCAGGTACAGCAAGCAATTAGGAAGTCAAATGGCATGTTGGCCTTATTGCAAGGGGTTTGGAGTACAAGAGTAAGGAAATCTTGCTACAATTGTAAAGGGCTTTAGTGAGACCACACCTGGAGCACTGTGCATATTTTTGGTCTCCTTATCTAAGGCGGTGCAATGAAGGTTCACTAGATTGATTCCTGGGATGAGAGTGTTGTCCTATAATGAGAGATTGAGTAGAATGGGCCTATTTCCCGATGGTCGGGGAGTCCAGAACCAGGGGTCACAGTCTAAGGATAAGGGGTAAGCCATTTAGGACAGAAATGAGGAGGAATTTCTTCACCCAGAGAGTGGTGAACCTGTGGAATTCTCTACCACAGAAGGCAGTAGAGGCCAATTCATTAAATATATTCAAGAAGGAGTTGGATATATTAAGGCTAAAGGGATGAAGGGATATGGGGAGAAAGCAGGGACGGTACTGAATTTGGATGATCAGCCATGATCGCATTGAATGGCGGAGCAGGCTCGAGGGGCTGAGTGGCCTACTCCTGCTCCTATCTTCTATGTTTCTATGTTTTTATGTGTACTCTCTGCAGTTAAGAAGAATGAGCGGTGATCTCATTGAAACATATAAGATTCTGAGTGGGATTGACAGGATAGATGCTGAGAGGTTGCTTCCCCTGGCTGGAGAGTCTAGAAGTAGGGGGCATAGTCTCAGGATAAGGGGCTGACAGAGATGAGGAGGAATTTTTTCACTCAGGGGGTTGTGAATCTTTGGAATTCTCTACCCCAGAGGACTGCAGATGCTCAGCCGTTGAGTATATTTAAGGCAGAGATAGGTAGATTTTTGGACTCTAGGGGAATCAAGGGATTTGGGGATCGGGCAGGAAAGTGGAGTTGAGTTCGAAGGTCAGCCGTGATCTTATTGAATAGTGGAGCAGGCTCGAGGGGCCGTATGGTCTACTCCTGCTCCTATTTCTTATGTTCATGTGTTCTTATGGCCCTGTCTCGCTGCTGCTTTGCAGTGACGCCAAATTCGATGAATTCCCCAGCTCTCCTGTAAAGTGTTCTAGTCACCTGACTAATGCATGCCCTTACTGTAGCCTGGCTGCTATTGCAGAGATCCTTTGTGGCCGCCTGAAATGAGCCAGTGCCATAAAAGTTGAATGCTGTCGTAAACTTCATTACCACAGACAGAGTAATGTGAGCAGTTGACAATGGTTGAAGTTCCCCATGCAGTAGATGGCATTCTTCTAATACACACCTCCTCACTAAAGTCTTCATATGTCCTATGTTGCCTTTTCCAAGGAGAGTGGTGCAATATCCGATGGTGTCCATCCTCCTTAAATGCTACTTGATTCTCCTTTTCTCCAATCTCTGCGGCTTCTCCTCCGACTCCTCCAAGATAATGGCATACAAAGGTATGCCCATAGGGAATGCTGTACTTCCAAATCAATCAAATTAAGTGCAAAGCTCTAAAGGCAGAATGCCCAAAATAAAAATCACTCCAAAAAGTCATCCCCAGCTGCAGTAAACACTAATCAAATTCTCCACACTCTTCAGACTCAGAACTCTTCATACCACTGGTTTCACCTGATCCTGGCAGCAGCTGCACCTTATAACCTTAGTGCATGGCAAGTGTAAAACTAGGAAACTTGGGTGGCCCTCACTACTATATATTATAATGAGCTGGCTGGGACTTAGTGGACAGATTGTGGGAAGGACCAAATCATGTTTGGAAACTTGGGGATCAATTTATGGGCAGCAAACCAATGAAAATGGCTTTTACCCAAATTTGGTACCCAAGAAATAAAGATGTCCCAATTTTACACTAGTTAAGCAGCAAGTATATTCATTTGCAGTTAATAGATTACAATGTGCAGGATTCACTGTTATAGTTGCTGTCTATCCAGTTGTCATATGAAGTAGTATGCATATCAAAATATTTATGTACATAAAAAGTCTGCTGAAAAATACACCAGATAAAAATGTCAAAAATCGAAATATCTTCAATGATGTACAGTATACCCATTTCTGGAATCGCTATTATACCATGTGTTGAAAAAGTGCTTCTCTGTTTTCTTTTTGCTGTCTTTCCCTTCATTTTTCCCATCAGTAGTTCACACATAGTCCACCAAGTTGAAAACCTGGTCATTTTAATGTCATCTCCCGACATAGAAGTTCAGCTTTATGAAAGAGTTTGCTCCAATTGAAGTGACCAAATGGTGTGAACTATGTGAATGGACATGCTGAGACCATGATTTTCCTATCGGCGTATCTATAATCGCAGGTGGTCCCCTCAAGTAACTTAAACTCTTATTTGGATTTTAACCAAATTTGACATGTGAATTTTCTTGCTCTCTTTCATAAGGTGTGGCCATCCTTTAAATCATACAGGTTTGTTAAACACTGAAATGATACATGGGAGCAGCAACAGCTTCAATTGGTTCAAATACACATTCAGCGGATTCCTGACAAACTGCATTGAAAAGCTATCTTTTTACTATAATTGCACATCGGAACAATTATCCAGTTGCCAAAAAAAGCATGAAAATTGCTAAAGCTTTTTAAACTATTGCATAAGCTCACACTATCAATAGCAATTAAAAAAAATAGTTTTGAATAAAGACTTTTATAGTATCATGCATCAAAGCATTGTGCAGAGTCTAAGGACGTGATATCCTCTCTGTGTTTACATTAATGCTGACTTACTGCCATGTGATCAATGGCAGTCTGGTGTTGAGACCACATTGGACAGTAATGCCAATTAAATTCCAACACAGGTGTAGCATTGCAGTAAATCTTTAATGCCAAAAATCTCAATTCCATCATTTATTGTGCGGGATGGAGGAGGAAGGGAGAACAGATCCAAATTCACTGTAGGGACAATGCAAATTCTGAATGGTTATGCTGTGTAGTCTATTTATATAAGGTGGGCTAGGATCAGTATTTAACCTGTGCCCCTAGTTAAATGTAAATGGAGGACACTTTTTAAAATAGCTCAGATATGTCAGTCAAAAGAAGTATGCTTATTATTTGGAGGAGGAGGAGGAGAGGAGATTATTAACTGACAGAAGTGACAAAAAGAGGCAATAATGGATGAGCATCACAACTATGTGCAGATATTGAAGAGCATCATAGAGGATACGAGGCAGTTGGCAGGAATCACGATGGAATCTTACGCTATTTTTGTATTACCATTCGGGAAGAGTTTTCAAGAATCGCTACGTGGAAAGAATGTCCACTCCAGGAACAGCTGCATCCATCTCCCCAATAGGAACATATTGTTCCAGAACAATTAGTGTCTTCTATGTGCAGGCATTGACTACAGGCCTTAAGGCCTTGGGAGACCATTTGGAGAGAACAATGACAAGTGGTTTTGAAGAGCATCAGGGCACTATCTTTCAGGATTTGCAGGATTTAAATGCGACCAGGCAGTAGTCGTGAAAATTCAGCCTGAGGCAGGCTCCTCCCAGGACTCAGTTGGCCCTCAGTCCCAAAAAGCTCATGGTCATAGTTCACACTCAATAATCCTGACATCACTGGTCCTCGGGTAGCACCAAGACAGAGCACGAGAATAGGGTTAAGGGGCACCTGACTAAGCACAATGTTCAGAAGAAAGAAAAACTGTCATACTTTTGATTACAATAAAATATTGGGTCTGACGTGGTAGTGTTATTATAATGGCAACTGTCCATAGGTTGGGAAATGTGATAAGTGTTCTGGGAGTGGGGTCATTCTGAGAACAAGATATACTAGACCATGTTGGGAGCGGTGAGAGCGGAGGTTCAGTGAGTATTTAAACTCACTTTCGCAGGCTTTTTTTCACAGGCCATTGTCGGGAGCGGTGAGAGCGGAGGTTCAGTATTTAAACTCACTTTTGCTGGCTTTTTTTCACAGGCCATTGTCGGGAGCGGGGAGAGCGGAGGTTCAGTGAGTATTTAAACATACTTTCGCAGGCATTTTGTCACAGGCCATTGTCGGGAGTGGTGAGAGCGGAAGTTCAGTGAGTATTTAAACTCACTTTCGTGGACTTTTTTACAGAGGCTTACCAATCTCGTAGACCGGCGGTGACGTTCCAGAGCCACATCACGATTCAAAACGTGACGCGGGCAAGAGGAAGCAGCTGATTGGGTGAGTACTTATACTACTCTATAGTTTGACAGTTAAGGTTCATAGGCCTAGAAATTCACTATGGCCCCGCCAGCTGGCTAACGGCCAAAAGTTAGCGCTGGGCGCGGAGCCATGTGCGACCGTCCGATATTCACTTTTTGCGTCCCAAGTCTGAACCGGCCGCTATTCCAGGGTGTGCCCGCCCCCGCTTGGGGCGCTGAAACTGAATTTCAGCGCTCTAAGTGCCGCTGCGCCACCCGATGCGGTGCGGCAGGCTGCGGTACTACAGGCCTCCTCCTTCTCTTAAGGTGGAGGTGCCTGCAATGGGGAGATCGCCGCTGGATTGTGCCGGCAAATGAGCCCGGCACCACGAAGAAGTGCCGGGCTCGCGGAAAGCAGCCGGCAATGCCGCGGGGGGGGGGTGGTGGAGGAGGCCGGGGAAGGAGGTGCGGGCAGGCGGCCGCCGAAAAAGCGGCCGGTCGCACCTCCACCTTAAAGCGCCCCAGTTTTTCAATCGCTGTTTGCGGCCGCTGCAGAAGAGGCGGCCGCAACTAAATATGGGGTTTGGGCCGGAAGCGGGGCAGAACCGGGGCACTGCGCACACTGATGATGTCATCGGTGTCGGCGCAGCGCTACCGGCTACCGCCGCCATTACCGCAGCGCTGAATATCAGCGCACCCTCTTACACTGGCGCAGAAACCCTATTTGGGCGGTAGCTGGGCGCAAAGCCCACTGAATTTCTAGGCCATAGTTTATAAAGTTTAGAAGGTCTTAATTTTGTGATTATAGTTTCTAAGGTCTCTGTTGTGTAGCGGGGAGTGCTAGGAAACAAGGGCCCTTGAGTATACCATTTAATTGTAGTATAATTGGTGGTATTGATTTAATTTAAATTAATTAAAGGGTAATTCACAGCAGCAAAGCTCGGCCCCGTGACGTGCTCCTCCTGAACTATGTGGGAACTCAGGGACACTTCCTGTGTCACTGACAACCATGTGTGCGGGAAGTGTATCCAGCTGCAGCTACTGGCAGATCGCATTGCGGCACTGGAGCTGCGAATGGATACATACTGGAGCATTCGTGATGTTGAGGACGTCATGGATATCACATTTAATCAGTTGGTCACACCGCAGGTAAAGGCTGCACAGACAGGCAGGGAATGGGTGACCGCCAGGCAGAGTAGTAGGCGCAGGCAGGTAGTGCAGGGGTCCCCTGTGGCCATCCCCTCTCAAACAGATATACCGCTTTGGATATTGTTGGGGAGGATGGCTTATCGGGGGAAGGCAGCAGCAGCCAACTTCCTGGCACCATGGGTGGTTCTGCTGCACGGGATGGGAGGAAAAAGAGCGGGAGAGCTATAGTGATAGGGGATTCTATTGTAAGGGGAATAGATAGGCGTATCTGCGGCCATAAACGAGACTCCAGGATGGTATGTTGCCTCCCTGGTGCAAGGGTCAAGGATGTCTCGGAGCGGCTGCAGGGCATTCTGGAGGGGGAGGGTGAACAGCAAGTTGCCGTGGTGCATATAGATACCAACGATATAGGTAAAAAACAGGATGAGGCCCTAAAAGCTGAATATAGGGAGTTAGGAGGTATACTAAAAAATAGGACATCAAACGTAGTAATCTCTGGATTGCTACCAGTGCCACGTGCTAGTCAGAGTAGAAAAAGAAGGATATTTCAGATGAATACGTGGCTAGAAGAATGATGCAAGGGGGAGGGATTCAAATTCCTGGGACATTGGAACCGGTTCTGGGGGAGGTGGGACCAGTACAAACTGGACAGTTTGCACCTGGGCAGGACCGGGACTGATGTCCTAGGGGGAGTGTTTGGTAGTTCTCTTGGGGAGGGTTTAGATTAAAATGGCAGGGGTTTGGGAATCTGTGCAGGGAGACAGAGGAAAGGGAAGCAAGGATAGAAGCAAAAGACAGGAAGGAGAAAAGCAAAAGTGGAAGTCAGAGAAATCAAGGGTGTAAATCAAACATGGCCAAAGTAAACAATAATTCTAAAAGGTCTAAGAATGTTAAAAAAAACAAGCCTGAAGGCTTTGTGTCTTAATGCAAGGAGCATTCGTAATAAGGTGGATGAATTAGCTGCGCAAATAGATGTAAATGGATATGATATAATTGGGATTATGGAGACATGGCTCCAGGGTGACCAAGGCTGGGAATTCAACATCCAGGGGTATTCAATATACAGGAAGGACAGGCAAAAAGGAAAAGGTGGTGGGGTAGCATTACTGGTTAAAGAGGAGATTAACACAATAGTATGGAAGGATATTAGCTCTGATGATCTGGAATCTGTATGGGTAGAGCTGAGAAATACCAAGGGGCAGAAAACGTTAGTGCGAGTTGTATACAGACCCCCAAACAGTAATGCTGAGGTTGGGGATGGCATTAAATGGGAAATTAGAGATGCGTGCAATAAGGGCACAGCAGTTATCATGGGTGACATTAATTTACATATAGATTGGGCTAACCAAATTAGTAACAATACAGTGTAAGGGGAATTCCTAGAGTGTATATGGGATGGTTTCCTGGATCTCTAGTAGAGGAACCAACTAGAGATCAGGCCATCTTAGACTGGGTATTATGTAATGAGAAAGGATTAATTAGCAATCTTGTTGTGCGAGGCCCCTTGGGGAGGAGCGATCATAATATGATAGAATTCTTCATTAAGATGGAGAGTGAAGTAGTTGATTCAGAGACTTGGGTACTGAAGTTAAATAAAGGAAACTACGATGGTATGAGGCGTGAGTTGGCTAGGATGGATTGGGGAATGTTACTTAAAGGGTTGACAGTGAATATGCAATGGCAAACATTTAAAGATCGCATGGATGAACTACAGAATTTGTTCATCCCTGTTTGGCATAAAAATAAAACAAAAAAGGTGACTCAACATTGACTAACAAGGGAAATTAGGCATGGCATAAGATCCAAGGAGAGGACATATAAATTGGCCAGAAAAAGCAGCAAACCTGAGGATTGGGAGCAGGTTAGGATTCAGCAAAGGAGGACAAAGGGATTAATTAAGAGGGGGAAAATAGAGTATGAGAGTAAGCTTTCAGGGAACATAAAAACTGACAGTAAAAGCTTTTATAGATATGTGAAGAGAAAAAGATTGGTGAAGTCAAGCGTAGGTCCCTTGCAGTCAGAATTAGGGGAATTTATAATGGGGAACAAAGACATGGCAGACCAATTAAATACATACTTTGGTTCTGTCTTCACAAAGGAGGACACAAATAAACTCCCAAAGATGTCGGGGAACATAGGGTCTAATGAGGGGGAGGAATTGAATGAAATCAGTATTTGTAGGGAAATGGTGTTAGGGAAATTGACGGGATTGAAGGCCGATAAATCCCCAGGACCTGATAATCTACATCCTAGGGTACATAAGGAAGTGGCCCTAGAAATAGTAGATGCATTGCTGGTCATCTTCCAACATTCGATGGAATCTGGAACAGTTCCCATGGATTGGAGGGTAGCTAATGTTACCCCACTATTCAAAAAAGGTGGTAAAGAGAAAATGGGGAATTACAGACCGGTAAGCCTGACATCGGTAGTGGGGAAAATGCTAGAGTCCATTATAAAAGATGTAATAGCAGAGCACTTGGAAAGCAGTGACAGGATCGGACAAAGTCAACATGGATTTACAAAAGGTAAATCATGCTTGACTAATCTACTGGAATTTTTTGAGGGTGTAACTGGTAGAATAGATAAGGGAGAACCAGTGGATGTGGTGTATTTGGACTTTCAGAAGACTTTCGATAAGGTCCCGCATAAGAGACTAGCGTGCAAAGTTAAAGCACATGGGATTGGGGGTAAGGTACTGACTTGCATAGAAAACTGGTTGGCAGACAGGAAGCAAAGGGTTGGAATAAACGGGTCTTTTTCCGAGTGGAAGGCAGTGACTAGTGGGGTACCGCAGGGATCGGTGCTTGGACCCCAGTTATTCACAATATATATTAATGATCTAGACGAGGGAACTAGATGTAATATCTCCAAGTTTGCAGACGACACAAAGCTAGGTGGGCATGTGTGCTGTGAGGAGGATGCAGAGAAACTCCAGTACGATTTGGACAGGTTGGGCGATTGGGCAGATGCATGGCAGATGCAGTATAATGTGGATAAATGCAAGGTTATCCACTTTGGTGGCAAAAACAGGAAGGCAGATTATTATCTGAACGGCAATAGATTGGGTAAAGGGGAAGTGCAACGAGACATGGGTGTCCTTGTGGACCAGTCGCTGAAGGTAAGCATGCAGGTGCAGCAGGTGGTTAAGAAGGCAAATGGTATGCTGGCCTTCATAGCGAGAGGATTCGAGTACAGGAGCAAATATGTCTTGCTGCAGTTGTACAGGGCCTTGGTGAGACCACACCTTGAGTATTGTGTGCAGTTTTGGTCGCCTTATCTGAGGAAGGATGTTCTTGCCATGGAGGGAGTGCAGCGAAGATTCACCAGACTGATACCTGGGATGGCAGGAATGACGTATGAAGAGAGATTGGGTCGATTAGGCTTATGTTCGCTAGAGTTCAGAAGAATGAGAGTGGATCTCATTGAAACTTATAAAATTCTGACAGGACTGGACAGACTAGATGCAGGAAGGCTGTTCCCGATGGCAGGGGAGTCCAGAACCAGGGGTCACAGTCTAAGGATAAGGGGTAAGCCATTTAGGACTGAGATGAGGAGGAATTTCTTCACCCAGAGAGTGGTGAACCTGTGGAATTCTCTACCACAGAGGACAGTTGAGGCCAATTCATTAAATATATTCAAGAAGGAGTTAGATATATTTCTTAAGGCTAAGGGGATCAAGGGACATTGGGAGAAGGCAGGGACAGGGTGCTGAATTTGGATGATCAGCCATGATCTCACTGAATGGCGGAGCAGGCTCGAGGGGCCGAATGGCCTACTCCTGCTCCTATCTTCCATGTTTCTATGTGGGAGAGGGCAAGTTGTTGGGTGCACTCGGAAAACACAATAAAAGTCTTTGCTTTAATTTACTGATTCGAGAAGTTGTTTCTAATAAGCTGATGTTGAATCTCTGTTGCTGTTGGTCCCAGCTGCTGTTCTGCCTCTTCCTCCTCCTACGTCTGTTGCTATTCTTGTGCATGACGTGGTCTCACTCTTGCCTCAGCTTCCTCCTCAGGGATATCCATCACAAGACTTTTCTGCAGGGCATAATTCTGAAGGACACAGCAAGCATCCACTATTAATGAAACTCTGCTAGGAGTATATTACAAAGTGTTAAGTCCGTGAATGATTGAGACACGGACTAGCAGGAGAGAAACAAACAGAACTTTACTGGTGAAAGGCATAAACGAATCTAACAAAACAGAGGCTCTCTAGCGCCTTTTATACAGGGGTGGTCACTGCCGGTATTGCAGTCTGAGACCAGTTATTCTCTTAAAGGTACATACACAACAATTCCTCCCCTTTTAGATAAACAGTACATAACATTCATTTAACACTAATGATAACGAATTACAATCACAATTACTGTTGCTAGATACATTGGTTAAGTTTAAGCAATTTTCAGTTCAGTCTTTGAGGAGGCTTCCTGATTCTGTCTGGATAACGCCTCTTTGGAGTATCAGGTTCTTCTGGCAATGTTGAGTCGAAATCAATGTCGTTGTTTGGTTCATCTGCTTCCAATATTACCGGTTCTGCGGTAGCTGCAATTGGAACGTCGATTTCATTACCAGGTGTATCAGATCGTGGTGTGGAGTTGACGTTTTCCAGTGACTCTAGAATCTGGTCAGCATGGCGTCTTACAATGCTCTCCCCAACGTCCACGGTATACATGAGAGGTCCTTGTCGTGTACAAATCGTTCCTGGCTGCCATTTCTCAGTGCGGTAGTCCCGGGCCAAAACTGGTTGACCTATCTTAAAACTCCTGGTCGGCCTTTCATTCATATTCTGAAACTGCCTGTTCTCCACATCTCTTCGGACGTTTGGCTTAACCAAATCCAAGTGGCATCGTAGTCTTCGATTGAAGAACATCATGGCTGGAGTTTGGTTGGTAACCGCATGTGTCGCATTCCGGTAGGCAAACAAGAAGTTGTCCACCTTGTGTTGTAGGGGTATATCTTCATTACACATTGCCTTGATAGCCTTCTTGAATGTTTGGACAAACCTCTCGGCCAATCCATTAGTGGCTGGATGATATGGGGCAGATGTGTAATGCTTAACACCATTGTTCTTTAAGAACCTCCGGAACTCTTCAGACACAAACTGTGGTCCATTGTCAGAGCAAATCTGTTCAGGCAGCCCATTCCTGGCGAATATGGTTCGTAAAACTGCGATAGTTTTTTCCGTGGTGGTTGAGGACATTTTTATTACCTCTGGCCACTTTGAATGTGCATCCACCGCAATTAAAAACATCGAGTCCATGAAGGGACCAGCAAAATCAATGTGCACCCTTTGCCATGGGGATGAGGGCCACTCCCATGGATGCAGAGGAGCTTGTGGTGGGGCGTTTTGGACCTTCTGGCATCCTGCACAGCTCTTGGTCATCTTTTCGATTTCTCTATCGATTCCCGACCACCACACAAACGCTCTGGCTAAGCTCTTCATTTTTACCCCACCCAGATGACCCTCATGAAGCTCATTGAGCACTCTATCCGTCAACTTAGGTGGAATTACTACTCTGGATCCACACATCAAGGTTCCTCTGCACACTGACAGCTGTTCTCTTCTCGACGAAAATGCTGGCAGCAGTGGTTCGCCATGTGCTGGCCATCCCTTCACCGTTAAATCATAGACCCGTGATAGTGTCGGGTCATTCCGTGTTTCCTTTTCTATGTTTGCATTCGTCACAGGGAGACATTCGACTATGGTCGAGTGGAATAACTCCATTGGATCCACTGCAAGGTCTTCTTCTTCCACCGTCGGCAACGGTAGACGTGACAATCCATCAGCATTTCCATGCTGTTTAGTTCCCCTGTACTCAATGTCATATTGGTGTGCCCCTAGGAAAAGGGACTATCTCTGCAGCCGTTGTGCTGTCATTATCGGTACGCCCTTCTGAGGGTTGAAAATGGAGACAAGAGGTTGATGATCGGTTAGTAGAGTAAATTTTTGACCGTGCAGATAGTGATTGAACTTCTTCACCCCCCACACTAGGCTGAGGGCCTCTCTGTCAATCTGGGCGTAGTTACGCTCGGCAGAAGTTAACGAGCATGACGCAAAAGCTATCGGCCTCTCCAAACCATTAAGGAATTTATGTGACAGTACCGCCCCAATGCCGTAGGGAGACGCATCACACGCCAGCCTGATTGGCAGTGCTGGGTTGTAGTGAGCCAATACTTCCTTCGAAGTGATTAAGTCCTTACTCTTCTGAAAAGCACGTTTACAATCATCGCTCCATTTCCATGCTACCCCCGTTCGTAGCAGGGCGTTCAGTGGATGCAGAATTGTCGACAAATTCGGCAAAAACTTATGATAGTAATTCACCAACCTGAGGAATGACCTCAGTTGCGACACATTTTCAGGCGCTGGGGCCTTAACAACCGCTTCAATTTTGTCAGGGGACTTATGTAACCCCTCTTCATCAATCACGTGGCCACAATACGATATCTGTTTCTTAAAAAATTCGCACTTGGTGCGGTTGGCTCGCAGCCCATGTTCCCGTAGTCTAGTGAGCACCTGTTCTAGGTTGTTAAGGTGTTCACTGTCATCTTCACCTGTTACAAGGATGTCATCCAAGTAACACTGAGTCCCCGGAATCCCTTGCAGGACTTGTTCCATCGCTCTTTGCCATATCGCCGGAGCCGATGCTACTCCGAATATCAATCGATGATATTGGTAAAGACCTTTGTGAGTGTTTATCGTGAGATACTTCCTAGAGGACTCTTCAACCTCCATCTGCAAATATGCTTGTGCTAGGTCAATTTTTGTAAAACGCTTCCCTCTAGACAGTGAGGCGAAGATGTCTTCTATCCTTGGAAGAGGATATTGTACTGTGTGAAGGACAGGGTTCACCGTCACCTTGAAATCCCCACAGATGCGAATCTTCCTTGGCTCTCCGGACTTATTGCTTAACGTTTTTTTCATGACGTCCAGTCGACCTTAGACAACACGCCCGTCTTCTCCAGATTCTCCAGCTCTGCCTCGACGGCTGGACGAATTGCATATGGTACCGGTCTCGCTTTGAAAAACTTGGGAACTGCATTCTCTTCTATTTTTAACGAGGCGGTTACGCCTTTAAGCGTGCCCAGTTCTTGTTGAAATACCTCTTTGGCGTTAGCTAAGATTGTTGACAATCGTCCAGGAGTGACGTCTTCATCTTTTTTACCGTCCACCGTCATTGCATGAATGGAATGCCAATCTAAGTTTATCTTCCTGATCCATTCCCGTCCCAATAACGGGGGTCCACCATTTGGCAGTATGTAGAGATACAATTTCCGTATTTTCTTGCCATTGTATTCGACAGGCACCCTTATTTTTCCTCTGGGGTATACTTTTTGCCCCGTATACGTCGTCAAGATGATGGATGTCTCTCTCAAGGGTATGTGTGAAAATAGCCGCTCATAGTCTCGTCGATTCATGACAGTTAGCGCTGATCCTGTATCCAATTCCATTTTAACTTGGGACCCTGCTATCGTGAGGGTGACCGAAATGGTTCGGTGATCCTCTTTTGCGATTACATTGTGAAGTTTGAGACAGCTTAATCTCCTGTTCTCGGATTCACTATCGCTCATCTGGTCTTCGGAACTACTGTCCGTCATCTTTTGTACTTTCTTGTACGGTTCCTTAGTAGCCTTTTTGTTGTGCTGGTCTTCTTCCCAGACCTACAAATTCGTGCAATGTGTCCAATCTTCCCGCATTGTCTGCATATTTTGTCTTTGGACCAGCAGTCCTTCTGGTCATGGTTAGTTCTGCCGCAGTGATAATATTTTGCAAATCCCCGTGTCATTTCGTGGGTGCTGTATTCCTGTGATTTTTGTTGAATTTCTGCAGCTCCCCTGGTTCTGCTTCATACGATACTGCCATGCTGAAAACCTTATCTAGCGTCAGCTCTTTTTCTGTGAGTAACTTCTTCTGTGTTCCTTCACTCAGGAGTCCACAGACAAATTTGTCCCGTAGGGTATCTGCCAGTCCTGCTCCGAACTGGCAGTGCTTTGATAGCTTGCGTAGTTCCGTAAGATACTCAGCATTGCTCTCTTTGTGCTGAGTTCTCCTGTGGAATTTAAATCTTTCTGCTATCAACAGCGATGCAGGGTTTAAGTGCTCCTGTAGAACAGCAACAATTTCGTTAAAACTCTTCGCCTTCGGTTTGGCTGGAGTAATCAGGTCCCGCAATAGGCCGTACGTTCTAGCGCCCATTAAGTTTAACAATACCGATGCCTTTTTCCCCTCCGCTATATCGTTTGCCTCGAAATATACCTCTACTCTTTCCACATACGTGGTCCAGTCCTCTAATGTATTATCAAAAGCAGTGATACAGCCAGTCTTCGGCATCTTGCAAATCTAAAATAGCGCCTCCCGTGCTTTGCCTTCTTCTCCGATTTAACAAAATGGCGCCTCCCGCGCTTTTCCTTCTTCCCCGCTGTTGTTAGCGCTGCTTTCCATGGTTTCCTGCGCGTTAAATATTAATTCGTTTTCTTTTATTATCTTCCCGTCGTGGAGCGGACCCTCTGGAACACTTCCCTCTCTCTTCTGAGGTCCGAACGCTGCCCAGCTTCAAAACACCGGCCGCGCCCTGTATGCTCCACCCTCTCTCTCTCTCCTTGCTTCCCGACTCGCTGCCCGGCCCCGTTGCAGCCCAGGAAGGATCAGAGCACTACCTGCCACCAGCCCGATTAGCTGGGAAACCACGGACCGAGGAACTCAGCCTGGCTCTGGAAAGTTGCTCCTGCAAAGCCTTGAACCTGATGATTGACGGTCGACGCCCGTTCCTCGAGTTTCAATGGACTCTATTTTTTTTTTTTCTTCTTCCGACCTTCAACGTTGCCGGAGCTGCTGCTGAGTTGCAGGTAAGTTCTTTCTACCTCGTCGCCAATGTTAAGTCCGTGAATGATTGAGACACGGACTAGCAGGAGAGAAACAAACAGAACTTTACTGGTGAAAGGCATAAACGAATCTAACAAAACAGAGGCTCTCTAGCGTCTTTTATACAGGGGTGGTCACTGCCGGTATTGCAGTCTGAGACCAGTTATTCTCTTAAAGGTACATACACAACACAAAGCCCCTCCCAGAACAATGCAGACTGCAGAATTGTCCCTTTAACAGGACAGTATTATACTCTAGATGATGATGTGGGTGGTGGATTGAACCTCAATATACCTTTCCTTTGCTATTATTGTAGGCAGCTGGACATGATCTATGGAAGAAGGGGATAGCCCTTGTGAGTAAAATCCCCTGTAGCATCCTGATGAAAAAAGTTGAGTAGTGTTGTTACCTTGACAGGGACAGTAACTTCTGCTGTAGTGGTGGAGGTGGTTGCAGTTCTGGCTGCAGAAGGAGTCTTAGCTCATCCAAAGCTTCTTTGTTGAAGCACAGCCTCCTTAAACATATCTCTTGAGTACAGTCTTGCTGGTGGGTTTTTATTCATTCATTCACGGGGTGTGGACGTTGCCGGCAAGGTCAACATTTATTGCCCATCCCTAATTGCCCTCAATCAGGTGGTGGTGAGCCGCTTTCTTAAATCAACTGTTTCAGAGGGCTGTTAAGAGTCAACCACATTGCTGTGGGTCTGGAGTCACATATAGGCCAGGGTAAGGATGGCAGATTTCCTTCCTTGAAGGACATTATTGAACCAGATGGGTTTTTATGACAATCCGGTAGCTTCATGGTAATCCGGTAGCTTCATGGTCACCATTACTAATACTAGCTTTTTATTCCAGAATTATTTAATTGAATTTAAATTCCCCAAATGGTGGGATTTGAACTCCTATTTCTGGATCATTAGTCCAGGCCTCTGGATCACTAGCCCACTAACATAACCACTATGCTACTGTACCCGTAGGGTAGAGGCAACTAGGCCTCACCCACCTCCAGTGATGTCTAATGAGGTATTCTACCCTGTAATCTGAGGTATACACCCTGTAATCTTCCTCCTCCTGCTCTTATTCTACCTCAATTAAGCTAGTGTAGGGAGGAATCTCCACTGGGAAACCCATGGTAAAGCTTCTGTGAGGTTTAAGGACATTAAAAAAAACAATTGCCCCAGATGTTAGATAGAGGCAAGAAGATGGCCCCCTCTACAGCTTCAAAAAATAATTTCAAGCTGTTACAGAAATAATCAAGTTATTGCCAGTTGTTGTAGGAAACATGGAAATCTATAAAAATAAAAGTTACTTCTGCCTTGATCCACAGCTGCAGCCACTTCTGCCTGCTTGCTACAGGCGTGAGTTAAGTCGGGACAATCCTAATGGAAATGACTGGATTTTGGATGATTGCTGACATTATCCCATCAATTCATTACGTCCGCTGGTAAGAGGATGGGCACTTTTTGTGTCCACTTCCACTTCCAGTAGAAATTATAGCAGACATAAAAAGAAGTGTGGCTTTGGTGCAATGAGTTTTAAATTGAGAGGAAATTCTAGGCTCAGATATTCATGATAGACTATAATAATAGAAATGCAAACTGGTAGAAGGATCCCCTAGATTGCTGGAAAGCTGCTGGATTGAATTCATTCACACAATACTAAGAAAGACTTGCATTTATATAGTGCCTTTCATGGCCACTGGACGTCCCAAAGCACTTTACAGCCAATGAGGTACTTTTTGAAGTGTAGTCACTGTTGTAATGTAGGAAATACTGCCAGGTATTGTATATCCACATGGTATCACTCTGGAGCAAAAACACATAACTTATCCTGCCTTTCCCTCACTCTCTGTTAGAGATTGGGAGGCCTCCTCCTGCACGTTTATGTAAATGTGCATACACAAATGATTAGCTAAAGAGAAAGAAAATTGCTTACTTGTGATTCCAGCTGCATGCACCAGCCACTCAATTGCTAAGACACAAAAAAGAAACTTGTAATGGGTGTGGAGAAAATAATTGCATATGTAAAGCCAGCTATTTTGACTGGGGGAGCGAGAAAGGATGACTCATAATATAAACTTGAGGAATGAAGGTTTAGCCTATCCAATTCAGGAAGAAAATGATGGGATGTTCCCCTGTTCAAGGTAAAAGTCTTATAAATAATTGTGAATAAAGCAGGAATTACAGGAAACTCTTTGGTATCCGGCACCGACGGGACTGGGATGGTGCTGGTTGATTAAAAATTCCAGATCACGGAGAGGGTTATCTACCGAGGCTATTTTTAACAAACAAAAATTTTAAAAAATCAAGAAATGTGCAGTATACAGTAATTGGGTACTCACCTACAGAATGTTGTGTTAAATGGATGGTGGAAGATGCTTGATTAAGTACAGTACTGCCAGTTGAGGGTAAACCATAACTCTTTAATTACTTAACAGTAAAACAAAACTTATACAGTAAACAGAAAAATGGTGGATCGGAAGAGACTACCGGCAACGCGGGAGAGTCAGACTCCTGTTATTGAGGTGTTCGGACTTCCGACAGCGCCAAGAAGCCGAGTAGTGGCAGTTTGGAGAACTACCCCCAGTGACTAACTCGGCCACCGCGGGAGACTCGGACTCGGACTCGGCAACATTGCCGGTTATTGAGGTGTTGTTTTCGGAGTGAGAATTTTGCCGGTTAATAGAGAATTCCGGATATTTAGGTGCCATTTAAACGAGAGTTTCCTGCATCTAAATAGAGCATATTGCAGTTGCAGTTTTGTTTATTGGACATTCCCATTGACATTGTATGGAAATATTACTATCCATCTTGTCTGACCTTTAGTCTGTCAGTTAAGAGCAATATAATTATCTGAAGATGTCTATTTTACAATGGTAAAATGTGACTGAATGTAGAAATTAAATTGAAGCAATAGGAGAAAATTAGTAATAGGGATTCAGAGAGTAGTAGCAGATGATCATTATTCAGTTTGAACCAGAGACATTTTGACCCCAGTGCTTGGTTCTAACAAATGCACTATTATCATTATTAACATGCCATCTACAGTTTGTGGGAGTCTGTTACAAATTGTTGGCATGCCTTGGATATAACAAGTCTCATGTCAGCGTTGTGTACAATATCACATTTTTAAGACCTGGTTATAGTCTGAAAATGGACAAACTAAGCTTGTTTCTGCCAGCCTTCAGAAATCATCAACCAATCCAAAAAAAAATGATCAAAAGCTCGGAGCATTTATATTGGCGTAGGCAAGTTAACTGGGCAGGGCTTTCTTTTTAAACAAGATTAATTTATTTTATGAGCAAAACTTTCTGTGTACTTTTAGGTAAAACCTAAATGTAGCAATTTAATTGTAGAATCATAGAATAGTACAGCACAGAAGGAGGCCATTCAGCCCATTGAGTCTGCGCCGGCTCTTTCGAAGAGCAATCCAGTTAGCCCTACTCCTCTGCTCTTTCCCCATATCCCTGCAATTTTTTCTCCTCCAAGTATTTATCCAATTTCCCTTTGAAGGCTACTAATGAATCTGTATCCACCACCCTATCAAGCAGTGCATTACAAATCTTAACCACTCGTGTAAAAAAGTTTTTCCTCATGTCACCTCTGATTCTTTTGACAATCACCTTAAATCTGCACCCTTTGGTTATCGGCCCTTCAGCCATTGGAAACAGTTTCTCTTTATTTACTCTATCGAAATCCTTCATGGTTTTAAACATCCACTTCAGCCAGGACTAGATCCAGCAATGTCTCCTTCCTTGTTGGGCAGGAAACATACTGATCAAGAAAATTCTCCTGAACACACTTCAGAAATTCCTCCCCTTCTCTGCCCTTAACACAATCACTGCCCCATTCAATATTGGGGTAGTTAAATTGTCCCATTATCACAACTCTATAGTTCTTGCACCTCTCAGTAATTTATTTGCAAATCTGCTCCTCTATCTCCTTCCCACTATTTGGTGGCTTATGTTTTACCTATAACATTTGTAGGTTCTGTAAGCTTATTTTAATTAAATATTAATGAAAAAGCTCCTAATAGCTCAGTTGGTAATTACGCTGTCTGTTGTAAAACAGCCATACAGACCAAGAAGGTCCCAGGTTCAATCCCTGAGTGTTTCTAACTTTGTATTAAACTTTCTAAGATGCATCAGAAGACATTGACATCTTAGTGCTGCTTTGTCCATATTTTAACTGTTGATTAATAGTATCAAGAGTTCATAGACTGTAAATAACTTGAGGGACTATAATCCATGCAGGATTAAAAACAGAAAATGCTGTAAATACTCAGCAGGTCAGACAGCATCTGTGGAGAGAGAAACAGAGTTCAAATCAAATCAAATCAAATCAACTTTTATTGTCATTGTTAGTAGTACAACGAAATGTAGGCTTGAGGCTAACGTTTCAGGTCGATGACCTTTCATCAGAACTGGAAAAAATTAGAGATGTTACAGGTTTTAAGCAAGTGTAGGGGCAGGGAAAGGGGGGAGGGGAGGAAAGAACAAAAGGGAAGGTCTGTGATAGGATGGAAGGCAGGAGAGATTAAATGAGAAAAGGTATGATTATACAAAGCAAAAGGAGATAGTAATGGAACAAGCAAAGAAACAAAAGATGGGCCTAGAAGAGGTGTAAATGGGAATAACAGAATCATCAACAGCTGCTGTCTGAAAAAATGGGGGCAGGGGTTATGATCTGAAATTGTTGAACTTCATGTTGAGTCCAGAAGGCTGTAAAGTGCCTAATCGAAAGTTTTGTAAAGTGCTGTTCCTTGAGCTTACGTTGAGCTTCGTTGGAACAGTGTAAGAGGCAGAGGACAGAGAGGTCAGAGTGGGAGTTGAGCAGAGAATCAAAGTGTTTTGCCAGAACTGGAAAAAGTTAGAGATATTACAGGTTTTAAGCAAGTGCAGAGGCAGGGAAAGGGGGGATGGGAGGAAAGAACAAAAGAGAAGGTCTGTAATAAACAGAAAATGCTGGAAGAGATGCATGCAGGTATCTGGCAAACCTCTCACAACCCCATACACCTGTGAAATACTCAATTTCAGCATACCTTTTTTACCACTTTTATCAAAGTTCAGGAGCAAAACACAGCTGATAATAACTTATCTCTATCTTGCTGCAACGGTGCACCTTGCAAACCATAATTGCTTGCATCTGCACTCACCACTGTAGGTTTGCTTCCATCATAAGACATTAGCACTTGTGCCAATTATACCACTTTCTTAACTTTCTCATTCCCTAAACTGGGCACAATCCCAAATCCTGTACAAGCCTTAGTAAATCAGTCATTGGATACATAACAGATGACATGTCTGATAGGAAGCCCTGAACATTGGCCTAATTCAGAAAAGTTCTTCAGGCTGGAAACTCCCTAATAGCCTTAACTTTACCTAGATCCAGTTTACTGATAAGGTGTCCAAAATACTCCAACTCATGTATATGTAACTAGCTGGGGGGCCCCGCATTGCCAGGGCTGTTTTGGGCCGGGTGGTTTAAATCGAGTCCCAGGCTTTCGGGCCTGTCTCTGTCTCCCTCTGTGAATCTGCTGCTGGGCAACATTTTAAATCGAGTCCCAGGCTTTCGGGCCTGTCTGTCTGTCCCTCTGTGAATCTGCTGCCGGGCAACATTTCTACCTTTTAATACCTTGAAAGATGAAAGTGAAAGTACTTATAAAACGTTTTTGGTAAATCTTATGTTATTTTTAAAAGAGATACTAACTTTTTAGAAGCTGGATTAGCAGATTTTGAGCTGGAAGTAGTTGAAGCAATGGCTGCCAGATCCCTGAGATGAAAACGATTAGTCCCGCCCACACACACACCGATTGGCCAACCATCAGGTGACTGAACTGTAGGATTGGTCAATCATGACGGCACAGGATTGGTCGACCTTGACGTCAGTCAATCAATGGTAATTAGCAGATAATGAGTTTAATTTTGAAGGTTTTTTGTATAACGCGCGAACAATTTTTGTCCGACCGAAAAGTAAATACGCTTACGACCGTCCTGGAATGGTAAGCTTTCTTTGGACGTAACGCACGCGTAGGTACGCTCTATAACTTTCGAGTGTATAGCCGGACAGACACACCGAAGGACAGACAGACAGACAGACAAATAGACAGACAGACAGACAGACAGATCAATCCTTTTATATATATAGAGTTGCGAGTGTCCATTCAGTTTCAGTCCTGACTCCAGAACATTGCGCGATTCTCTTTTCAGACATGAGTTATGGACTATAACTGATAGCCAAACATGAGAATGTCCTCCACAATAGCTACTGTACCTTTCAGCCCGTTCAAAATTTCTGTCATTTTGCTCTGAAATATTCTTGACACTGACATGGTTCCATATGGTTCTCAGCAGAACCAAAATCTACTGAACCAATAATGAAAGTTGCGAGGAGGTCAATTGTCACCAAACTGGCTGCAGCATGACTATTTCCTGTAAATGTACAGTGACCTTCTCACAACTTTCATTATTGGTTCAGTAGATTCTGGTTCTGCTGAGAACCATTTGGAACCATGTCTAAATTCAACCCACAGGAAAGTTTTAACTTCAGCTTCAGCTTGCCTTTGTTTTCATTGGCACGAAAAGAAAGATTTTCTGGTGGTCAATAAATTTTGTTTCCTACGGACAGTTGTACAGTTTTAGTTTACTTCTGACACCAACCTACATGCCAATGAAAACTTCAAAAAAGCTGACGCAGCCCCAAAAAACCGAGAACTCAAAGCAACATAGAACTAACAAACAGACTTAAACAGACTTGGTTTTTAAACAAATTTACTTACAGGAAGAAACTAACCACATTCGATTACTTTCTTTATAATATACCCACAAAGAATTTGACAACTGCTTTAATAAACAGCCTGCCATAACATTAAATTTAGAGACTGAAACAGCCATTTAACAGTTTTGTGTGTTGGGGGGGGGGCGGCGGAGGGAGGGGGGCATCAGGCTGCTTGTGGCAAAATATACCCTAATTTACAGCAGGAAATTCATAGTAGAAAATGTCAAGCAAGCTAGGTGATTTTTAAAATAGCTCCTGTGATGAGATTTTGAAAGATTTAAGCACTTTTCAAGGAAAATCTTCCCTTCCATTGTTATGTCAAGTAGTAATCAATTCACTGCTATTCAGCACAGTATCACAAATCTAATGAAACCTGTTTAAGGAGAGACACTGATATCTGTTGTACAATGTGAAAAGCTGCCCCTTCAGCTGAGTAATGTGTTAAGACCGTTTCTTGAAGTGGCCCTGAGTTTACACATGAACACGATCCTGGCAGTTATGCTACGATCGCGCCTACTGGTGCCCTCCAGAGTATGCAGGGTCAGAGGGAGGGCACCACTACAGGCCCATCTCAAGTGCCAGCCAGCCCACACAGGCTGGAAACGCCAGTGCCATGCTGTTGTCTAGGGATGAGAAGGCCTGGTTTCTTCCCCCGTCCCAAGAAACAACTTGTTGGCTTCTTTGGCCCCATTTCAAAGGGTACTGATCAGAATATTTTTTTTAAATTACTTTATCTTCAGGGGTCAAGGCTGCTTCTTTGGCTTGCCTCATTTGTGCCCTTCAGGAGGCCAGTATGCCTCCATGCAAGCCGTGATCCTGACCAACGGTTCCACCACAGACCCAATTCACATACGAACCAGGGTCAAGCAAGGCTGTGTCATCGCACCAACGCTCTTCTTGATCTTCCTTGCTGCAATGCTCCATCTCACCCTCAGTAAGCTCCCCACTGGAGTAGAGCTAATTTACAGAACAAACGGGAAACTGTTCAACCTCCGTCGCCTCCAGTCCAGATCCAAGGTCGTCCCATCCTCTGTCGTCGAATTACAGTATGCAGATGACGCTTGCGTCTGCGCTCACTCGGGGGTCGAACTCCAAACCATCGTCAACACCTTCACCGAAGCGTACGAGAGCATGGGCCTTACACTAAACATCCGTAAGACAAAGGTCCTCTACCAACCTGCTCCCGCCACACAGTACTGCCCCCCGATTATCAAAATCCACGACAAGGCCTTGGACAATGTGGACCACTTTCCATACCTCGGGAGCCTACTGTCAACAAGGGCAGATGTCGACGACGAAGTCCAACACCGCCTTCAGTGTGCCAGTGCAGCCTTCAGTCGCCTGAAGAAGAGAGTGTTTGAAGACCAGGACCTCAAACCCGGCAATAAGCCCATGGTCTACAGAGCAGTAGTGATACCCTGCTGTATACCTCAGAGACATGGACCATGTACAGCAGGCACCTCAAAGCACTGGAGAGGTACCACCAACGCTGCCTCCGCAAGATCCTGCAAATCCATTGGCAGGATAGGCACACCGTGTTCTTGCTCAGGCCAACATCCCCAGCATCGAAGCTTTGGCTACACTCAATCAGCTCCGATGGACGGGTCACATTGTCCGCATGCCTGATACGAGACTCCCAAAACAAGTGCTCTACTCGGAGCTCCAGCATGGCAAGAGAGCCCCAGGTGGGCAGAGGAAGCATTTCAAGGACACCCTCAAAGCCTCCTTGAAAAAGTGTAACATCCCCACCGACACCTGGGAATCCCTGGCCCAAGACCGCACAAAGTGGAGGAGAAGCATCCGGGAAGGCACTGAACACCTCGAGTCTCTTCACATGGAGCAAGCGGAAGCCAAGCGCAGGCAGCGCAAGGAGCGCACGTCAACCCAAGTACACCACCCACCCACCCCTTCAACCACTGTCTGCTCCACCTGTGACAGAGACTGTAGGTCCCGCATTGGACTCATCAGTCACCTGCGAACTCATTTTTAATGTGGAAGCAAGTCATCCTCAGTTCCGAGGGACTGCCTAAGAAGAAGAAGAAGATGCCTCATCACATTGGGTGTACCAGCCTCCACACTTATGCTAGATCCCACTGAGGTGTTGGGATTCTGTGCTATCACCATATCCAGGTCCTGGCCTATTTTTGGGGTTTCTTTTTAGAAGGCCCACAAAATCTGAGGCCTATGGGGCTTTTGAAGATGCATTCACTGACCTTGACCACTCGTCTGAGGTCATGAAACTTCTATGGGCACTGGAGCCAGGTCGTGGGGGCGACACTGCTGGCAATGACGGCCTTGTTGATCTGGTCCCAAATCCTTCTTTCTGGAGGACCTCCTGGCCCCCTGTGGGTAGAGGACATCTCTTGCAGTGTTGACCCCCTGCACAAAGCTCGAGTAGTATGTCCGAGACCCTGGGTGCCCTTTCTCTGGCCTGTTGAGCCATTTGTGTTAGTGTTGAAGCACTTTTACTATTTTTGATCAGCAGCAGGCAGTTCACCTTTAAGAGGTGCAGACTGCCTAGTATTGAAGCACTTTGCCACCCTGATGAGCGCACAGCCTGTCAGCAGCGTGTTCAGTGCTAGGCTGTGCGCTACAATCATGACAATTAGCAGGCAACACAAAGTTGGCGTGCTGCCTGCGCTTTTTGAAAGGGCATAGGCATATCTCGCATCCTGCGTCCGTTTTTGGCGTTATCAAATTTCCCAGCCAGAGACGCCAATTCCATCCTCAACTGCCAGGCCAGTGTTGAAGCCAATTATTGCAATTTCTTACTCTATATGTGCTGTTAAATGACAAATGTTGGCACATTAGTGGCCTAGTGTTTCCTGTCATTGTACTTTGTCTTCTCCTGCAGGAGCAATCCAGTGTTATTTGGTTGCTGCGGTATCCAGATCCTGCAGTCACAGGCAGTCAGGATTTATGGAAAGGTAGTAATGGTAGAGGTAAGGGGCACAGACCTTGGATGTGAGAGTTCAATGTGCGAGCATGAATTACAGGATGTGAGACACTTGACATGTATGCTGCCAAATTACTTTGCTTCTAGGACAAGGGACATGGTGACATGTGATACCCTATAGGGTAATGCTTGACTATTGTGACAGGGAATACCCATGAGCTCCTCTGTGATTTAGTTATCTGCCCTGTTGTTCACCTGAAAAACTCTTGGCTTTGCAGACCTAGTGAGATCAGTAAGCTACTTTTGATGCTGCAAGGGCATCCTTGGGTTATAGAGGTCCCACCCACAGCCAGCTCCTTGCACATGGCTCACGCTGCTGCATGTGATGACTTTTTCCCTGGTACTCAAATTATTGCATTCCTCTTTTCTCTAATTTTAGTTGGCAGCATTTCCACATCAGCCTCAGAGAAGTTAGATGCTGTCTTTTCACTTCTGTAGCACCAGAATTTCAGTCTCTTTTGGTTGACTCATTTTTCTGAAAAACATTCTATATTTCCTGGAACTCTGGCCTAGAAATTCGAGATTGCTAAAAACCTGCCAGTGTCACCGAAATTCATGGAACTGACAGGACCGGGATATTGGCACTGGATGCTAATTAACATTAACCCAGCTCTAAACTCACAGTGCAAATCCATATTTGTGATGTTAGTCCCTGGAGTGGGACTTGAACCCACAACTTTCTGATTCAGTGGCGAGTGTGCTACCAACTGAGCCACAGCTGAACTGCCAACTAAAATGAATTTTTTTTTTTTTAAATAGGCAGTTTTTAACCCTTACAGCTCAACTGCCTTCTGAAAAAAAATTAACATTAAAAAGAATTTCCAAGTGGGAGTCTTCAGCTCTTAAAGCTGAATTGCCTTCTGCACCTAAAAAAATGGTAAAAGTGCTTCAACACTAACACAAATGGCTCAGCAAGCCAGGGAAAGGCACCCAGAGTCTCGCAAGCAGCACTCCAGCTTTGTACAGGGGGTCAGCACTGCAAGAGAGGTTCTCTACCCACAGGGGCCAGTACGTCCTCCAGAAAGAATGATATGTGACCAGATCACCGAGGCAGTTACTGCCAGCAGTGTCACCCCCACAACCTGGCTCCAGTGCCCAAAGAAGCTTCATGACCTCAGACCAGTGGTCAAGGTCAGTGAATGCATCTTCAAAAGCCGTCTTCTACCAACTGCACCACTAGCCTCACACATTGCTCAATGCATGACTCCACCCCCCCACCCCCACCAATCACTCACCTACCAACAATCTGTACTAAGCACGAGGCACAACTCCCATTCCTAGCTTCACCTCACACCCTTTGGAGGAGACGGTGCTGGCCATTCTTGGCAGGGGCTTGGCTGAGCCCCTGGCCAGCGGTGTGGCTGAAAGGATACAAGATGCTGATATCCTCATACATTATCCTCCTTCTGGCATGCACCTCTTGCTTTCCCGCCCTCCCCTCAACACAACTCCACCTTGTGCCTTCCTCATGTCATACACCCAAGAAATGCAGCCTGCCCAGCCAGTGGTTGACCAAGAAGAGGGAGGGGAGAGTGAAGAAGAATAAACACTGTCACTTGATTTGACACTCCCAGCTACCAGCTCCTCAAGGTCGACTGCAAAGCCTACCTGCAGTGTCCCCACTGAAAGTTAGCAGCCTTCCACCAGCCATGCTGCAGCCACTGATAGCACTGCGTGACATCAGTAGGATAGGCAAAGGCACACACAAGACAGTCACTAAGGGAATGCATAAGGGTGATTAGCTGATTTCTTGATTTCATATTGGATGGATAGATACATAAAGTTGGATTGGAAAGTTTGCTTTGTGGTGGCTTTTATCTCAGCATTGTAGCCAAGAGGATGCTGTGATGGTCAGTAACAGAGGGAAAGTAAGGTATGGGACAAATGTTGAAAGTGGAATTGGGGGTGTGGTCATTGGTACCGCAGGCAGATGATTCCATCCTGGATTAACACTTGGACAAGTGTGGATTAATTAAGGAAAGCCAGAATGGATTTGTTAAAGGCAAATCATGTTTAACTAACTTGATTGAGTTTTTTGATGAGGTAACAGAGTGAATTGATGAGGGCAATGCAATTGATGTGGTGTACATGGACTTCCAAAAGGTGTTTGATAAAGTGCCACATAATAGGCTTGCTAGCAAAGTTGAAGCCCATGGAATAAAAGGGACAGTGCCAGCACGGATACGAAATTGGCTAAGTGACAGGAAACAGAGAGTTGTGGTGAACGGTTGTTTATCGGACTGGAGGAAGGTACACAGTGGTGTTCCCCAGGGGTCTGTACTAGGACCACTGCTTTTCTTGATATATATTAATGACTTAGACTTGGATGTACAGGGCACAATTTCAAAATTTGCAGATGACACAAAACTTGCAAGTATAGTGAACAGTGAGGGGGATAGTGATAGACTTCAAGAGAACATAGACAGGCTGGTGGAATGGGCGGACATGTGGCAGATGAAATTTAATGCAGAAAAGTGCAAAGTGATACAGTTTGATAGGAAAAACAAGGAGAGGCAATATAAACTAAAGGGTAC
Source organism: Somniosus microcephalus (assembly GCF_052327205.1). Lineage (NCBI taxonomy): Eukaryota > Metazoa > Chordata > Chondrichthyes > Squaliformes > Somniosidae > Somniosus > Somniosus microcephalus. The sequence continues at coordinate 251,342,991 of NC_140990.1, read as the reverse complement.
AATTCTAAAGGGGTTGCGTGAACAGAGAGACCTAGGGGTATATGTGCACAAATCGTTGAAGGCGGCAGGGCAGGTTGAGAAAGCAGTTAAAAAAGCATACGGGATCCTGGGCTTCATAAATGGAGGCATAAAATACAAAAGCAAGGAAGTTATGATGAACCTTTATAAGACACTGGTTCGGCCACAACTGGAGTATTGTGTCCAATTCTGGGTACTGCACTTTAGCAATGATGTGAAGGCCTTAGAGAGGGTGCAGAAAATATTTACAAGAATGATTCCAGGGATGAGGGACTTCTGTTATGTGGATAGACTGGGGAAGCTGGGGTTGGTCTCCTTAGAGCAGAGAAGGTTGAGAGGAGATTTGATAGAGGTGTTCAAAATCATGACGGGTCTAGACAGAGTAGATAGAGAGAAACTGTTCCCATTGTCGGAAGGGTCAAGAAGCAGAGGACACAGGTTTAAGGTGATTGGCAGAAGAACCAAAGGCGATATGAGGAAAAACTTTTTAATGCAGCGAGTGGTCAGGATCTGGAATGCACTGCCTGAAAGGGTGGTGGAGGCTGTTTAAATCATGGCTTTCAAAAGGGAATTGGATAAGTACCTGAAGGAAAATTTTTTGCAGGGCTTCAGAGAAAGGGTGGGGGAGTGGGAGTAGCTGAAGTGCTCTTGCAGTGAGCTTACACGGGTTCAACGGGCCAAATGGCCTCCTTCTGTGCTGAAACCATTCTATGAGCTAGAAATTCATTATAGCAACAGAATGGGCAGTGTCAGTCGAAAAGATGGAGAATTAGCACCAGATGCAAATGCTTGAGACTGCATGCAAAATTTGTCCTCACTGCTCAATAAAATGATTGGAGTCCTAAATCAAGTCTTAAAACACAAGCTCATTGATGTTAGACTTAAAGGGTAGACCAATATCGGGTGCAGTCTAAATGCAACTCATCATTACCACAGGCTTTCTTCACTACTTAAAGAGGAGGTTCATTGATGCTGCAGCACTTCATTCTCAGCATTGCTGGCTGTGCAGCTGCCTCAGCAAGCAGAAGTAGAAGTAAAAGTAGAAGAAGGAGACGGAGCTGGAGGACTGAACCATGTGTACTCATGGCAGATCCACGTCCCAGGGAGAGAGCCCGCAGATTCTCTGATGAAGCATTGGAGGCATTGGTTTTTGCTGTGGGGAGGTGGAGGGCAGTGCTCTACCCAGCAACTGGCAGGAGGCCCTCGCCACAAGTCTTGCACACCATGTGGAGGGAGATATCGCAGCATGTCTCGGGCAGCACTGTGGTCCCCAGGACACACACCGTGCAGGAAGAAATTTAATGACCTCTCGCGGGTGATTGCTTCAACAAATGCTACATATCACCATCTGTACCACAATCTTCACACACTGCCCAAAGCACCACATGCCCAGCACTCACCCACCAACAATCTCTACCTAGCAACACTCACACCCACATCTCACACACAATGACAGCTATTCAACTATGGCAGGCACATGGGTCATTACTTATTAGAATTCATGTGATATGTGTGATACATTTCTAAATAAATTTATTAATGGTGTTTTGAATATTTTGTGGTCTCTCTCATTTCACCTTTGCGCGCAGGAGGATGCTGTGATACACCATGAGACAGGGATTGTATGATGGGGATGTGGTGAGCTACGGGAATCTGGGGTTTCATTCATGTGGATCGGAGTCTGATGAGCTGGTCACGGACAGCCTGTCCAGAAGGCTGGTTGTCTCACTGCCTCCTCCCTCTCTCCTGTTCCTCTTCCTCCTCATCCTCTTCCTCCTCATCTTCACCGTCCTCTGCCTCATCCTCCTCCTGAGATGGTCCCGCAATCCCTGCTGGCAAGGGCTGCGCCCTCATGATGGCCAAGTTGTAGAGCATACAGCAGACCACCACAAAATGGGATACCGGCTCTGGTGAGTACTGGAGTGCTCCTCCCAAGCGGTCAAGGCAGCAGAACCGTTGCTTCAATAAGCCAATGGTCTGCTTGATGATGTTCCTGGTGGCAGCATGGCTCTCATTATATGAGTGCTGGGCAGGAGTGTTGGGGTTGCAGAGGGGAGTCATAAGCCAGGTGGAAATCGCATAGCCCTTGTCTCCGAGCAGCTACCCTTGAGCTTGGCGCAGTGGCTGGAAGAGTGGTGGCACATCGGTCTGGCGCAGGATGAAGGCATTGTGGCTGCTGCCAGGAAGGCGGGCTTTGACATTAAGGATTTGCTGTGTGTGGTCGCACACCAACTGCACATTAAGTGAGTGGTACCCTTTGTGGTTATTGAAGATCTCAGGATTGTTATGCGGTGCCTGCAAAGCCACGTGGATGCAGTTGATGACATCCTGCACCATGGGGAAGCCCGCTATCCTGGCGAAGCCACATGCACACTCGTCCTGCTTCTCTCTGGTGATCAGGAAGCCAATGTAATCCCTTTTCCTGCTTTAGAGAGCCTCAGTGACCTCCCGGATGCAGCAATGGACGGCGAACTGTGAGACGTTAACGATGTCTCCTGTTGCAGACTGGAAGGATTCGCTGGCGAAGAAATTGAGGGCCACAGTGGCCTGGTAACATTGCTACTGGGAGAGCTGTGGTCGCCTTGGTCTGAGGCTTGAGGTCTGGTCGCAGGAGGTGGCAGAGTTCTGTAACCACCTCCTTGGTGAAGTGAAGCCTTCTAATACACTGCTCCTCACTTAACTGAAGGTAGGAGAAGTGCTCTCGACTACCCCTGGAGGGTAAGGCCTCCTGGTGGGAGCCCTGATGGCCCTCCTCCTTACTCTGCGCACATGTTCCCATATTTCCTGCTGCCTTCGCTCCCTCCGCCTGGAGGGTGAGGTGACATATGCCAGTACAGCCCCCATTAATGTTATCAAGTGCAGCAGTTTGAATCTTTGAAGAATAAATGTAGCTACTTTTTAGTTGCCAGAAGACTCCTGATACAAAAGAACCTTGAAATTGCTGAATGAAACTGTTGTAGTGGGTGAAACTAACAAAAAACCACTGAAATAACAATAGAAAATGCTGGAAATACTCAGCAGGCCAGGCAGCATCCGTGGAGAGAGAAACAGGGTTAACGTTTCAGGTCTGGGACCCTTCATCAGAACTGGAAAAAGCTGGAAATGTAACAGATTTTAAGCAGGTGCAGAGACAGGGGGAGAGGGGTTTAGGAGGGGAGGGAGGAATTGAAAGAACATGCTGTGAAAATGTTGCAAATGGGAATGGCAAAATCATACTGCATGAAAAATGGGGGCAGGAATTATTATCTGAAATTGTTGAACTCCATGTTGAGTCTGGCAGGCTGTAAAGTGCCCAATCGAAAGATGAGGCCTGTCTCTGCACCTGCTTAAAATCTGTTACATTTCCAGCTTTTTCCAGTTTTGATGAAGGGTCCCAGACCCTGTTTCTCTCTCCACGGATGCTGCCTGGCCTGCTGAGTATTTCCAGCATTTTCTGTTGTTATTTCAGATTTCCAGCATCCGCAGTATTTTGCTAAAAAAAACACTGAAACTGCACTAACCTGACAGCTGTGAGTGGTTACTGATGATCCCTTTCAATAACATCCCTGGAGCCAGCTTCTTGGTGTTGCACACCAGCTCTCCCTGTCGGTGTTTACTCCAGGTGGTGAGGTAATTGGCGAGAATCAACTTTGCAAATCGGGCAGTCAGTGAGCATTCCATACTCACTGACATCATGATCTACCTGGCATTGACTCTCCCGGCGATACCTCTTACCAGCAGCGCTATCGGGGAGGCCAGATTTGGCGTGTGGCACTGGATTCACCTTGCCCCAGTGATACTGGTTTTGCGCCCCATTAGCGCCATCTACAGCCAGAAAGGAGCTGTCTGGGCTACATCCTTCCTTCTGCTTCCTCCTCTTCTGCTTCCTCCTCTTCTGCATTTTCCTCTTCCCTCTGCGAGCGGATACTATAAATCTGAAATAAAAGCATAAAATGCTGGAAATACTCAGCAGGTCAGCCAGCATCTTGACCTGAGACGTGAACTCTGTTTCATCTCTCTATGGATGCTGCCTGACCTGCTGAGTATTTCCGGCATCTTCTGTCTTCTTAGAGACCTTCCTTTACCACCCGAGGCCTTGCAAGAATCCAGCAGCACTCCCTGCACACTTTAAAACTTTTAACATGTATTGCACCAAGCCACTACTTCAATAAAATATAAAAATCAAGTCCAAAAGCTTAAATGCAAACTTACCTGAAAGATGTGTGTTTAAGAAGGGCGGACAGCATCTCTGTCAGTCTGCTGCACTCTCACTTTTCACAGCGTACTTAGGACCCAGCACTAAACTCTGCGCATAGGTCCAAGTTCGCAGAGTGTGACGTTAAGTCTATGTTGCATGCAGACGGACGTCATGCTCTCCATATTTGCATCTCCAGGGCCATCGCTGCTATTGACAGCTCTAAGGCCCTCACCAAAATGGCAGCCACTGAGTCCCCATCAGAGAAGGGCGTTAGAAACATGGAAACATAGGAGATAGGAGCAGGAGTAGGCCATTTGGCCCCTCGAGCCTGCTCCGCCATTCAATGCGATCATGGCTGATCATTCAAATTCAGTACCCTGTCCCTGCTTTCTCCCCATATCACTTGATCCCTTTAGCCTTAAGAAATATATCCAACTCCTTCTTGAATATATTTAATGAATTGGCCTCTACTGCCTTCTGTGGTAGAGAATTCCACAGGTTCACCACTCTCTGGGTGAAGAAATTCCTCCTCATCTCTGTCCTAAATGGCTTACCCCTTATCCTTAGACTGTGACCCCTGGTTCTAGACTCTCCGACCATTGGGAACATTCTTCCTACATCTAGTCTGTCTAGTCCTGTTAAAATTTTATAAGTTTCAATGAGATCCCCTCTCATTCTTCTAAACTCCAGCGAGTACAAGCCCAATCGACCCAATCTCTCCTCATACATCATTCCTGCCATCCCAGGTATCAGCCTGGTGAATCTTTGCTGCACTCCTTCCATGGCAAGAACATCCTTCCTCAGATAAGGCAACCAAAACTGCACACAATACTCAAGATGTGGTCTCACCAAGGCCCTGTACAACTGCAGCAAGCCATCCTTGTTCCTGTACTCGAACCCTCTTGCTACGAAGGCCAACATACCATTTGCCTTCTTAACCGCCTGCTGCACCTGCATGCTTACCTTCAGCGACTGGTGCACAAGGATGCCCAGGTCTCGTTGCACTTCCCCTTCTCCCAAACTATTGCCATTCAGATAATAATCTGCCTTCTTTTTTTTGACAACAAAGTGGATAACCTTGCATTTATCCACGTTATATTGCATCTGCCATGCTTCTGTAGTTCATCCATGCAATCTTTGAATGTTTGCCATTGCTTATCCACTGTCAACCCTTTGAGTGACATTCCCCAATCAATCCTACCCAACTCGCACCTCATACCATCGTAGTTTTCTTTATTTAAATTCAGGACCCTAGTCTCTGAGTCAACTATTTCACTCTCCATCTTAATGAAGAATTCTATCATATTATGATCACTCCGACCCAAGGGGCCTCGCACAACAAGATTGCTAATTATTCCTTTCTCATTACATAATACCCAGTCTAAGATGGCCTGATCTCTAGTTGGTTCCTCAACATATTGGTCCAGGAAACCATCCAGTATACACTCCAGGAATTCCTCCTCCACAGTATTGTTACTAATTTGGTTAGCCCAATCTATATGTAGATTAATAAAGTCACCCATGATAACTGCTGTGCCCTTATTGCACGCTTCTCTAATTTCCCTTTTAATGCCATCCCCGACCTCCGCATTACTGTTTGGAGGTCTATATACCACTCCCACTAACGTTTTCTGCCCCTTGGTATTTCTCAGTTCTACCCATACAGATTCCACATCATCAGAGCTAATATCCTTCCTTACAATTGTGCTAATTACCTCTTTAACCAGCAATGCTACCCCACCTCCTTTTTCTTTTTGCCTGTCTTTCCTGAATATTGAATACCGCTGGATGTTGAGTTCCCAGCCTTGGTCACCCTGGAGCCATATTTCCGTAATCCCAATCATATCATATTCGTTTACCTCTATTTGCACAGCTAATTCATCCACCTTATTATGAATGCTCCTCGCATTAAGACACAAAGGGGGGAAAATTAGTTTGGTTGCACCACCCATTAGCGCCTAAAGAGGTCGAAAAGTGGGGCGCTAACCAACTAGCGCCCGGGCGCAGCGAATCCTGCGCCTCTTCCCAAATTGAGCGGACATTTAGCGCCTGCACTAAACTGTTGCACCCGCTCACTGGCGCATGCAGATCATGACGTCATTTCATTGTGCAACGCCCTTGGCGCGCCCCGGACCGGAAATTCAGTGGCGCCCCCCTCCGTTCCGCCTGGCGCTAACAAGGACAGGTTACCTTGAACGTTTCCCAGTCGCTGTCGGGCTGGGGGGGGTGCTATTTAAAGGGGACTCTTCTTGAATTGTTAGTGGTAGCCATTTTTGGACCACACCTTCTGTGAGAGAGAGTTGCTCAGAGAGAAACGGAGAGCCATTTCTGCAGTGAGCCAGCGCTGGCTGAGGAACTTTCGCCGTCTGAACATTACTTTGCAGTTGGTAAGCTTCTCAACCGGCATAACTTTCAGTGTGCACTTACTATGGGGGCTGCATTGGATGGGAATGTCGTCCTTCTCAATCATATTGACAGGGCACAGAGACGCAGGGATAGAGTGGCAGGCATGGCCAGACGGAGGAGGGCCTACAGACGTCGGCACACGAGACCTTATGCTGCCAGGGTTTTCCGCCAACAGTTTTCGTATATCAACATGTTGGAGGAGCAGTGTTTCCAAAGGCTGCGCTTCAGTAAGGAGGTGGTCACTGAGCTCTGCCACCTGCTTCAGCCAGATCTGCAGCCTCAACTAAGGTGCAGGAGATCTCTGTCGGTGGCTGTGAAGATCACTGTAGCTCTAAACTTCTATGCCAGCGGCTCCTTTCAGGCTGCTACCGGGGACATTGCCAACATCTCACAGTTCGCGGTGCATTGCTGCATCCGTCAAGTGACTAATGCCCTCTTTAAAAGGAGACGGCAGTACATCTCTTTCCCAATGACCCCGGACAAGCAGTGAGAGCGCGCAGTGGGCTTCGCAAGGATAGCGGGCTTCCCCATGGTGCAGGGCGCCATTGACTGCACGCATGTGGCTTTGCGGGCGCCTCCAGAGAATGCAGATGATTTCCGCAGCCGAAAGGGGTTCCATTCTTGTGCAGCTGGTCTGTGACCACCAACAGCTGATACTCGCTGTCAATGCCCACTTTCCAGGCAGCAGCCACGACACCTTCATCCTGTGCCACACTTCTGTGGCAGACCTTTTCGAAGCCCCGGCTCACCCAGGAGGCTGGCTTCTTGGGGACAAGGGCTATCCTCTGTGCCCCTGGCTGATGACCCCGCTCCATTCGCCCAGCACCCCTGCTGAAGAACGTTACAATGAGAGCCATCAAGCGACCAGGAACATTATTGAGCACACAATCGGCATGCTGAAGCAATGGTTCCACTGTCTGGACCATTCCGGAGGACCCCTTCAGTACTCACCTGAGCGAGTCTCCCACTTCGTGGTTGTGTGTTGCATGCTGCATAACCTGGCAATCCTCAGGACCCAGCCAATGCCACCAGACATTGAAGCACCAGCAGAGGAGGAGGAGGAGGAGGAGGAGGAGCACCAAGACGGGAGGGAGGCACAAACTGCAAGGACCATCCATCAGAGGCTTATAGCAAGTCGCTTCTAGGCCCCTCTGAGGGAATGCTTTCTGCCATTCCAAGAACATAAATGGAACCGTTCTGCTACCCCTAAGCTGGTCAAGGCAAAAATTAGTGCAAAGAACAGACATGGACATTGTGAATAAATAAACTTCTTTATTTAACAAAATGTGTATCCTTCCTGCATGACAAAGCAATGGAAACAAACAGCAAAACAAACAGACTGCCACATAAGTGTCTCTCACACCCTGGAGACAATGTCCAAAACATAACTGTCTCTCACACCCTGGAGCCAATGTCCAAAACATAACCAACATTCAGACCAGCATCCTTGGCCTTGAATGAAAGAAATAACATAATTTAGCAGCACCTTCTACTTTTTGCCCCTCGATGGTGATCTGCTTCCCTTGCGGAATTGCCCCCTTCCCGCCCTGCAGCTCCTCCGTAATAGGACCCCAGTGGCTGCAGCAAGGCTGGGGGAGGCCTGCTGACTGTCCGAAACTGAGACCGCAGATGCCCTTGAGGTACGGCCTGGACCAGCTCTGGGCCTGGAGGGCCCGGCTGCTGACTGCTCCAACTCCGCATGGGCGGAAGCAGTCTGTCCTACAGGTGGTGGCAGCTGCAGTGGAGAAGTACCAGTGGTGGCATCAGGAATGCTGTCATCCTGAGAGCGGACAGCAGCTCCCTGGTCGGCCGACACACTGGCACTCTGACGGGGCAGCACCGCAATATGCGCAGCAATCGGCTGGTGCACAGATTGCTGGCCTGCTGTGGCACGGCGAGGGCCCCGGGGAATCCTGCCTGATCCAGTGAGGGTGGCAGCAGTCAGTGCTCACGTGGCCTCAATCTGCGTCTGCATGAGACCAGCCACTGACTGCGTGGCAGCACTCAGCACTTGCGTGGCAGGTGCCAGTGCTTCGCCGAAGTCATGGAGAATCCTTGCCAGTGCTGCACTCTGTCCCTGGCCCTCTCCATATTGATGCAGTTGTCGATGCCACAGGTAGGTTACCGCCGAGTTTGAGGCCTACGAGGTGCAGGGTGCGGCTGAAGATGATAATTGATCCGCCCCTTTAAGAGCTGGCCGGCGCCAGCGTGTCTGGCTGAAATCGATAATTGACAGCACCTGCGCTGCGCCCGCCCGCGGAGAAATTGCGTCGCGCCGCCAGGTTAGCGCCTTAAGACTATCGTGCAGCGCCTGATTTAGCGCCGCAGTCACCTTCAGGGGCGCAGCTACCCAATATCGCTTGAGGTGGCGATAAATTGCACCTGGCGCTAAACTTTGCGCACCGCCAATACTAGCGCCCCAAACGGGGCGATACCGAATTTCTCCCCCAAAGCCTTCAGGCTTGTTTTTTTTAACGCTCTTAGATCTTTTAAAATTATTATTTACTGTGGCCATGTTTGATTTAAACCCTTGATTTATCTGTCTGCCACTTTTGTTTTTCTCCTTTCTGTCTTTTGCTTTTATCCTTGTTTCCCTTTCCTCTCCCCGCTCAGGTTCCCAACCCCCTGCCATTTTAGTTTAAACCCTCCCCTAGAGCACTAGCAAACACTCCCCCTAGGACATCGGTCTCGGCCCTGCCCAGGCGCAAACCGTCCGTTTTGTACTGGTCCCACCTCCCCCAGAACTGGTTCCAATGTCCCAGGAATTTGAATCCCTCCCCCTTGCACCATTCCTCTAGCCACGTATTCATCTGAAATATCCTTCTATTTCTACTCTGACTCGCACGTGGCTCTGGTAGCAATACTGAGATTGCTACCTTTGAGGTCCTATTTTTTAATTTACCTCCTAGTTCCCTATATTCAGCTTTTAGGACCTTATCCCAGTTTTTCCTATATCGTTGGTACCTATATGCACCACGACAACTGTCTGTTCACCCTCCCCTTCCAAAATGTTCTGCAGCCACTCTGAGACATCCTTGACCCTTGCACCAGGGAGGCAACACACCATCCTGGAGTCTCATTTGCGGCCGCAGAAACGCCTATCTATTCCCCTTACAATAGAATCCCCAATCATTATAGCTCTCCCACTCTTTTTCCTCCCGTCCTGTGCAGCAGAACCACCCCTAGTGCCAGGAAGTTGGCTGCTGCTGCCTTCTCCTGGTAAGCCATCCCCCCCATCAGTATCCAAAATGGTATATCTGTTTGAGAGGGGGATGGCCACAGGGGCCTCCTGCACTACCTGCCTGTGCCTACTATTCTGCCTGTTGGTCACCCATTCCCTTTCTGCCTGTGCAACCTTTGCCTGCGGTGTGACCAACTGCTTAAACGTGATATCCATGATGTCCTCAGCATCGTGAATGGTCCAGTATGTATCCAATCGCAGCTCCAGCGCCGCAATGTGGTCTGCCAGTAGCTGCAGCTGGATATACTTCCTGCACACATGGTTGTCAGGGACACAGGAAGTGTCCCTGAGTTCCCACATAGCACAGGAGGAGCATACCATGGGGCCGAGCTCTCCTGTCATGACTTGCCTTTAATTAATTCAAAATAAATTAAATCAAATCAATCCCACCAATTACACTACAGTTAAATGATATATTTAAGGGCCCTGGTTTACAAACAGTCCCCGCTACAGCACAGAGAGCTTAGAAACTATAAACCACAGAGTTAAAGTTTAAAAAAGAGAGAAATACTCACCAACCAATCACTTACCTGCTTTCTGGTGATGTCACACTTCGATTATTTTTTACTTCGCTCCCTCTCTCTGAGATTGGAGATTGGTAAGCCTACCTGAGCCTCGCTGCCTCTTAAATCGCCGCCACTCTGAGCGGCAGCTCCCATTTTTTTCCAGGATTGTGGCGGTAACTTGTGGCGGTAAGTAGCCCAATTTCTGGGCCTCTGTCTTTAATCTTTGAAGAGAAAGATTACTTGCATGCATTTGTAGAAGAGGGTTAAAATGCCTAACAGCAAAGAAATGTGTGCATTTGGAGCCTTTAAGTTACTATGCTAGGTATAGTTTCAAAGGTTGTTTTCTGAGTGCTTTAAAAGTGTTTTTATGGGGTTTTTCTCACTAAAATTAAATGAATTACTGTCAGATTTATACACAACCACTAAATTCTCTACAAAGTTAACTTGTGGGACTTGATTTTCATAATCTACCTTGAAAATACAGCTGTTAAGGAAACATTGGTGTTCCCAATATATTTATGTTATAAAGCTGTATTTTAAGCATAGTATAGAATAAAAGAGTGAACATGTGAAGATATAACTGTGTTATATCTTGATTTAAAATCTTGAATTAAATGTGCTTTTTTTCCTTTTTTCTCTTCTTCCCTTTGGAAAAGCGCCTCATCTGTACTCCGGCCCTCTCCCTGACAAGCCAGGGAGCTCACCAAATGGGAAGTTGTCAGTGCATTATACCATTGGATTATCTGGATGTAGTCAGATAACATTTTGTTTGTTCTGCTGGATACCTGCCATGCAATGAAACCCATCACTATGTTTCGGAGTCTCCAAAGTAACTTACTAAGAAATCTACACTGATCTGTAGGATCCTGTTTGCCCAATATGAAGTTCAAACAGCTAAAACTATGCAGTTTATCAGACCTGCTTCCCAATCTAATCACTCTATGATTACCGTACCTGTTAGGGAACTGGCTTATCTTGAGCCAAATGGAAAGAATTTTAGCCCCTAGTGGTAGCTCTACCCCTCCAGGTTCCATTTGTGAGCCATTATCAACAGTGTTGTATTGTAGACCTGCCTAGTTTAGGTATTGGGCTTAATCTGTCACTGATGGTTGACTTGGTCTCAAACTTCCATTGCCAGAGCCATCTTGACCCAAGGAAATCCCAAGGAGGATAGTCACCAGTTAGATAACAAATGAGTTCCTTTCTATTAATAAGACTTCCCACAGAAGAGGCATCTTCCAACTCCATTTGGGAGATTGATTATTCCCAACAGTAATTTAACTAATACACCAATGTCTGAACAAAATTTTGTATTTTCATAAGATAAATGATCAGTAGCTGCGATTTTGAAAAGGCCACTAAGGTGATACAGTTACGTTTACTACTGCATTTTGTTCTTGGATGTCAGAACTAATCAAAATTTTGCTTTTTTTTGGATGTAAAATGTTGCAAGGTCAGTCCTGAGGTCTATTCATGTAACTTTTTTAAAATGTGCTTTCACAAACAATTTTTAATCGATTGTCATAGAACAAATATCTCCGTAATCATGGTGTAAAATAGCAGCTACTATAAACAAAAATAAAAGCTAGCTGTGGAGAAACATTGTCTAGTCTTGTATTTCAACTGCTAAATAGTTTGTTTTTTTTAAAGCAGAGAACAAATTAAATAGAAGTGGTCCAAACGATGAAACATTAACAAAAAAACTTTTTTGTCCTTCGACTCCCTGTACAGTCCTCTACTCTAAAATTGGCTGAAGAAGAACAATAAAGTGCTATTCATCTGCAGGTGCATTACTTCCACTTAGAAATGGGATGATGTTTGAAAGGAAAGGAATTAGTAGCATGTTGTATTAGCCTTTTGTAGTACATTTTGTTCTGGGCCTCTTAATTTCCCTGTTTTGAATGCCAAGCAGCCAGGGTCTTGGTTTAGAACTAATGACCATCATGCATGTAAATGCTGTGAAAGAGCTGTTTAGCAAGTTAATAAAAAGTGTTCTTATGTCAGCCCTTGTGGAAATGGATACAATACAAACATTACAGCTGAACTCAGTGCAAATTCTGCTGAGTAAAACCAGGGGGGTATTGTTCACAATCTATGAATAATAGACAAGTTCATTTCATTGAATATGCTGTCAAGCATACAGGAGACTAGTGTGGCTGTGCAGGGTTTTGTTAACTAAAATCAATTCATTAAATTTTATTGCCCAGTGAGAAGCAGATATACTTTATTGTGAAAACTTCATCAAATATTCATGGTTAAAGATAAGTAGTTAATGTATTCAATTAAATGTGTGCTTTGGGATCTAAGTATAAAGCTCTGCTTGACTAATTCCTTGATGCTTTCAGAATACCATCTGCAGATTAAAATACATTTGTCAATCAGGTGAACACAATTATACTGCAATATTTAAAATTTTTATTTTCTACATTTTTTTAGCCAAATATGTTGAAGATAAAGTAAGGAGACCAATTCAGTCCAAACTTTGCATATAGATGATTTTTCTTGCACTGCTGGATCAGGAAGGCATTTTAAACCCGCTTGGAACCTTCATTCATACATATAGCCTGCATAATAATGAAGCAGGTGAAAACGTTACCTACCATATTGATACGGTAAATGGCTTTTACTTGCTGAAAATAGAGTGTATTAGGAAGAAGGGTGAGGCAAAAAACAGAATTAAGATCCTTTGTCATCCATGCATACTTATGACAGCTTTTGTTAAATTTATCACAATTTATAACGGTGTAGTTTGGCTGCATTGTGTACAACACATTTAAGGTTACTGGTTCCAACAGCATCCCAATTATTAGGATGTAGCATTCATTTCCTTAATTTGAGTGCACTCATACTGTACATTTTTCCAAAGGTGTGTCATTGTTTCTTTCAGCTTACTCAGACCTAATTTTATTTCCGTGAGTCTCAGCTGATTTTACATGGTATTTTCCCTAGGCTTAACGCGACACATCCAGGCTTTAGACAGTGCCATGAGAGGCCTCCGAGCTCCTTGGTTTGGTTCATTGAATTTGTTAGCTTCATTGATGTTGATGATGAAAGATAGCACCAATTTCTTGTGTAAGTACAGTCCTTAAGTAATTGTGGACCTTATTGCTGCAACAAAGCATCTGTTTTAATTGTGGCAACAATTGGCTGTACCAATTACTGGAGCCAGTTTAATGATATTTTTCCCAGGAACTGCTACATTGTTTGTTAGGCAGAATTTGCTTTCTTTTATGTGCTGGAAGACTTTCAAGATAGAGCTGTATTGAGTGCTGTTGTCTTTTGAAGCACAGAATGTAGGCTTAAACAGTAAAATGAGCTCTACTGGTGCTTTCTTTTACTTGCCACCCATTCATCCCAACAATGAGCAAGTGCACTGAAGTGATTTAAAGAGGCCTGATTTCTCTAAGTTGCTGCACACCAATTAACTGTAATGTACATTCAGAACATAGCAGGTGTACGCATTTGGTCTGTATGGAGTAGCTTGCTGACACCAAAAATTCAGTTACAAGATGAAAATGGACACAGCATGGAAGTATGACTGTAATTGACCTGCTTGCTTGTGTTTTATCTACAGATTTGAGGTGTATGAGAAGGCTGGATCATTGCTCTTTGTAATTGTTAGGCTACATAACTGTGTATAATTACTATGTGTACCCAGACAAGACCACGTGGAAGGCAATAATAGCATGTACACCTTTTTTTTTTAAGTAGAAACTAGAGGATAAAATATGTGTCCTGTGCTCTATTGTATTTATTGCAGAAATAAGTATGGAAGATTTTACTGCCTCTTTGACAGATTCCTGGTAGCTGACTATACAAGCAAGACTAAAAGTACACTATTACCTCATTTATGCAACATTCTATTCATAGTTCCATAATACAAAACATTTTAAGGATTTAAGTTATACTACAGAGTTACAGTTTCTAGCTTGTTTCTAAAAATATTTTAGTCTTGAAAAAACACAGAACAAATGTCAAAGGGACACAACAAATTGGTGATGAAATGGGTTAGTTTCAGAACAAGAGTATGTGCCTGCAATTTCCCATGTGCATTTAAGTCTTGACCGCCTTCAGGTGTTAGGCATGAAGAAGTTAGGCACCTATCGACTGGGTGGCAGAGAAAATCATTGTATAGGTCACCCTGGGCTACTCTTATGCAGCTTAGCAGTTCCATATCTGTTTATCAGAAAGAGGCATTACAGCAGGCCACTTTGGGCACAATAGATTAAGGCATTCAGAACAACTACAAAATAAACGTGGGGTGAGTGAAAGATGTGCTATAAGGTACTTTTAGATAATTTGTTTTGCCAGTTGTCTCCCCTCTTCCCTCGTCCCGTTTTCCTGCACTTCCTCCTCCTCTCCCCATTGCCACCTTTCCTCTTTTTCCCTCTCCCCTTTCATCTCTCCTCTTCTTCCTCCCTCACTCCTCCAACCCTTCCTCTCTCCCCTTACCCTCTCCCCCTCCCTTCCCTCGTGCCCCTCCCTTCCCTCTTCCCCTGTCCTTTCTTGCTACTCTCTTCCTATTTCCCTTCTTTCTCCTTCCTACCGTCTCATTTCCTGCTTCCACCCTTCTCCTCTCCACGCTCCTTCTTTCCCCTTATCCTCTCCCTCTCCTCATTGCCATTTCTTCTCTCTCCCCATCTTCCTCCTCCCCTTTTCCCTTCCTTCCCTTCACCCTTCCTTCCACTCATTCTTCCTTGCTGCTCCCTCCCCTTTCCCTCTTCCTCTCCACATCCCTCTTTGTTCCTGTCCTCAACCCTTCCTGCCACCCTCTTCTCTCTCTCCTATCCCCTCTTCCTCCTTTACCAGTTTCTCCTGCCACTCTCTTACCCCTTCTTTCCTGTCTCTTCCTCATTCCTCCTGTCACCCTCTCTTCTCTCCCTTTTCCCACTTCCCCTTTTCCCCACCCTCCTTTTTTCTAGTCTCCAGTCATTTAAATTGGCCAGAATTCATGTGCAACATGTGTCAAATTTCAAGTATTTCCTCCTGGTGGCAAGGCTCTCCCATCAAGTGTTTCCTTCTCTTAAAGTCTCAGTCTACCTGCTTTATTAATTGACCCATTTTGTTTGCATCTACTGTACAATTGTAAGCCATGTTTCTTTTGTCTTCTCTCTCTGTCCATCTCACCTCTCTCTCCTGTTCCCCTTCTTCTTCACATTGGCACACTGTAGATTCAGTGTCAGTGGGTCACCAGAGCAGGCGCCGCTGAAATAGATTATACTCAACACCCCAGGGACATAGGTGTAGTCAGGGCTAGAGGAAGAAGGTTAGAGTGAGTTAATGGGCTCGAATTTCATCGGGCCGTTGAGGCGGGATAGAAGGCGTGTGGGGGTTAAAATGGTGAAATTGGGGGGCACGAACCCATCCTGCCCCCAACCCGCTTCCATGCCCGTTTCACAGGAGGTGGGTACCTGACCTGTGCTGGGAGCCGCCTCCCCGAGGCGGGAAGGGGATTAGTGCCAATTAACTGCTTGTTAACAGGTAGTTAACAGGCAGTTTTTAGCCTAATCCCTATTTTTATCCCTGAAGTGTGGGCTTCCTGACGGCTCCAAACCACGCCAAGTTAGTGAGGCAGACCGTCGGGCTGAAGGACTTGGAGGGTTCGCGATGTCCGGTGTTCAGGTAAGTAATGGGTGCATAAGTGCAGAGGTAAGTGTGTTTGGTGTGTGTAAAGTGTTTAAATAAGTTTTACTTACCTTTACAGACCTCCTTCCTTCAGGTCTCGGGAGTCCCTCATCTCACCGGCACAGAAAGCAGAATGGCCGCGAGCTGTCAAAATCTGCAGCATTCTGCTTTCTGTTCTGGAGAGATCTCTAAATCAGCCTGAGAGGAAGGAATTAACTTGGAGTACAGATTGTCAGTGTTTGACAGCTTCAAAAAGAGCTGTTAAATGCTGATATTTCATCTGTCAAAAGCTCTTGACAAATGAAATGTCAATCTGTGACATCACCTGTTGCCAGGTGCCTCGCTGGGCGGGCTCAACAAGGTCAATCAAGTGAAAATCGAGTGGGTTGGCCACAACTCGATGGAGGCGGGACTACAACCCCAAAAGTTGTAGTCCCGCCTCCTACACGCCTCCATTGATAAAATCCAGCCCAATGTCTCTGTGAATTAGGCGGAGATGTTAAAGGGAAAAAACTGCCTCTGAATTGAGGGAAACAGTTACAGGAGGTGGAGCGCCTGTGTGAGGGGAGGGGGGTACTGTTTAGGTAGCCTTTGAGGAAATGATGTTCTGGTTGATCTCATGAATATGGATAACCCCAAATATCACATTTCCCTATGATATTTTGGATTAAAAATGATTAATTTTAAATTTTAAAAAGTGTTTAAAGTGAACCAATTCACCAATTTTAATTCAAAAAATTTATAGACCATGCTATCACATTCTCTAGAAATATACACACCAGTAAGTATGGGGAGATGGGTGGAATTTGGTAAAATTGTGTACAATTTGAAATTGCTGCCTACACTTTCACCCTACACTGTATAACTTATGTAGCTGATGGTGTTTGTAGCATTTCTCAACCAGTGGTGAGCCAAGTGTTGTACAAATGGAGATCCACTAAAATTAACTTCTGTGTGCTCACAATTTTATTCACTGGTTATACATTCTGACGGACAAAACAGGCTCCTTCAAAGCAGCAAATCCCCAAAATAAGTATTGGTTTACCTCTTATTAGGTATTATGTTAGGCTGAGCCAATAGAGAAAATTTGTGATATGCTCTTAAAGGAACTATCTGCACTTCTTCCAGTTTCCTCCTTATGGAGAAGTGTTTAGTAGAGCAGCTGGAATCAGAGATTCAGTAGCAAGGGAATAATACCTGCACCCCACATCTTAGTGCAGTGGATTGGTGTTCCCTGCGCCACTGGATTGGTGTTCCCTGTGCCATAAGGGAACCTTGTGATTGCCCCATTTGAAACTTATTCTGCGTATACAGCCAGAAAGACATATGTGGAAGACTATTGTGAAGGCAAAATTATGTCATTTTCAATGTAACTTTCTTCAATTGAGTAATAATCACATGTATTACTTTAATACAAGCCTTTACTTAATGTTTCTGACAGTTTTAATGTTTACATTAATTCAAACAGGACGTAGATTTGAAACTGTAGGTAAGATTTTTTTTTAACTATCTAAGAGTCTGATATTAAATTGTGTGCGTGTGTATGTGTATAGGTTGAATGAACAGGATTTATGACCATACAGTGAATTTGGTATATTTCTGCAACATCTGAAAATATGGATGTTTAAAACAGAATTGATTGCATGCAAAATGATATGGACTTTGCATTACTTTTGTTGCTCCATTTCTCAAAATCAGTGATGTATTCTATGTAATTCAGATTTTTCTACATTCCTTTAATAAGTATTTCAAATTTTTTTGCAGTTTGTGGGGTTGAAAAAAATGTGCTTGTATCAAAGTTCATTGTATTTACACCACACTGATGTCTTCTTAATTCTTGTTAAAATCTGTTTGCCACACGCTGGAGAATTCCAGCCCAAAAGAAACATAATTATTTTTCCTGTTTAATTGATTTTGGGCATCTTGAATTACCTTCTGTTTACGCTGTAGAAGAATTTAATATTTTATCAAGATGCTCACAGTAAAGGTTTTAATTGATGATTTATAAAATACATCCTAGGTTACCACTGAATATTCCCAAGTGGAAATATGTCAACAAATGCCCGATGGAAGTAGCTGAAATGTGTAATTTTTTAGCTGATTTGACTTAGTCGTGGTTATTTTAGTAATTCACCTATTGCCTTATAATTGAAGATACTGAACACTGAAATCCACCAGTTCTTTGGAAGTCTGATGGACTATGTTATGACAGCAAGCGATTTTAACACAACGGAAATAAACCTTCTGTAAATGGTCTCGCCTCTGAGTAAGTTTCTTGTTGGTTCCATAATGTATCTTAGCATTTGAAACTGAATTTTGTGATCCACGTGACTGCTTTGTTACTGGGATGAGTTAAGGGAAGGATGGGGGTGGGTTAAGATTATATAGCAAATTAGACCCCCCACTGCTTAGAAATATATCATTCATTGCTGATGGTTCCAATCTTTATTACCAATAGACTTGAATTCTAGCTTGAACTGACACTCCAATTCAGGACCCCTTAATGATATATTATGGATTCTTTTCAAATGGACTCAGAAACAAGAGATCTCCACAACATGCTTTATTTACTTTTTCCAGGAACTTACTATTTTCAGCCAGGACATGAAAATTCTGCAACTATGCAACTACACACAATCCCTCTGCTGAACGTTATTTACATTACACATATATACGTGTCAGCTTGATTCAGTTAGTATCAGTATGACCTCTGAGTCTGGAAAGTTGTAGATTCAATCCCCAGTACAGATTTGAGCACATAATCTAGGCTGACACATCAGTGTACTGCTGAGAGACTGTTGCATTGTTTGAAGTGCTGTCTTTTGGATGAGATGTTAAACCAAGGCCCTGTCTACCTGCTTAGGTGGATTTGAAAGATCCCATGATACTATTTGGAGGAGGGCAGAATTCTCCTGGTGTCCTGGTCAACATTCCTCCCTTAACTAACACTACCAAAAATAAATGATCAGGTCATTGTTTGTGAGATCTTGCTGTGTGCAAATTGGCTGGTGTGTTTGACTCTTTCTCATTTCTAATTTATTGGCTGTAAAGAGCTTTAGGACAATAATAAGGCACCTTATAAATGCTATTTTTTTTCTAACATGGCACCAAACACTAAAATCCAGCTGCTATATATTCCAGGACTTACATCATAAACTTCAAAGGAAATATAGAGTCTAGTTTGACTGATGTTTCTACATTTCATTGAATCAATTAATCCAATAGTATTTCACTAATGTTCACACTTTCAGAACTAGTTATAAATTCAATCTTTGCAAGGGATAGATATTGTTTTAGCAACTCCACTTTCCTGTTTCTCAGGATTACAAAGGAATCTCTGATGCCATCTGGAGTGCTTTTTGCTTCAGTTATCCATGTATTCATGTAACCCAAAGTGTTGAAGCTTTCTGGATGTCTATTTTTTCTGACAGTAGAGGCAAGGAGGGAAAAAAAGTTAACATTTTGTGTAGTGTATGTATCCGTCTACCTTTAAGAAAACCATTGTATGTAACCGTTCACCTTTAAGAGAACTATTTTAGGTGTGGCACTACTTTGTTGGCTTCTGTATACTGTAATACCGACGGTGACCACACCGGTATATAAGTGCTGTGTCAGGATTTATTTGGCAGATTCGCCCTGACCTTCAAATAGTAAAGTCCTGTTTTAAGTTACTCTGGTAGTCTGTGTATTAATTAACTAAACAACCCACAGACTTTACAGTGGCGACGAGTCCGATCGTACCCTGCGGCAACAATACTTCCGAAGCAGTTAATGAGCGTCGAGAAGAGGCAACTGCCCTCGTCATTCTGCTGGGAGAAAACTCGAGTCTGCAGAGCTGGAAAGGAGGAAGAATTCAGAGACAAAGACTTCCATCAGCAACAGGCACTGACTGTCCCTTCTGCCACGGTGAGGAGTGAGCCGATCAGCACGAGAAGCAAGCCGGCCACGGTGACTGTGAGTAAGGGAAAAGTAAAAAGAATAACCGGAGGGTAGGGGCGGTGCACTCGACCACGGTCGAGGGGGAAAGGAGCCGGACAGAAGTCGGGCCCAGAGGCGCTGAGACTGGGGCAGCGTGGAGCAAGGAAGCCGCGGTACAGACAGGCTGGGGACGCAACGGCGTCGTGAGACAGCTAGACCGCGACCGGCAAAAAAGGCCGGGCAGCGACCGAAGCCACGAAGCGCTGCGACCGGGAGCGTAGGCGCGGGAAGATATAAAAACTCAGCCGCAGCCGGGGAGGGAAGCACCGGACTGCGAGAGGGCTGGGAGGCGCGATTGGGAGCCGAGCGAGCGGGAGAGGCAGAGCCGACCAAGGGAGACTGAGCGAGAGCCAGTCCAGCTGCTGAAACTGTTCGCCGTCAACGGGGTGTACCCAGCGCCGGTAGAGCCGAGTGAGCGGGAGAGAGACAGAGCCCGAGCAAGGGGAACTGAGCGAGAGCCAGCCCAGCGGCTGAAACTGTTCGCTGTCAACGGGGTGTACCCAGCGCCGGTTGCCCTGCTGAGAAAAGGGAAAGCACTGAAGCCGACGCGCAGGCTGTGAACCTGAAAGCCAGCGGCCGTCGCCCGTGGGGAAAGTGTACCCCTCCCGCTAGGGAAGAAACGCGGGAAGCCGCCATTAGGCGGGGAAGAAGACAGAAGCGGGAAACCGCCATTGAAGTGGGCGGGGAGAGACGATAAGCGCGGGAAACCGCCATTTTCGCGGGAACCGCCATCTTGGGAAAAAAAAATAAAAGAAAATTTAAAGAAATAATTCGTGGTGTTATCAGGAAGAGAGGAAGATGCCTAAGCGTGGTAACATCAACGATTTTAATTCCGAGGTAGAAGACTGGGCCACGTATGTGGAACGCATTGAGATCTATTGTGAGGCCAATAAAATAGAAGAAGATGACAAAGCTATAACCTTGCTAAACTCGATGGGCGCGAAGACATACGGGCTCTTGAAGCATCTACTAGCACCAGCTAAACCGGCGGATCAGACTTTCGATGATATTGTGACTGTTCTGAAGGATCACTTGAACCCCACACCGTTGATGTTGGCAGAACGATTCAAATTCTATGCGAGAACGCAAAGGAAAGACGAAAGCAACGCAGAATACTTGGTCGAACTGCGTAGACTAGCGAAACACTGCCAGTTTGGAGGGAATCTGACAGAGGCATTGCGAGATAAGTTCGTGTGCGGGTTGTCAAAGGAAGGAACGCAAAAGCGACTACTCGAAGAGAACGACCTTACACTTGACAGGGCTGTCCTTATTGCAGCATCGCACGAAGCCGCAGCGAAGGGAACTGCGGAAATGCAGCTAAAGGCAGCGGCACTCAGTGTGGATCAAATTACCTCGAGTACAACAAAATGCTATCGTTGTGGGAAGACAACACACGACCAGAACCAATGCTGGTTTAAGAACCAGGAATGTAGGAAATGTGGCAAACTGGGTCACATAGCTAAGGTATGCCGGTCAGGGAAGAAGACCAACAACCAAAGGAAGCCATCACAGGAAAAGTACAACAAGGTACACAAGGTGGCTGAGAAGAGTTCAGATGAACAGAATTCGGACTCAGACCCAAACGGCCAGGAGCTGGGCAGTCTGAGAATTCACAATGTGAGTAAGGAAGCTGACCTACAAACTATCTGGGTCATGCTAAAAATAGCTGGAGTCCAAGTGAAAATGGAGTTGGACACTGGATCAGCTCTATCAGTCATAAATCGAAGGGATTACCACCGGCTATTCTCACATATACCCTTAAGAGATACCAAGTTCATATTGCAGACATACACGGGGCATAAAGTATACCCCATGGGGAAGATAAGAGTCAAGGTGAGAGATGGGGATAAAGAACACCTAAGAATGAACTTATACGTACTACCTGAGGGAGGACCACCACTTCTGGGACGGGAGTGGATCAAGAAAATAGACATGGAATGGCACTATCTAAAAGCCATAACGAGTGAGGACTCGGTGCAGACAATCAGCTCAGATTCTGAAACGGATGACGATAAGACCAACCCAAATATGAAAGACAAGGCTAAAATGGACTTGCCGACTAAGGTTGGAAGAACGAAGGCATGCATAAAGGCTTATGCTCCAGAGAAGAACAAAGTTTCAGAACAGAACTCCACCGAACAACGACAACATAGTTTGACAGAGAATTCTGAGTCTGTTCAGTTTACGGACATATCCATGACTGACGAACACCGAGCTCGGACTCAACTTTATTTCAAATTACGACAGCAAGTAGAACAAGTGAGTTACCGTCTCGAACAAGAGATGAAAACAATGAAAAAGTTCTATGACACCAAATGGGAGAATCTGGAAAGACAACAGAAGCAGCTAGCTCAAGCAGAGAGCGACCATAGAGCCATTGTGACCCATTACCGATCACGTCTCCCTTATGCTGTTCAGGAGTTAGAATATTTGCAGGAAGGAGCAAATGAAGAGGAATCTTCAGGAAGCCAGGATTTTATTCCCGTTCTTCTCTACGACTCCTTACAAGCAGAGTTTGAGAAGTTGAAGGAACAGTATGAACAGGCCCAGGCTACAATCCTGGAGGGGATTAACTCGGCAACCTCCGAAAAGCTAGTTTCAGTAGAAGCATATGAGCAACTAAAGGTTGAACATGAGCAAGAAGTCCAAAGGCTGCAGGAAATTCTTGATGAGCTCAAGGCCAAGACAGACTCATCGGTAGAAGTTCCATCCATAGATGAGAAATTAGAGGTGAAAGACATGGCAGAACATGAAAGACAAGATGTCCAAGAACTCATAAAAATATTGAAGGAAACCCAAGACAAATATGAGGCGGCAATGACCGAGGTTCAACAACTTGAAGAACAGATTCAACTGGGAATCCTTTCAGTGGAAGAAAAGGAAACTGTAAGAAACACAGAGACTGTAAGAATGGCCCCTGAACATGAGCTAGAGAGCATCAAGGCGCAACTTCTCCGAGCGCTGAAAGCCAAAGTACAAGAGGAAAAGAAGGTGAAAGCATTGGAGGAAAAGGTGGATGAAATGGAGAAGACTCTGATCCACAGTGTTCCCGTGGAAGAGTTAACGGTCAGCCAACTCCTTCATATGCTGAGGGACAAGGCTCTGCAATGGGAACAATCTGAACACGAGCTTCAATCTTCAAAGGGAAGGAGTTCGGAGCTCTCAAAAGTTATGGAAATAGCTGAGGTTGCAACACAGATTTTACTGGGATGCCAAAAGTACGCTGAATCACGTCCATGTGAACAACAGAATGTTGAAACAGCTGCTCCAGTAGAAGGATTGAATAGCCCGATCAATCAATCCCTGATGGAAGGGGAAGTGTTGAAATCACAAATGAGGTCATTAGTGAAGGATTTGCAGGAAACCCAGGAAGAGCGGGATGAATATGAACGCATGAAGAAGTCTCTTCAGGAAAGATGTCTAGGGAGGGAACAACAGTCGGCTAACGTCCAGTTGGGTAAGGAAGAAGTAGCAGGCCCTCTCGCTAGACTAGTTCAGGACGACACCGAATATTACCATGACCTGTTGAGTGACACGGAATATTACGAGGACTTGGTCTGCCCAGCTTGTGATGAAAACTCCCAAAGTGCAGAAATCAGGATGAAGCACTTAAAGTCTAAGGAGCATAGGGAGATGGTGGCGCTACAGCTGGCAGCTGATAAGGGAGCCCCGAGAGTCTCCAAGAAGCAGAAAAGAAAAAGACGAAGCAGAAGGTGATAACCATCTAAATCATTATCACTTCTACCAGATCATGTACGTGGGCCCTACGAAGGGAGCCAAATCAGTTGGCAAGTAGGAAAAATTACCAAGGCAGTCCAGCTGTTTGTAAAAGTCAGCACTGCTGGTTCAGCAGGACGGAAGTTCAAGCTGTTAAGTCAAGGGAAAGACTATTGGATGAGTCACGCTAGCAATGTGAACCGGCTACACCACAGAGATGTTGTTCGGACCGAGTCAAGACCAGAGACTGAATCTGTGAACTGTTCCCGCAGAGACTGAATCTGTAAACTGTTTCCCGCATAGATTATACCTGTGAATTGTTTTACATGAAGTTGAATATATGTTATGTTTAATGGGGGACTAAGTATGTTGTAAGCTAAAAAGGGAGGATTGTAGTGTATGTATCCGTCTACCTTTAAGAAAACCATTGTATGTAACCGTTCACCTTTAAGAGAACTATTTTAGGTGTGGCACTACTTTGTTGGCTTCTGTATACTGTAATACCGACGGTGACCACACCGGTATATAAGTGCTGTGTCAGGATTTATTTGGCAGATTCGCCCTGACCTTCAAATAGTAAAGTCCTGTTTTAAGTTACTCTGGTAGTCTGTGTATTAATTAACTAAACAACCCACAGACTTTACATTTTGGATGTAAGATGCAATCTTAGACTGAAATGATAACCTGTCTTTCCTCTTTACAGATACTATTAAAATTGCTCTGTATTTCCAACAATTTTTCTTTCATTTTAGATTTCCAGCATTTGCACTTTTTTCTTTTTCTGTTGCTTTGGGAATATGAAGAGGATTGTCTGTTTATTCTTACAGAACAACTTAATATTTGTGTAACATATGATGAAGGTGTTGAGGCTTCTTGTTACTCTATTCCATTCATCTTTGAATCTTTCACTCAAACTTGGTCACCTTCACTCAGAATTTAACCCTGTGTTTGAAATTATTGTTTTCTACCTGACTAGACTTATCCTTTACCCGGAAGGTGGCTAAATATGGCTACTGAGTAGTGAGATTTTCTAACACTGGTAACACATCTCTACACATGATGAGATTTTAAAAATACAGCCCAACTCCTTATCACTATCATCATCTTCCAGCTGTGTCCCCCTTTCATCTGATGCATCGGCAAGCAAGGATGGCAGAAGTTAATAATGGGTTAGCATTATCCTCATGAGATTAAGGAGACAGAAAAAGCATGTGGATGGTTGTGACTCACTGATGGTTCATAGGATACCAGGTGGATAGTGTATGTGCTCAGTTACTAACCTGGTGCCGGCAAGATGCTGCCAACCTTGCCACCTTCCACAGTGATAGCTAAATGCGTGCCCATGAGGTGCATGGCCTTGTCCTCGAAGGGCGTGAGGGGTTTAAAGGTGGGATTGTCCCTTCCAGTGGCCTGGCTTTGGCAGGCATCATGTGCCAATTTCTCTTGCAAAATGATAAGAAAATGAGGGTAAGGCTGGCAGTTGAGACATGGGAGAGGTGAGGTAACAGATGTGAGGATACGAGGGTGCTAAAGTCGAGAAAGGAGTTTTGGGTTGTGCAAGCAGTTCTTGTGTATTAGGGCAGCAGTGTAGCCATAATGCAAGATAGGGTGTTCGAGCCATCCTTAACTAGAGTGCAGTGTGAAGAGTTAGTTATGTAAATGTTGCTTTAAGAGGGTGAAAAGTGTGCTGGTACTCAGGATGGGCAAGAAAGTGAGGGAGAGCATAATCAATGTGCCAGCCTTGGTCAGGTCATTAAACATTTTGCTGCTCTGTCCTGCAGTCCTGGGGGTGAGGGAATTGGCCCTCAGAGGCAGTGCCATCACCCTCCAGGCAGCACGAGTGATAGTTCTGGCAGCCTTGGTGGAACGTACACCCAGGAATCTGTGTCTTCTGTCTTCAAGCTCCATGAGTAGGCCTTGGAAGACTGCATTAGTGAATTTCAGAGTCCTTCTCCTGAATGGAGCCCTGTCCTATCGCCCTCTGGGCACAGATGGCACTTAACTGGTCATAATTCTGTCCAAGTATAATTAAAATCTTGGTAAGACATGCAGTGGAATAATTTGAAAAACAAATGAGAATGCAAAGTATGGTTCCTGTCTTACCTGCTAGTTCCCCTGTTTGCTACTGAAGAGCGCAGGCTGAACAACATTTTTAAAAGCTGCACAGAAGTTTCCTGGTGGTTCAGCTGCTTATACCACTATTCTAGGAAGAGCAGGAGAGTTCTCCCCGTGTCCTGGCCAATACTGAACAACAACAACTTGTATTTATATAGCGCATTTAACATAGTAAAACGTCCCAAGGCGCTGCACAGGAGTATTTTAAGACTCAAGAATTTGACACCGAGACACATAAGGAGAAATTAGGGTAGGTGACCAAAAGCTTGGTCAAAGAGGTAGGTTTTAAGGAGCGTCTTATAGGAGGAAAGAGAGGTAGCAAGGCGGAGAGGTTTCGGCAGGGAATTCCAGAGCTTAGGGCCTCGGCAACAGAAGGCATGGCCACCAATGGTTGAGCGATTTATAATCAGGGCAGAATTAGAGGAGCGCAGATATCTCGGGGGGTGGGGGGGTGGGGGGAGGGGGGGTGGTTGTGGGGCTGAAGGAGATTACAGAGATAACCACAACCAACATCACTAAAACTGATGATCAGGTCATTATCTCATTGCTGTTTGTGGGACCTTGCTGTGCACAAATTGGCTGCTGCGTTTCCGACATTACAACAGTGACTGCACTTCAAAAGTACTTCATTGGCTGTGAAGTGCTTTTGGATGTCCTGAGGTTGTGAAAGGCTCTAAATAAATGCAAGTTCTTTCTTTGTAAGTACCTTGTGTGATGTAGCTTTAGATTTTATTTGTACTGTGGGCCCCATACCAATTATTTTCTATGGAAATGACAAAAGATCCTGCATGAAATAAGTTCGGGTGTTTTCTACACTGTGGGCCATGTGTCTATTATTGGGAATGAAAAACTGATCTCTGTAAGGCCACGAAAATGGCTTATTTATGAAGGAAAGTTCAAAAAGTGCTTTTGATGTTGCTCTTCTGAGATTCAGGTACATTGTTGGGGAAAGGTAAAGAGGTTTACTCTGTGCTTATGTTTGATGTTACCACTGGGTATAACATTTTGGAAATGATTACATTCCCCAGTGATGGTGGCTACAGCTCTATCCCAATCTTCCAGCATAAGGAAGAAACTTGGTAGTGGGTAAGAGCAATTACATTCAATTGGGAGATAACAATTTAAAAACACCATCAAATCAGATTCATTATTTATGGAACTTTGATCAGGCGCAAAATAAAATAGGCTCATTCTTCTGTCACTTTTACTGAAAAACATCTGTAAATTGCATAAATCTATGAACATTTAAGATTCATAAGCTATGCTTTTAAAAGAATGGAAAATTTAATGGCATGTTCTCCCTTAGCAGGTCTTGCTTTGGCTAATGTGGAACTGTGCCAATAGACCATTATGTCAGTCTATATGATATTCTGATGATAGCGGTATGAAATGGTGTCAGACCTGTGCTTATGACAGTAAAGGGAGGACAGATGATCTCAGATAGAGGTCCTTTCTTATATCAATGCTGTCTTGACCTATAAGGGCTGATTCTCCAGTCCCTTCAAGAAGTGGCGCTCACAGAAAATGCATCATGGGAAATTGTGGGTGCACAACCCTAGATTTTCTACCCATTACAAATGGATGGAAAATTCATGGGCTGTGAGCCCGCAATGCATGCCCTGTGAGCGACCCTTTGGCTGTGAGATTGGAATCGGCTCTATAATTTCCACCTCCAAACGAGTCATTCATTCTAATTTAAATATTCTAAACCAAGAACTGTATTTGATCTATATAGAGCAAAGCAATAGTTTGAACACTGTAGTTTAACTGAAGCCTATACAAAAATATGATTAGATGTCTTCATGGTTAAACTTTAATGAGATCACCTTGGTTCGTTGGAATATTAATATTTGCATGTTACCATACAAGATTCTAATTTTTTAATAATGTACATCGAAATTAAGAATTGGAAAATAGCTTGTGCAGTTTAAAAGGAAAATTTGTTCATTTGATATTTTGTGATACCCTGTATGAGCATTTTTCTTATGTTAATCTGTCCTCTGAACAATGCAATAGAGAAAAGAAATTTACAAGCCACACCTAGAAAAGTAAACTCTTAATTGACTTACAAAAGATTTGTGCAGATGCAGGCAGAGTGTCTGCCTGCAGTTTTGCAGGGCAGTATTACTGCTATTCTGGGATTTGTTACGGTTCAAAGGACTCGTGTCAGGTCATCAATTGTACCTTAAAAGATTACAACATTTGGCGAAGTGCATCTGTTACTCTAGTAAACATGGCGTCAGGATATTGCAATTATAATCTATAATAATTGCTCAGGATTCGTTCTGAATTACATGGTATGGAGATGGCAGCCATAGTGCTGTGCAAAGATTCTAAGTGAAAAACAGACAAGCTTACATCACAAAGAAATGTATTGTGAAGCTTTTAGTGCGCATTATAAAGTGTGGATAATGACTGTGCTTGAGAGGCATCTATCCCCAATATAATGTCACAAATATGAACTTTAAGCTGCAACATCTATTTCTTGGCCTAGTTGCCTTGTGATATAGACTTTTGTAATAATCAGGTTATAAGAGAGGATGATTTAATATCCTATTTTTTTTTAATTTTTAAGAGCTATTACTGCTCAACAACAGATTAGGTTCATAAAAACATTTAAAAGCTACATTTTAATTAATAAGAATGAAGGTACTTGCATACTTTGTCCATCTATTTATGTATCTATTCATCTATATATTTAATGAAGAACAATTTCCTTGACAAATGAAACTGATAAACAGCTAAAATATCAATGTTTCACCTTCCTGTATACATATGCCATAGGATCTAAATATTCTTTTATTTGCTGAACTGTTTAACACTTATCTTTATAGATGATATTATTTAAAACCTTTAATTCTATATCTAGATGATGAAAAGAAATTCATAATGATCTTCACCCCCTGGGTTCTCATCCCTCACTCTGAAGGTGGACTGACAACTTACTTTCAGGCCTCTGTCAGTGCCTCTATTGCTGGCTGTTGGGAGGTACTCAGGAAATACTTGAACAAC
Source organism: Somniosus microcephalus (assembly GCF_052327205.1). Classification (NCBI taxonomy): domain Eukaryota; kingdom Metazoa; phylum Chordata; class Chondrichthyes; order Squaliformes; family Somniosidae; genus Somniosus; species Somniosus microcephalus. The sequence continues at coordinate 251,314,196 of NC_140990.1, read as the reverse complement.
TGACTTTACCTTTCTGTGAGAAAGTGCCTCACTGCCACTCAACACTTCCTCTAGAAGGCCCAGCTAATAATGAGGTACAGTGCAACACCACAAATCTGAAAATCAGGAATTAGAAATGACCAGCAATAAACCACTTCAGCCAAGCTGTGTTTCTTATTTTTAAAAGCCTTCTGCATATGCACCATTTTCAATATCAAGAAGGCTGTGCCAAGCTAGATGTTTGCCAATTTGGATGGGGTTTGTTCCAAAGATGAAGCAGACACAAAACACTGTCAGCAGATAATGACTAGAAAGGAGATGGACTATCTTCTGAGAGACTTGGACAAATTATATGTTAATAAACTCAGGCAAAGCACATGGGGGAAAAATTTGGTATCGACCATTTTGGGGAGCTAACATCGCTTGGGCGCTAACTTTAGTGCCCGGCGCTAATTAGCGCCGGCGACCGCAAAATTCAGTTTTAGCGCCCCAAGAGGGAAGTGGCACGCTAAATCAAGCGCTACACACTCCTCTTAGGGCGCTAACGTCGGGAGCGGGGCGCTACCGCAGAACGCTACTCAAGTTCCGGCGCTGTCAATTACAAGTACTCAGACAGACTGGCGCCTTCCAGTTCTTAAAGGGAAGGTTCAATCATGCTGCACAGCCTCACTCTGATCATTGCTGCTTGTGACCTGGGCCTGCAAGGAGCTGCAAACCATCAATCACAAATCTCATGGCTGATCAGAGGCCCAGGGAGAGAGCTCGCCGGTTCAGCAACCAGGCTTTGGAGGCTCTGGTTGTGGCCGTGGAGCGCCGACGGACAGTGCTCTTCCCTGACACTGGCAGGATGCCATTGCCGCAGGACTTCAGGAGGATGTGGAGGGAGGTCACCCAGTACGTCTCGGTCAGAAGCCTGGTCCACAGGACTCCCATCCAGTGCCTCAAGAAGTTCAACGACCTCACTCGGGTGGTCAGGGTGAGTATATGCTTCAAAAACCTCTACAAGCCACCATCGCAACCTTACTCTACACAGACGGTATAAACCGCCAAATCCCCAACACTCACCCACCAACTATGCCCACCTACAAAAAGTGACATCCACATCTCATGCCTTGCATACATGAATGGCTATTCAACTATGGTAGGCATATCTGCCAAACAAATGGCTGCACACACACTCACTTGCTGGCCAAGCTTGCTCATAACAGGAGGGAGCAGCAATTCTTGGGTTGTGGGCGTCGCTGGCAAGGCCGGCATTTATTGCCCATCCCTAGTTGCCTTGAGAAGGTGGAGGTGAGCTGTCTTCTTGAACTGCTGTAGTCCATGTGGTCAAGGTCGTCCCACAATGCTGTTAGAATCATGTACAGCACAGAGGGAGGCCATTCGGCCCATCGAGTCTGCGCTGGCTCTTTTGAAGAGCAATCCAGTTAGTCCCACTGCCTTGCTGTTTCCCCATATCCCTGTAAATGTTTCTCCTTCAAGTATTTACCCAATTCCCTTTTCCTTATGTCACCTCTGGTTCTTTTGTCAATCACCTTAAATCTGTAACCCTCGTTATTGACCCTTCAGCCATTGGAAAGTTTCTCTACTTACTCTATCTAATCCCTTCATGATTTTAAACACCTCTATCAAATCTCCTTTTAGCCTTCTCTGCTCTAAGGAGAATAGGTAGGATTTTGACGATGAAGGAACGACGCTATGTGTCCAAGTCGGGATGATGTGTGACTTGGAAGGGAACTTGGGAGTGGTGGTGTTCCCATGCACCTGCTGCCTTTGTCCTGCTAGGTTGAGAGTTTGGGAGATGCTGCTGAAACCAAAACTGACTAACTAAAATAACCAAACTAAATCAAAACAGTAAATCTGAGGAAATCAAAACAGACATTCCATGCAGTGCTCACCAGTCAAGGAAGACATTCACTGAACTTGTAGGTACTATGGCCTAGAAATTGGGTATAGCCCCGCTTGAGGCGTTAGAACTGGCGATGCGCAAAGTTTATAGCCAGACGAAACTTATCGCCGCCTGGCGCGATATTGGGTTGCATCGCCCCCAAAGGGGATTGAGGCGCTAAATCAGCCGTTGCACGGTGCTCTTAAGGCGCAAAAGGTCAGGCGCTACTCAATATCGCCGCGGACGGGCGCAGCGCAGGTGAACTCAATTACGGGAAAGCACGAGACCTCCAGGCGCCGGCCGGCTCTTAAAGGGGTGGGTCAGTCAGCCTGAGCTTCAACACCCAACACCCTGTAGGCCTCAGATTCGGCGCTCGCCCTTGTCTGGCGGTACAAACTTGTTCATCATGGAGAAGGTTAGGCAGAGAGCAGAGCGCTTCAGCACTGAGGCTCTGGACCACTTGGTGGCTGCAGTTGAACACCGTCGAGAGGTCCTGTATCTGGATAATGGCAAGAGGCCGAATCAGAAGGCTTATCGACGATCTTGGAGGGAGGTTGCTGTGAGGGTCAACTCCAGCAGCATGGCGACCAGGACCCCTGTTCAGTGCAGGAAGAAATTCAACAACTTCACACGGATCGTTAGGGTAAGTGATGCTTTACCAAACTTGTGCTTCCCTCCATCTGCAGCTGACTTCGGGCACCCTGCTGCAATGATGCGCCAATGGCCATCTGTCAGTATGCACCCATGGCCCTTTCTGGGCACACACATGGACTGATGTCTCAAGGCCTGATGTAAGGGCTCTTGCACCATGGGGGGCATGCGATGAGGTCTCAAGGCCTGATGTAAGGGCTCTTGCACCATGGGGGGCATGCGATGAGGTCTCAAGGCCTGATGTAAGGGCTCTTGCACCATGGGGGGCATGCGATGATGTCTCAAGGCCTGATCTAACAGAACCTCCCCTTCTTTCCCCTGCAGGCCAAGCTGGCGATGATTCGAAAGGAGCAGCGTCGAACCGGTGGCAGACCTGCACAAGTGGTCACTCTCACGGATCTGGAGGAGAGAGTGCACCAGATACTTGGAGGACGTCTGTCTGGTCCTGTGACCACTGCATCTGCCGACCCCATTACCGACAGCGAGGGTAAGACTCTCAGCTTTTTCACCTGTTGCCTTCCACTTGGTCCCCCCGCCAGCATGCATCCTCAGTGTGCAGCCATGTCAGAGCCTTGCCGCAATCTGGCATGCCTTTCAGCAAAGCTGTCCTTTTGCTAAAGCCACTCTTCCACCTCCCACTTTCAGATGAAGCAGCACCAACTCGGGCTCAACGCGCTGAAGCTGCCAGTGCCAGTGCCACCGGAGGCGAGGACCAGGAGGAATCCGGACCAGCCGCTGCAGAATCCAGGGAGCTGAGACATCTGCAGACTGGGGATACTAGTCCCCTGGAGGGGAGGGGGGGTGGCTCTGAGGATGAACCAGTTGCCGGACCAAGTGGCATGCAGCAGCGCACGGGGGATAGGCAAGTTCACCCACCGTCTCCCCGCAGGGCAAGGCAGGTTGTCATGACTGCTGCACAGAGTGCAGATGAGGTCCGTCGCCTGGCTGAGATGAGCAAACAGGCCCGGGTCAGACACACAGAGCTGATGGCTGCAGTGGAGAAGATGCCCGAGTCAATAGGTTCATTGGCTAGGAGTATGTTGGACTTCGGGGCAACAATGGAGAGGACTCTGCAGGGCTTTGGGGCCACAATGGAGAGGACTCTCCAGGTGTTCGGGGAAACTATGGACAGGTCTATCCAGGGCTTCGGGGCCACAATGGACAGGACTATCCAGGGCTTCGGCCCAACAATGGAGAGGACTGTCCACGGCTTTGAGTCGGCAATGGAAAGGACTGTTCAGGGCTTCGGACAATCCCTGGATAGGTCTTTGCAGGGCTTGTCCGAGGCAGTGGAGCGGTCGGCACCTGCCTTGTCCGAAGCCATGGGAAGAACTGTCCAGGCCTTCTCTGAAGCACTGGCACCTGGCACACAGGTCCTCACTGTTGCCACGCAGTCACTTGCTGGGCTCCTCCAAAGCCAGATTGACGCAACGCGATCTCTCACTGCAGCCACCCTCTCTGCATCAGATAGGATCACCCCGGGCCCTTCCACTCCCGTACAAGGCCAGGAATCAGTGGAGCATGCGATTGTGGCGGATGAGCCGAGTCGCTCCCCTCAGATAGCCAGTGTGTCGTCCGACCATGGTGCAGGTGTCCTCTCTCGGCAGGAGAGCATTGCACATGCCAGCGCTGGGACGCCTGCATTGCAGCTGCCACCACCTGCAGGCCACACTGCTCCCAGCCATGGTCACAGCAAGCATCCTGCGTCCGCACCCTCCAAGCCCAGAGGTCGGCCAGGCCGTCCCTCAGGGGCTTCCGCGCTTCCAGACAGTCAGGAGGCATCCCCCAGCCTTGAGCCCGCCACTGGGGTCCAATTACGTAGGAGCAGCAGGGAGGGAAGGGGCCGGGCGCAGAAGAGAAGTCGTTCTCCCTGAAGGGGTCAGTTGTACAGGGAGGTGCTGAGACGTTTGTTTGTCCAAATTCAAGGACACCCTCACCTGCTGTTATATTTGCTGAGGGTTGTTGAGTTTTGCGGCTTGGCCGAACAGTTAACAGTTATTTTGAAAGTTATGGTTTGTGCTCACATTACGTTGTTTAGCTGTAATGAAAGACTTTTGTGTCAATAAACAGAAGTTTCAATGTTGCATGGTGCATGTGACTACTTTCAGTGATGCTGGCATTCAGAGGCCCTGAAACATCCAAAGTGCGCATGAGTTAAGACTCTCATCATTCCGCCACAGGGGTGTCGACACGAGTCCAGAGGAGCCTCTGATGAATGGACCTTCCACTTTCAGCAGCCCTTCCATCTTCCTCCTCCTCCTCCTCCTCCTCCGCCTGCTCTTCCTCCTCCTCCTCCTCCTCCTCCTCATACTCCTCCTCCTCCGCCTGCTTGTGCAGGGTCCGAGGGAAGGTAATGAATTGACGCGTTCGCCTATAAAGGGCATCTGTCACTTGCCGGATGCAACAGCGGACTGCAGCCTGAGCGACAGTTGCATTGTCCCCAATGGCTGACTGAAAGGATCCGTTGCCATAAAAATGGAGGCATCAGTCAGTTTAGCCATAACGGACAGAGAGGTTCTGCAGCGTTCACGCGGCTGCAGATCCTGACCAAGCAGGTGGCACAGATCAGTAACAATGTCCCTCCAGATTCGGAGCCTTCGCAAACACTGCTCCTCCGACATGTCAAGGCTTGTCACCTGCTGCCTAAAGACCCTCGCAGCATCCCGTCAGATTGGGCGACCTCCATTGCCCCTCCTCATTCTGGCCAATCCCGGCCCTCTCTCCCGCCGTCTCTCTGCCCCTTCACAGTGTTGGGCGATGAGGCCGTCGCCCTCCAAACAAGCTCCCATTCCGATGCCAGTTGGTCAAAAGGCTTTTAGGTGTAGTGGTGCAAGTGGTTCGGACAGGGTTGAAGGTCCCAAGTACTGTAAAGCTAAATTCCCAGAACTCCGCTCCACATTAGCTCGCCAACTCTCTCTAGCAGCGATTGCAATGAGCAGGCCAAGTGGCAGAAGATTCTGCACTAGAGCTGTCCCCTTTAAATAGCGCCGCCCTACTCCGAGAAGGGCCTATTAGCCCTCCCTCGAACTGTCACTAATAGCGCTGGGCGCTAAGGCTCCGGGCGCCACCCAATATGCGCTCAGGCGCTCCTAAAAGGTGTTGCACACTGAAATGATGTCATGAGCTGCTTGCGCTCGCGGGCGCGCGCAAACACTTAGCGCAGGCGCTAAATGTATAGTCAATATCTGAGTTGGCGCTATCTTCATAGCGTCCGCCCCAACATAGGGTATCGCCCCAATTCTAGGTCTCTTTAGGCGCTCAGCGCCGGCGCTACCAACCGAATTTCTAGGCCTATGAGTTAGTACCCCAGGGTCACCCAGGTTCAAACTGCAGCTCAAAATACAAGCAAATAATTGGAGGGGTCCTTTCTTAACATGAAAGAGTCCTATTTTTTTGTTAGGCCAGTAGGCCCTTAAAGGAGCAGTATTGAATTTCAGCGATTTAAACAAAACAAACTTAACAAAAGTAACTACAGTAAATTCAAAACACAACAGTAAAGGGGGAATTAAATCTGCACCAGTGTTTTTCACATTAGCAACACAGTCTAATTCCACTCTCCAGCTCACATCCTATATTTAGTAATGTTCCTCTTTTTCAAGTAACAATATAATTATTTAAAAATAATTTCTGGACTCTGTCTCAGCAAGATTTAATGGCAGAGAATTCCACATTCTAACCATTCTCTCTGTGAAGACACTTTTTTTAACCTCAACTAATTTTTTCTGATTATATTAAATTTCTGGTGACTCGTATCATCTTGCTGACCAGTGGAAATAATCTACTGCTATTTACCTTATAACCCTTTGTAATATTGAAGACCTGTATTAGACCACCCCTTAACTTTCTCAGCTCCAGTGAAAGAAAAACTAACTTTTTAACACTCTTCATAACTGTAACCCCTCATTCCTGGTAACATCCTAGTGAATCCACACTATTGCTTTTAGTAAGGTGTCCAAAACTGTACACACTACTTCAACTGTGACCTAAGGTCTACTACAAATTCAGCATTACCTCATTGCTTTTGTATTCTATGCCTCTAGATACAAAAACAAGGCTTTCATTGCCATTTTATGGCTGTATCTAGTTGTGCTACCATTTTAATGACCTGTATGTCTACACACCAAGGTCCCTCTGCTGCTCTACTCCATTTTAAATCTTACCATTTGAGGTGTATTCCTTTTACCTATTCATACTTCCAAAACGTATTGTGGTAAACCACTGTTATACCTGTCTGTATGTGTATGTGTATTCCACTAGGTACAGGTCTGGACATGCCTCGGCTGACTCCTCCCACTATTCCAGGTATATAAGTGACTACCTCCCAGTCCCTTAGTATTCTGGACGGGTCGACCACTCGAGACTAGACCTTCATTCTTTAGTTAATAAAAGCCTGGTTGTTACTCGCTTAACCTCAGTCTTTTGAGTAATTGATGGCGCATCAATTTTATTAACTAAATTTTTGTAATGGAGAAGATCCTCACACCAGCATGCCTGGACCTGGACAGTCGGGAAGCGGACGCTTCCACCAAGTTTGCTCACTGGCTCATGTGCTTCGAGGCATTCCTGACTGCCTCCACTGCGGTCGTAACGGATGCGAACAAACTGTCTGTCCTGATCTCCAAGGTGAACCACCGAGTGTACTCAGTCATCCGGGACGTGACCTCGTACACAGCCGCCCTCCAGCTCCTCAAGACCCAGTACACGCGCCCTGTGAACGAAGTTTACGCCAGGCACCTCCTGGGGAGTCGCAAGCAACAACCTGGGGAATCGACTGAGGAATACCTCCAAGCACTGTCCGTGCTTGGCCGGGCCTGTGGGTGTAAGGCGGTAACGCCCACTAAGTACACGGAGGAACTGATCCGGGATGCCTTCGTAGCGGGCCACAGGTCCAACTACACCCGACAGCGACTGCTGGAGCAGAGTGACCTCACCCTCGACAAAGCCTCCGAAATCGCACTAACGCTGGACGCAGCCTACCGGGGCATGGATGCCTACTCCTCTGCACCGTGGACGCCGCAGGGAATGACAACCTGGGACACGGTAGGACAGCCCCATAGCACCGTGCCACCCCAGCCACAGCCCAACAACGGCCCAACCACCGCAGTAGTGTCCCAAAGCCAGACAGCAGTATCCCAAGGCCAGAAATGCTACTTCTGTGGCCAGGCCAAACACCCCAGAGCACGCTGCCCGGCAAAGAATACGACCTGCTCGGGCTGCGGGAAAAAGGGACACTACGCTAGCGTCTGCAAGGCCAAAGCCACCCCGAACGCCAGCAGAGCTGCGTGTGGGCTGTGCGAGCCGCCATCTTGGGCCCCCAACAGCGCTGCGTGTAGGCCGTGCGGGCCGCCATCTTGGGCCTCCCCAGCCATGTGCGAACCACCGCAGCAGCAGCCATCTTGGACGACTCCAGCCACATGAGAATCATGGACGCCGCCATCTTGGACACCAGCCCGGACGCAGCAGGCCGCCAACCCCCCCCATCTGATACCCGCAGCGACACACCGACCCCTACGCTGGCCTCTGTTACGCTGGACCAAACGAGACCGCACCAACTAGCTCGGTCCAAAATGGACGTTAAGGTAAACGGCCATGCAATAAACTGCCTTTTTGACTCCGGGAGCACAGAGAGCTTCATCCACCCAGACACGGTGCGGCGTTGCTCTCTCCCAGTCCTGCCTGTGCACCAGCGGATTTCTATGGCCGCCGAGTCCCAGTCAGCGGACATTGGCGGCTACTGCGTGGTGACACTAGTAGTAGACGGGACTGTGTTCAATAATTTTAAACTCCTGGTCCTGCCCCAACTTTGCGCTGCCGTTCTACTGGGGTTGGATTTCCAGTGCCACCTCAAAAGCGTTACGATGGCGTATGGTGGCCCCCTCCCCCCACTCACAGTCCGCAGCCAGCAGCCTCCAAATTGCCTGCCGCGCACCAGATGCAACCTCTCCACACTCAGAGTCCCACCCCCCCCCCACTGTTTGCTAACCTCACCCCCGACTGTAAGCCCATCGCCACAAAGAGCAGGCGATACAGTGCCGGGGACAGGGTTTTCATCAAAACCGAAGTGGAGCGGCTCCTGAAGGAGGGGATTATTGAGGGCACCTCCAGCCCCTGGCGAGCCCAGGTTGTGGTCGTTAAGACCGGCGAGAAACAACACCTGGTCATCGACTACAGCCAAACAATAAACCGCTACACCCTGCTGGACGCCTACCCACTCCCCCGCATAGCTGACATGGTCAACCAGATCACGCAGTACCGCGTCTTTTCGACCATTGACCTGAAATTAGCGTACCACCAGCTCCCCATCCGCCCCGATGAGCGCCAGTATACTGCTTTTGAGGCAAACGGCTGCCTCTATCACTTCCTTAGGGTTCCCTTTGGCGTTACCAACGGGGTCTCCGTCTTCCAAAGGGAGATGGACCGGATGGTCGATCAAAACGCGCTGCAGGCCACTTTCCCTTACCTAGACAATGTGACCATCTGCGGCCATGACTTGCAGGACCATGACGCAAACCTCGAGAAATTCCTCCGCACCGCCCAACTCCTGAACCTGACATATAACAAGGAGAAGTGCATATTCCGCACAGACCGCCTCGCCATCCTTGGCTGTGTTGTGGAACACGGGGTCATCGGTCCCGACCCGGACGCGTCCCCTTATGGAACTCCCACTGTCCCACTGCCTAAAAGCTCTGAAGAGGTGCCTAGGGTTTTTTTCCTACTACGCCCAGTGGGTCCCCTACTATGCAGACAAAGCCCGTCCGCTGATCAAATCCACCTCTTTTCCCCTGATGGCAGAGGCCCGCTCGGCCTTCCACCGTATCAAGGAGGACATTGCCAAAGCCACCATGCACGCAGTGGACAAATCCATCCCCTTCCAGGTGGAAAGCGATGCGTCCGACTTCGCTCTGGCCGCCACCCTTAATCAGGCGGGGAGACCTGTGGCATTCTTCTCACGAACCCTCCAGGGCCCGGAGACCAGACACTCCGCGGTCGAGAAGGAGGCCCAGGCTATTGTGGAGGCTGTGCGTCATTGGAGGCACTACCTGGCCGGAAAACGATTTACCCTGCTCACTGACCAGCGTTCAGTTGCTTTTATGTTCAACAACAAGCAGAGGGGCAAAATCAAAAATGACAAGATCTTGAGGTGGAGAATCGAACTTTCCACCTACAATTACGAGATCTTGTACCGGCCTGGGAAGCTCAATGAACCCCCAGATGCCCTATCGCGTGGCACCTGCGCCAGCGCGCAGATCGATAGGCTGAGGGCCCTCCACAATGACCTCTGCCACCCGGGGGTCACCAGGTTCTTCCACTTCATCAAGGCCCGCAACTTGCCTTACTCCATTGAGGAGGTCAGGACCATGACCAAGAACTGCCAAGTCTGCGCTGAGTGCAAACCGCACTTTTATAGACCAGACAGAGCCCACCTGATAAAAGCCACTCGCCCTTTCGAACGCCTGAGCATCAATTTTAAAGGGCCTCTCCCCTCCTCCGACCGCAATGTGTACTTCCTCAACATCATTGACGAGTACTCCCGTTTCCCGTTCGCTATCCCCTGCCCGGACATGACCAGTGCCACGGTCATTAAATGTCTGAATAGCCTCTTCACCCCGTTCGGTTTCCCCAGCTATATCCATAGCGACCGGGGCTCATCGTTTATGAGCGACGAACTCCGCCAGTACCTGCTCGCTAGGGGTATAGCCACAAGCAGGACCACCAGTTACAACCCCCGGGGGAACGGACAGGTGGAAAGAGAGAATGCAACAGTTTGGAAGGCCGCCCTACTAGCCTTAAAGTCTAGGGGCCTTCCGACCTCCCGCTGGCAGGAGGTGCTCCCCGATGCGCTCCACTCGATTCGGTCACTGCTCTGCACTGCCACCAATGCCACCCCTCACGACAAAATGTTTGTCTTCCCAAGGAAGTCCACATCGGGGACAGCGTTACCGCCATGGCTGACGTCCCCAGGGCCGGTACTACTGAGAAGACACGTGAGGACCAATAAAACGGACCCCCTGGTCGAGAGGGTCGACCTCCTCCACGCCAACCCCCAGTACGCTTACATTGCGTACCCGGACGGGCGGGAGGACACAGTCTCCATACGAGACCTCGCACCCTCGGGGACCACTGTAACCCACTACCCATTACCACCCCCCCCCCACGACACCCTTGGGGACCGCTGTAACCCACTACCCATTACCACCCCCCCCCACGACCCGATATCCAACCCCAGCAGCCGGCTCGCCTTGGACCGTCACCCACGAGGACTACACTCCAATGCCCCAGCCAACACGGGACGCGACGCCGGAAGCTCCACCACCCCTGCCGTCGCCACGTCGATCACAGCGGCAGACAAGACCTCCGGAGAGACTCCAATACACGAACTTTTAAATATACTTCACCCCGCCGGACTCATTTTTAAACAAGGGGTGAATGTGGTAAACCACTGTTATACCTGTCTGTATGTGTATGTGTATTCCACTAGGTACAGGTCTGGACATGCCTCGGCTGACTCCTCCCACTATTCCAGGTATATAAGTGACTACCTCCCAGTCCCTTAGTATTCTGGACGGGTCGACCACTCGAGACTAGACCTTCATTCTTTAGTTAATAAAAGCCTGGTTGTTACTCGCTTAACCTCAGTCTTTTGAGTAATTGATGGCGCATCACGTATTGCTTTACATTTTTCTATATTAAGCTGCAAGGCCATGTTCTGCCACATCGCCGCCCATTTTTAAAACCCCTCCTATTTTCCACTGGAAGTGGTGGATAATACAAAAGGGAGATAGAACAAAACCTTGGAACTTAACGTTAACATCACTGATAGGAAAGATACTGAAATCTAAAAGAAGTGACAGAAGAGAATCTAGAGACAGAAAATTATATTAAAAAGTAGTCAGCATGGATTCCTTAACTAACTGGATAGATATCTTTGAAGAGGTAATGGAAAGAGTAAACAAGGGTAATGCAGTAGATGTCATATATTTGGATTTTCAAGGCCTTTGATAAGGTACCACACAGCAAACTCATTAAAAAAATTAGGGGATGTAGAGTCAGTGGACAAATAACTGAATGGATAGCAAATTGGCTAAAACATAGAAAATAGGGATAAAGGGTAGTTATTCAGATTGGAGGAAGGTAGAAAGCGGTGTTCCATGAGGATCACTGTTATTTATAATTTACATTAATGATTTGGACTTCGGAATAAGTAACTCAATATCAAAATTAGCAGATGATACCAAACTGGAGGGTATAGCTAACACTGATGAAGAATGCAACATAATACAAGAAGACATTAGAAAAATTGCAGACTGGGCATTTAAGTGGCAAATTAACTTTAACATAGATAAATGTGTGGTGATACACTTTGGTAGGAAAATCAGAAACATCACCTACACTTTAGAAAATAAGAAACTGAATGGAGTAGAAGAGCAAAGGGATCTAAGGATACATGTGAACACATTATTAAAAACAGCATCACAGGCCAGCAAAGTAATTAAAAATGCTAACAAAGCACTGAGATTTATTTCTGGGGGTATTGTTAGATCCGTGTGTTAATGGAGACACGGAATGCAGGAGTTGATTTAACAAGTGTTTACTGAACAAAGTCTGGAGGTCAACTAACAACACAAGACGCTACACAGGCTTATATACCCGAGTGGTCACTACTGGTACTACAGTATACAGGGGCTTCAAAAACATAGTTCCTCTTAAAGGTACATACACTACAATTCCTCCCCTTTTAGATAAATAGTACATAACATTTTAAGTAATCATTAAATAACATTTTTACAAGAACAATAATATACACATTTGCTGAAGTTAATCAATTACAAATTCAGTCTCTCTGGAGGCTTCCTGACTTGGCCCGGATAATGGCTCGGTGGTGTAGTAGGTTCTTTTGGCAAGGTCGATTCGGCTTCAATGCTAGTGTCGGGTTCATCTGGTTCCAGTATCACCGGATCGGAGGTAGATACTATGGGTATCTCTGCTTCATCACTAGGCATATAGAGTTGTGGTGTAGGTTGTCCTTTTACAGATGACTCTATGATCTGGTCAGAATCGCGCCTTATTATGCTTTCTCCAATGTCCACGGTATACATCAGCGGTCCTAGTCGTGTGCAAATAGTTCCAGGCTGCCATTTCTCGGTACGGTAGTCCCGGGCCAAAACTGGTTGACCTATCTGGAAGGTTCTAGTTGGCCTTTCATTCATGCTTTGAAATTGCCGGTTCTCTACGTCCCTTCTGACGTTTGGCTTGATCAAATCCAGCCGGCATCTTAGTCTTCTATTGAAAAACATCATGCCGGGGGTTTGGTTTGTAACCACGTGTTGCATTCCTGTACGCAAACAAGAAGTTATCTACCTTATGTTGTAGATTTATGTCTTCATTACCCATGGCCTTTATGGCCTTCTTGAAGGTCTGGACAAACCTTTCAGCCAATCCATTGGTGGCGGGATGGTATGGGGCGGACGTGTAGTGCTTAACCCCATTGTTTTTTTAAGAACTTCCTGAATTCTTCGGATACAAATTGCGGTCCATTATCAGAACAGATCTGTTCAGGCAGCCCATTCCTGGCGAATATGGTCCTTAATACTGTGATGGTTTTTTCCGTGGTGGTGGAGGACATCTTTATTACCTCCGGCCACTTGGAGTGTGCATCCACCGCGATTAAGAACATTGAGTCCATAAATGGACCAGCAAAGTCGACATGTACCCTTTGCCATGGAGATGAGGACCACTCCCATGGATGTAGAGGGGCTTGTGGTGGGGCGTTTTGGACCTTCTGGCATCCTAGACAGCTCTTGGTCATTTCTTCGATGTCTCCATCGATACCTGGCCACCACACAAACGCTCTGGCTAAGTTCTTCATTTTCACTCCACCCAGATGCCCCTCGTGAAGCTCCTTTAGCACTCTATCCTTGAGTTTGGGTGGAATCACCACTCTGGATCCACACATCAAGGTTCCTCGGCACACTGACAGCTGTTCTCTTCTTTGCGAGAATGCTGGCAACAGTGGTTCGCCATGTGCTGGCCATCCCTTCACCGTTAAATCGTAGACTCGTGAGAGAGTCGGGTCATTTCGCGTTTCCTTTTCAATGGTAGAATTTGTCACTGGTAGACATTCCACTATGATCAAGTGGAATATCTCCACTGGGTCCACTGTAGGCGCCTCTTCCACCGTTGGCAACGGTAGGCGCGATAACCCGTCAGCATTCCCATGCTGTTTTGTTCCTTTGTACTCTATGTCATATTGGTGTGCCCCTAGGAAAAGGGACCACCTCTGTAGCCTTTGCGCTGTCATAATGGGAACGCCCTTTTTAGGGTTGAATATGGAGACGAGGGGTTGATGGTCAGTCAACAAGGTAAACTTTTGTCCGTGTAGGTAATGGTTGAATTTCTTCACCCCCCACACCAGGCTGAGTGCCTCCCTGTCGATCTGGGCATAGTTACGCTCAGCTGAGTTCAATGAGCGTGACGCAAAAGCTATCGGCCGCTCCGAGCCATCAGGGAATCTATGCGATAATACCGCTCCCACGCCGTAAGGGGATGCATTGCACGCCAGTCTGATTGGCAGTGATGGGTTGTAATGAGCCAACACTTCCCTGGACGTGATCAAGCCTTTGCATTTATGGAAGGCACGTTTACAGTCTTCGCTCCATTTCCAAACTACTCCCGTTTGTAGCAGTGCGTTAAGCGGGTGCAGAACCGTCGACAAGTTTGGTAAAAATTTATGATAGTAATTTACTAATCCCAGGAACGACCTTAATTGTGAGACATTTTCAGGCGCTGGGGCCTTTACGACCGCTTCAATTTTTTCAGGTGACTTATGCAACCCTTCTTCGTTAATGACATGGCCACAATATGATATTTGTTTCTGGAAAAATTCGCATTTGGGGCGATTTGCTCGTAGGCCCCGTTCTCTCAGCCTCGTGAGCACCTGCTCCAAGTTGGCAAGGTGCTCGTTGTCGTTTTCTCCTGTTACAAGGATGTCGTCTAGGTAGCATTGAGTCCCTGGAATCCCTTGCAGGACTTGCTCCATAGCTCTTTGCCAGATAGCCGGAGCTGATGCCACTCCGAAAACCAGTCGATTGTACTGGTACAGGCCTTTGTGTGTGTTTATCGTGAGATACTTTTTAGAGGCCTCCACAACCTCCATCTGTAGATATGCCTGTGCTAAGTCAATTTTGGTGAAACGTTTCCCTCCGGATAGTGAGGCGAAAATATCTTCTATCCTCGGAAGAGGATACTGTACCATGTGAAGAACCGGGTTTACAGTCACCTTGAAGTCCCCACAGATGCGAACTTTTCTCTGTTGTTCAGATTTATCATTATTCAACGTTTTCTTCATGACCGGGACGATGGGTGTTGCCCACTCGCTCCAATCTACCTTGGATAACACGCCTGCTTTTTCCAAATTCTCCAGCTCTGCCTCGACGACTGGACGAATTGCGTATGGCACCGGCCTTGCCTTAAAAAACTTGGGAATTGCCGCATCTTCCACTTTTATTGAGGCGGTGGCGTCTTTCAGGGTTCCTAGTTCCTGTTGAAACACTTCTTTGGCGTTAGCCAAGATTTCTTTTAATCGTCCAGGTATGACGTCATCATCGTTTTTTTTCTTACTGGTCACCGTCATTGCCTGAATGGAGTGCCAGTCTAAACGTATCTTTCTGATCCATTCACGTCCCAACAATGGCGGACCACCATTTTGCAGAACGTATAAATACAACTTCTGTATTTCCTTGCCGTTGTATACAACAGGCACCCTTATTTTCCCTCTGGGGTATATTTTCTGCCCCGTATATGTCTTCAAGACAATGGATGTGTCTTTCAAAGGTATATGCGGAAATAGTCGCTCGTAATCCCGTCGACTCATGACGGTCAGAGCTGATCCTGTATCTAGCTCCATTTTGACTGGGGACCCCGCTATCGTGAGGGTAACCCAAATGGTCTGGTAATCTTCTTTGGCAATTACATTATGTAATTTGAGACAGCTTAGTCTATTGTTTCCGGAGTCGCTATCACTCTTATGGTCTTCGGAGCTACTGTCCGTCATCATTTGTACCTTTCTGTACTTTTCCTTATTGACCTTTTTACTGTCAGCGGATTTATTTCCAGATCTGCATACACGTGCAATGTGTCCCATCTTTCCGCATTGCCTGCATGCTTTGTCCTTGAACCAGCAGTCCTTCTGGCCATGGGTGGATCTGCCGCAGCGATAACATCTCTCGAAACCCCATGTCATTTCATGGGTGCCGAAGTCCTGTGGCTTTTGCTGTATCTCTGCAGCTCCTCTTGCTGCTGCTTCGTATGATACAGCCACACTGAAAGCCTTGTCCAGTGTCAAATCTTTCTCAGAAAGTAGTCTTTTCTGTGTTCCTTCGCTTAGGAGACCGCAGATGAATTTGTCTCGTAGAGAATCTGCCAGTCCTGTCCCGAATTGGCAGTGCTTTGACAGCTTTCGTAATTCGGTGAGGTAATCAGCGTTACTTTCATTCTTGTGCTGATTCCTCCTGAAGAATTTGAATCGTTCCGCTATCAGCAGCGGTGTTGGGTTTAAGTGCTCCTGTAAGGTATCAACAATCTCCTTAAAATTCTTGTCCATCGGTTTGGCTGGAGTGATCAAGTTTCGTAACAGCCCGTATGTCCTTGCGCCCATCAGATTTAGAAGTACCGATGCCTTTTTATCATCCGCTACTTCATTCGCCTTGCAATATACCTCCACTCTTTCCACATATGTGGTCCAATCTTCTATATCACTATCGAAAGCAGTAATATTGCCAGTCTTCGGCATCTTGAAAATCTAAAATGGCGCTTCCCGCGCTTTTCTTTCTTCCCCGCCGAGTTAAGATGGCGCCTCCTGCGCTTTCCCGCCGCTGCCGCTGCTGCCAACGCTGTTCTCCGCGGTTCCCGTTGCGACCTGCAGCTTTTCGTGGTATTTCTATTTTTTTTTATATATCGCTTCAATAGTTTCTCCGTTACTTGGAGAACTGTTCCCGTCGTGGAGCGGACCCTCTGGGACTTTCCCCTCCCTCTGCTCGGTCCGAACGCCGACCTGCTTTGCAGCACCAGCCGCGCCCTGAGTGCTCCACCCTCTCTCTCTCTTTGCTTCTGCTTCCCGGCTCGCTGCCCGGCCCCGTTGCAGAGCCACCCAATCGAGCTCTAGCCCGCCGCAGCCCAGGAAGGATCAGTGCACTACCTGCCACCAGCCCGTTTAGCTGGGGAAACCACAGACTGGAGACCAAGCCTGGCCCTCGTTTTCGAGTTTCTTCGAGTTATATATATATATATTTTTTTTTCTTCTGGCTTCGACCTTCGTCTGAGGAATCGATCCCCTTGAGGTGCTACCGAATTACAGGTAAGTTCGTTTCTAACTCGTCGCCACTGTTAGATCCGTGTGTTAATGGAGACACGGAATGCAGGAGTTGATTTAACAAGTGTTTACTGAACAAAGTCTGGAGGTGAACTAACAACACAAGACGCTACACAGGCTTGTATACCCGAGTGGTCACTACTGGTACGACAGTATACAGGGGCTTCAAAAACATAGTTCCTCTTAAAGGTACATACACTACAGGTATAGAATTCAAAATTAATGAAGTTATGTTAAACTTGTATCGAACCTTGGTCAAGCCGTACTTCGAGTATTGTGCACAGTTCTGATCTTCATCATACTATAAAAAGGACATAGAAACACTGGAGAAGGTGCAAATAAGATTTACAAGGATGGTACCAGAACTGAGAGATTACAACTGCCGGGAAAGATTGAACAGGTTGAGGCTTTTTTCTTTTGAAAATTGAAGACTTAGAGGAGACCTGACAAAGGTCTTTAAAATGATGAATGGGTTGGACAGGGTAGAAGTGGAGAGAATGTTTCCACTTGTGGGAGAATCAAAAACTTGTGGGAGAATCTAAAACTAGGGGCCATAAATACAAGATAGTTACTAATAAATCCAATAGGGAAATGACAAAAAATGTATGTACTCTGAGAATGGTTAGAATGTGGAACTTGCTACCACAGGAAGTGGTTGAGACAAATACCTTAGAGGCTTTCAAAAGGAAACTAAACGAGTACATGAGAGAAAAGGGAATAGAAAGATATGCTGAAAGGCTGAAATGTGATTGATCAGGTATCTGCCAAGACTCGTTTTCACAGCCACATCTCTTTCCTCAGCAACTGTCTCCGGTTCTGACTTATTCCACGTGGATTTCAATTGAAATTCCACCCTGTGTGTTTCGGATCCACCCAGGATTACTGATATCTCCAAGATATTCAGGGTTCCTCGAGCTACTGCTCTCGCCGCATCCCGAGATCCACGCTCAACGCCATGTGTCGCCACATGAACACTCTCGAGCTCTCTCTTCAGCAGCACCGACTCACTCTATCTCAAAGCTGTCCTGGTCTACAGTTCCATTTCATCCTTCGCCTCATCCAGCGCTTCAACAAAAAACTTTTTTTCTTCCTTTCAGATGTCAAGGATCGCAAGCTTCAACAACTCTTGGACACCAACGCCCTTCCGGAACCTTCTTCCCCTTCACTTTTCTCTGGCCCCATCCCTTCTTCCAGTCTCACTCCCTGCCGTGTTTTCACTATCCCCTCTGACCCCGAATGATCAGTCCTCAACAAAGGCCTGAGCTTCATTCCCTTACGCCCCCATCTCAATGAATTTCGAGCTCGGCACGATGCCGAGCTTTTTCCGTTGCCTTCGTCTCCATGCCCACTTCTTTGGTCAGGAGTCTTCCTCCTGCACAGTGCTTTCTCCCGCTTTCAGAATTCTCATTCTACCTGGACCCCTCCCTCTGGCCTATTACCCTCTCTAGATCTTTTCATTGCTAACTGCTGGCGTGACATTGGCCGTCTCAATTTCTCTGCTCCCCTCACTCACTCCAACCAATCGCCCTCTGAA
Organism: Somniosus microcephalus; assembly: GCF_052327205.1. NCBI lineage: Eukaryota > Metazoa > Chordata > Chondrichthyes > Squaliformes > Somniosidae > Somniosus > Somniosus microcephalus. The sequence continues at coordinate 251,295,776 of NC_140990.1, read as the reverse complement.
CTTGCAGCACTCCATTCTCTCAGATCCAACCCTAACATTGTCATTAAACCTGCTGACAAGGGTGGTGCTGTTGTTGTTTGGCGAACCGACCTCTTACGTGCAGAGGCTGAACGCCATTGTTTCCAAGACTGTCACTGACCGCATCTCCTCTGGAGATTTTCCCTCCATGGCTGTCAACTTCATAGTCCCCCAAACCCACACAGCCCGCTTCTACCTCCTTCCCAAGATCCACAAACAGGGCTGCCCTGGTAGACCCATCATTTCAGCCTGTTCTTGCCCCACGGAACTGATTTCTTTCTATCTCGACTCTATTTTTTCTCCCCTTGTCCAGTCTCTTCCCACCTACATTCGCGACTCTTCCGACGCCCTCCGCCACTTTAACAGTTTCCAGGCCCCAACTGTCTCCTTTTCACTATGGACGTACAATCCCTCTACACCTCCATCCCCCACCAGGACGGCCTGATGGCGCGCCGCTTCTTCCTTGAACAGAGGCTCAACCAGTCCCCATCCACCACCACCCTCCTCCGCCTGGCTGAACTTGTTCTCACATTGAACAACTTCTTCTTTGACTCCACTCACTTCCTTCAAATTAAAGGTGTTGCTATGGGAACCCGCATGGGTCCTAGCTATGCCTGCCTTTTCATGGGATATATGGAACAGTCTTTGTTCCAGTCCTACTCAGGTCCCCTCCCTCACCTCTGATGACTGTATTGGTGCCGTTTCCTGCTCTCGTCCTGAACTAGAAAATTTAATTCACTTTGCTTCCAATTTCCACCCTTCCCTCACCTTCACATCTCCGACTCTTCTCTTCCCTTCCTCAACTTCTCTGTCTCCATTTCTGGGGATAGGCTATCAACAAACATCCACTATAAGCCCACTGACTCCCACAGCTACCTGGACTACACTTTCTCCCACCCCGCTTCCTGTAAGGACTCTATTCTATTCTCCCAGTTTCTCCATCTCCGCCGCATCTGCTCTGACGATGCCACCTTCCATACCAGTGCTTCTGATATGTCTTCCTTTTTCCTCAACCGAGGATTCCCCTCTACCGTGGTTGACATTGCACTCGACCGTGTCCATTCCATTTCCTGCACTTCTGCTCTCACCCCTTCCCCTCTCTCCCAGAACCACGATAGGGTTCCCCTTGTCCTCACCTTTCACCCCACCAGCCTCCACATTCAACGGATCATTCTCCGCCATTTCCGCCACCTCCAGCGTGATTCCACCACCAAACACATCTTCCCCTTCCCTCCCCTCCCACTGCAGCATTCCGAAGGGACCGCTCCCTCCGCAACACCCTGGTCCACTCCTCAATCACCCCCAACAGCCCCTCCCCTCCACATTCACGTGCAAGCACAGGAGATGCAATACCTGCCCTTTTACCTCCTCCCTTCCCACTGTCCAGGGCCCCAAACACTCCTTCCAGCTGAAACAGCGATTTACTTGTACTTTTTACAATTTAATATACTGTATTCGCTGCTCACGATGCGGTCTCTACATTGGGGAGACCAAACGCAGATTGGGTGACCACTTTGCGGAACACCTCCGTTCAGTCTGTAAGGGTGACCCCGAGCTTCCAGTCGCTTGTCACTTTAATTCTTCGCTCCACTCCCACTCTGACCTCTCTGTTCTCGGCCTCTTACACTGTTCCAATGAAGCTCAACGTAAGTTCGAGGAACAGCACCTCCTCTTTCTATTAGGCACTTTACAGCCTTCTGGATTCAACATTGAGTTCAACAATTTCATACCGTAGCTTCTGCCCCTATTTTTTCAGGCGGCAGTAGTTGATGATTCTGCCATCCCCATTTGCAACATTTCACCACTCCTGCCTTCTACCCGATCACAGACTGTCTCTTTTGTTCTTTCCTCCCCTCTCCCCCTTTCCCCGCCTCTGCACCTGCTTAAAATCTGTTACATCTCTAACTTTTTCCAGTTCTGATGAAAGGTCATCGACCTGAAACATTAACTCTGTTTCTCTCTCCACGGATGCTGCCTGACCTGCTGAATATTTCCAGCATTTTCTGTTGTTATTTCAGATTTCCAGCATCCGCAGTGTTTTGCTATTGAAGCAATCCTTATTTGTCATGTATACTAAATGAATATCTATTCCTCACCAGTGTAATATTTTTAGCTACTACCACTGACCCAATTATCTCCAAAGATAATTTTCCTTTTCTCCTTTAAGTGATAACTGTTAATTAAATATAACAATTCTCTACACTGCCTGTATGTACATTTTTGTTTAACTGAACTGTTTTTCCTTATGTAACAGAGACTTTCCGTAACAGCATCTCAGTAGCAGAAAAATATGAGTAACAGACCCAAGAAGTAGTTCGAATGAGCCCGTGAGGAAGATCAAAGGAAAAACCAAATAAAATGACCATCTAGAGTACATCTAGGCTAAGAATGAGATTTTATTAGACTTTGAGAGTGATTAGGATTAGGATTGTGTGGGCTACCTGCATTGAAAGCCAGCTGTTTCAAGGTTGAACTGAATTGTATCTAGATACAGGAAACTTTGTGCTATCCGGCACCGACGGGACCGAGCTGTTGCCGTTCTCTCAAAACTGCTGGACAAACCAGCATTAATGTTGAAGCATAGGGAGCTTCCGGCAATAGTACTGAAGACTTGTGCTCCAGAACTAGCTGCGCCCCTAGCCAAGCTGTTCCAGTACAGCTACAACACTGGCATCTACCCGGCAATGTGGAAAATTGCCCAAGTATGTCCTGTCTACAAAAAGCAGGACAAATCCGACTCGGCCAATTACCGTCCCATCAGTCTACTCTCAATCATCAGCAAAGTGATGGAAGGTGTCGTCGACAGTGCTATCAAGCGGCACTTACTCAGCAATAACCTGCTAACTGACGCCCAGTTTGGGTTCCGCCAGGGCCACTCAGCTCCTGACCTCATTACAGCCTTGGTCCAAACATGGACAAAAGAGCTGAACTCAAGAGGTGAGGTGAGAGTGACTGCCCTTGACATCAAGGCAGCATTTGATCGAGTGTGGCATCAAGGAGCCCTAGCAAAACTGAAGTCAATGGGAATCAAGGGGAAAACTCTCCATTGGTTGGAATCATACCTAGCACAAAGGAAGTTGGCTGTGGTTGTTGGAGGTCATTCATCTCAATCACATGACATCACTGCAGGAGTTCCTCAGGGCAGTGTCCTAGGCCCAACCATCTTCAGCTGTTTCATCAATGACCTTCCCTCCATCATAAGGTCAGAAGTGGGGATGTTCGCTGATGATTGCACACTGTTCAGCACCATTCGAGACTCGTCAGATACTGACGCAGTCCGTGTCCATATGCAGCAAGACCTGGACAACATTCAGACTTGGGCTGACAAGTAGCAAGTAACATTCGCACCACACAAGTGCCAGGCAATGACCATCTCCAACAAGCGAGACTCTAACCATCTCCCCTTGACATTCAATGGCATTACCATCGCTGAATCCCCCACTATCAACATCCTGGGGGTTACCATTGATCAGAAACTGAACTGGACCAGCCATATAAATACTGTGGCTACAAGAGCAGGCCAGAGGCTGGGAATTCTGCGGCGAGTGTCTCACCTCCTGACTCCCCAAAGCCTTTCCACCATCTACAAGGCACAAGTCAGGAGTGTGATGGAATACTCTCCACTTGCCTGGATGAGTGCAGCTCCAACAACACTCAAGAAGCTCGACACCATTCAGGATAAAGCAGCCCGCTTGATTGGCATTCCATCCACCACCTTCAACATTCACTCCCTCCACCACCGGCGCACTGTGGCTGCAGTGTGTACCATCTACAAGATGCACTGCAGCAACTCGCCAAAGCTCCTTCAACAGCACCTTCCAAACCCGCGACCTCTACCACTTAGAAGGACAAGGGCAGCAGACGCATGGGAACATCACCACCTACAAGTTCCCCTCCAAGCCACACACCATCTTGACTTGGACCTGTATCGCCGTTCCTTCACTGTCGCTGGGCCAAAATCCTGGAACTCCCTTCCTAACAGCATTGTGGGTGTACCTACACCATATGGACTGCAGCGGTTCAAGAAGGCGGCTCACCACCATCTTCTCAAGGGCAATTAGGGATGGGCACTAAATGCAGGCCTAGCCAGCGACGCCCACATCCCATCAATGAATTAAAAAAAACACTGTTGCTTAGCAACAGCTTCTAAACAGTCGGCCGTACCTCGGAAGCATCTCTGTCGCTTAGCAACAGCTTCAGAGAGACTTTGCAGAGCATGACTGTTGAAAAAAAAGCCACGAGAAGAAAAAATAACCTAACAAAACGGCTCCTGATTTTTGCCGATGGCTCGAGCTTGCCGGACATTTAGCCTCCGGATAACACAAAGTTTCCTGTACTGTGAACAGTTGTAGCTGTGACTGTGGTTAAAGAGAGCTCAGGACTTCAGTAGTGAACTGAGCTAACATTATACACTCGTTTCTCATCCTGTTTGCAGATTTTTGGTATAAGACAAAGAACTAGAATCAAATTCAACTGTTTAAGAATTTAGAGTTTATTTCAACAGCCAAGTACTGAAGGTGCTGCTCCACAGAGCAGGTTGATAAAGACCTAAAACTGTCTGAATCACAGCCATGATGCTGTTGACTTAGTGCAGGTCGCAGATTCCAGAGTTGTGTGTGAATGCTCGGTAGATTTGAACTAGGCAGCACGGTGGCATAGTGGTTAGCACTGTTGCCTCACAGCGCCAGGGACCCGGGTTCGAATCCGGCCTCGGGCGACTGTCTGTGTGGAGTTTGCACATTCTCCGTGGGTTTGCTCTGGTTTCCTCCCACAGTCCAAAGATGTGCGAGTTAGGTTGATTGGCTATGATAAATTGACCCTTAGTGTTAGGGGGATTAAATACGTGGGGTTACAGGGATAGGGTGGGATATGTGTTGGTGTAGGGATTACGGGGATCGGGTGGGATATGTGTCGGTGCAGGCTCGATGGGCCGAAATGGCCTCTATCTGCACTGTGGGGTTTCTGTGATTTCTGTGAATGTTTAACCAGAATTAACTAACTAAACTGAGAAAACTGCTTTATATATGCCTTAAATTGTTTATAGATGGAATCTTAACACTTAGTTCCAAGACCAAAGCTGAAGTTAATGACCACAAATTGGATTGCATCATCATAAGCTTCAAAATTGTTATTCAGCTAATGTTGAGGTCTGTGGAGCGCTGTACACTCAAGAAGCATTTATTCCTTATGATTTGAGGGCATGGTAAATTTTAGTCAATCAACAAACACTCATTTTCTCTTCAATCTATCATCTGCATTCACGTTACCAACAGTGCATTCTGCTACAATTGTGAATTAACTCTTACACTTTTACATACACACATTCGTAATCCTTATAATTTTTCATTTCATCATCAAGTGCTTTTGTTGTTCCCTTAATGCCCTTTCTTATTATCTGATGCTGGGCTATACCAACAACATAGGAACATGGGGACAGGAGTAGGCCATTTAGCTTCTCGAGCCAGTTCCGCATTCCATGAGATCATGGATGATCTGTGATCTAACTCCATATACCCGCCTTTGCCCCATATCCCTTAATACCTTTGGTTAACAGAAATCTATCAGTCTCAGATTTTAAAATTAACAATTGACCCAGCATCAACTGCCATTTGCGGAAGAGAGCTTCAAACTTCTACCACCTTTTGCAAGTATAAGTGTTTCCCAAATTCACTCCTGAAAGGCCTGGGTCTAATTTTTAGGCTATGTTCCCTAGTCCTAGATTCCCCAACCAGCGGAAATAGTTTCTCTCTGTCTACCCTATCAGTTCCCCTTAATATCTTGAAAACTTCGATCAAATCACCCTTTAATCTTTTAAATTTCAGGGAATGCAACCCTCATTTATGTAATCTCTCCTTGTAATTTAGCCCTTGGAGTCCAGGTATCATTCTAGTAAATCTACGCTGCACTCGCTCCAAGGCAAATATATCCTTCCTAAGGTGTAGTGCCCAAAACTGAACACAGTACAAAACTGAACCAAGTGTGGTCTAACCAGGGCTTTGTACAGCTGTAGCATGACTTCTAACCACTTGTATTCTAGTCCTCTAGATATAAATAGCAGCATTCCATTAGCCTTTTTGATTCTTTTCTGCACCTGTCCATGAAATTTTAATGATCTATGTACCTGACCCGATGTCTCTTTGGACCTCCACTGCTTCTATCTTTTCACCATTTAGAAAGTACTCTGATCTATCCTTTTTAGATCCAAAGTGGATGACCTCACACTTGCCTATATCGAAACTCATTTGCCATAGTTCTGCCCATTCAGTTAATCTTTTAATATCTCTTTGTAATTTTATGCTTCCATCTACGCTGCTTACAATGCCGCCTATCTTTGTGTCATCGGCAAACTTGGATATGTGTCTCTCTATCCCATCATCTAAGTTGTTAATAAATACAGTGAATAGATGAGGCCCCAACACAGATCCCTGTGAGACGCCACTAGTCACATCCTGCCAATTTGAGTACTTACCCGTTATCCCTTCTCTCTGTCTCCTACCGCTCAGCCAATCTCTTAACCAGGTCAATAACATATTGTAGGTGAGAGGTGCAGTTGCACTGCCTGCTTGTACTATTTAGGGATAATGTTTGCACTTAAAAGTTATGTATGTAAATGGTACAATGTGATATGTGAGTTAGCATAGTATCCAATAGGAACATATAATACATCATGGATTGATAATCACAAGCGGTAGTGCCAAATCCTACCAGTTCACAGTTATTCTTAGAAGTGATCTTTTCAAAATCAGGATGGAACTGGCAATGTTCAACTGTACATTTGGCACCAGTATTGGCATGGCACCAGGATCAAAAGGTGAACATAATAAAAGCATAGAAAACATTACTGTGCTAATTTTCTTATTACTGACTGTATGAAGATAGAGAGAATTACAGACCAACTCAACTCCTTCCACGTGCTGCTGTTATTTTACACTAAACTGAAAAAGTGCTGATTTTAACTGGAACACCCTTACATTAGATACAATAGATTTTTGAGCAAATTAATCAGATTTTCACCTTTTCATCTAAGGGGGTCTCTTCACCAAGCTCTGCTTCTATTATAGTATTTACCTATTGAGAAAATAAACATGAACATTACCATTATTCAATTATTTCAGCCAATGTCCCAAACTCCTCCATCACCATCCCTGGGTATGTCCTGTCCACCTGGCAGGACAGACCCACCAGGGTTGGCAGCACAGTGGTATACAGTCGGGAAGGAGTGGCCCTGAGAGTCCTCAACATTGACTCCGGACGTCATGAAGTCTCATGACTTCAGGTCAAGCATGGGCAAGGATTACCGCCTACCGCTCTCCCTCAGCTGATGAATCAGTACTCCTCCATGTTGAACACCATTTGGAAGAAGCACTGGGAGTAGCAAGGGCACAGAATGTAATCTGGGTGGGGGACTTCAATGTTCATCACCAAGAGTGGCTCGGTAGCACCACTACTGACCGAGCTGGCAGAGTCCTGAAGGACATAGCTGCCAGTCTGGGCCTGCGACAGGTGGTGAGAGAACCAACACGAGGGAAAAACCTACTTGACCTCGTCCTCACCAATCTACCTGTCGCAGATGCATCTGTCCATGACAGTATTGGTAGCAGTAACCACTGCACAGTCATTGTGGAGACAGAGTCCCGTCTTCACACTGAGGACACTCTCCATCGTGTTGTGTGGCACTACCATCATGTTAAATGGGATAGATTCAGAACAGATCTAGCAGCTCAAAACTGGGCATCCATGAGGCGCTGTGAGCCATCAGCAACAGCAGAATTGTACTCCACCACAATCTGTAACCTCATGGTCTGGCATATCCCTCACTCTACCATTACCATCAAGCCAGGGGACCAACCCTGGTTCAATAAGGAGTGTACAGGAGCATGCCAGGAGCAGCACCAGGCGTACCTAAAAATGAGGCGCCAACCTGGAGAAGCTGCAACACAGGACTACATGCATGCTAAAAAGCGAAAGCAGCATGCTATAGATAGGGCTAAGCGATCCCACTATCAAAGGATCAGATCAAAGCTCCGAAGTCCTGCCACATCCAGTCGTGAATGGTGGTGGACCATTAAACAACTAACGGGAGGAGGAGGCTCCATGAATATCCCCATCCTCAATGATGGTGGAGCCCGTGAGTGCAAAAGACAAAGCTGATGCATTTACAACTATCTTCAGCCAGAAGTGCCGAGTGGATGATCCATGTCGGTCTCCTCCTGTGGTCCCCACCATCACAGAAGCCAGTCTTCAGCCAATTCGATTCACTCCATGTGATATCAAGAAACGGCTACAACACTGGCATCTATCCGACAATGTGGAAAACTGCCCAGGTGTGTCCTGTCCACAAAAATCAGGACAAATCCAATCCGGCCAATTACCGTCCCATCAGTCTACTCTCAATCATCAGCAAAGTGATGGAAAGTGTCATCAACAGTGCTATCAAGCGGCACTTACTCACCAATAACCTGCTCACTGATGCTCAGTTTGGGTTCCGTCAAGACCACTCGGCTGCCGACCTCATTACAGCCTTGGTCTAAACATGGACAAAGGAGCTGAATTCCAGAGGTGAGGCGAGAGTGACTGCCCTTGACATCAAGGCAGCATTTGACCGAGTGTGGCATGAAGGAGCCCTAGTAAAACTGAAGTCAATGGGAATCAGGGGGAAAATGCTCCACTGGCTGGAGTCATATCTAGCACAAAGGAAGATGGTTGTGATGATTGAAGGTCAATCATCACAGCCCCAATACATCGCTGCAGGAGTTCCTCAGGGCAGTGTCCTAGGCTTAACCATCTTCAGCTGCTTCATCAATGACCTTCCCTCCAACATAAGGTCAGAAATGGGGATGTTCGCTGATGACTGCACAGTGTTCAGTGCCATTCACAACTCCACAGATAATGAAGCAGTCCTTGCCTGCATGCAACAAGACCTGGATGACGTTCAGGCTGGGGCTGATAAGTGGCAGGTAACATTCGCGCCATAGAAGTGCCAGGCAATAACTATCTCCAACAAGCGAGAGTCTAAACACCAGCCCTTGACATTCAATGGCATTACCATCACCAAATCCCCCACCATCAACATCCTGGGGGGGTCACCATTGACCAGAAACTTAACTGGACCAGCCACATAAATACTGTGGCAACAAGAGCAGGTCAGAGGCTAGATATTCTGCACCTCCTGACTCCCCAAAGCCTTTCTACCATCTACAAGGCACAAGTAAGGAGTGTGATGGAATACTCTCCACTTGCCTGGATGAATGCAGCTCCAACAACACTCAAGAAGCTCGACACCATCCAGGACAAAGCAGCCCGCTTGATTGGCACCCCCTCTACCACCTTAAACAACCACTCCCTCCACAACCGGCATACCATAGCTGCAGTCTGATCTGCTGAGTTTTTCCAGCATTTTGTTTTTATTTCAGATTTCCAGCATCTGCAGTATTTCACTTTTGTTAAGGAAACATATAATTTTAATGAACTAATATCTCAAGCTATCGACCTAGTGCAGTCTTTTTTTTACAAAAACTGACATACAAATGAACAGTTCTCCTTCAATTTCTATTTTTCTATGTTCCAAATAAACTTGCTATAATGTAGGTTGACCATACGTCCGTTTTCCGGGGTCAGTCCCCGGATGAGGTACTGTGTCCCCGGTCAAACAATGTCCCCGGTTCACAAAGCTCATCCCCGAAGTGTACTCCTGGGCAGTGAGTGTACCCCACCCAAGTTGTCAGTGTCCGACTCTAAGGCTAAATTAAACAACAACCTGTACAATGGCCAGAGTGACTCACTGCACATGTGCGACCGGGCGGTCTTTCTGTGCATGTGCCAGTTGTTGTTGAGTTTCCAGCTGATCCCGTGCCGGAAGTGCCTGGGAGCACGGCAACTGGTGCAGGTGAGGGAGAGAGGCCGGTGACAGTCACGTCACCAGAAAGCAGGTAAGTGATTGGTTGGTGAGTATTTCTCTCTTTCTCGCCTTTTTCCAAACTTAAATTTTGTGGTTTATAGTTTCTAAGGTCTCTGTCGTGTAGCGGGGACTGCTGGTAAACAAGGGCCCTTGAGTATATCATTTAATTATAGTGTAATTGATGGGATTGATTTGATTTAATTTAATTTGAATTAATTAAAGGGTAAGTCATGGCAGTACAGCTCGGCGCCGTGGTATGCTCCTCCTGCACTATGTGGGAAATCAGGGACACTTCCTGTGTCCCTGACGACCATGTGTGAGGGAAGTGTATCCAGCTGCAGCTACTGGCAGACCGCATTGTGGCGCTGGAGCTGCGAATGGATACATGCTGGAGCATTCGCGATGCTGAGGACATCGTGGAAAGCACGTTTAATAAGTTGGTCACATCGCAGGTAAAGGCTGCACAGGCAGGAAAGGAATGGGTGACCGCCAGGCAGAGTAGTAGGCGCAGGCAGGTAGTGCAGGGGTCCCCTGTGACCATTCCCCTCTCAAACAGATATACCGCTTTGGATATTGTTGAGGAGGATGGCTTATCGGGGGAAGGCAGCAGCAGCCAACTTCCTGGCACCATGGGTGGTTCTGCTGCACAGGACGGGAGGAAAAAGAGGGGTACAGCTATCATAATAGGGGATTCTATTGTAAGGGGAATAGATAGGCGTTTCTGCGGTCGCAAACGAGACTCCAGGATGGTGTGTTGCCTCCCTGGTGCAAGGGTCAAGGATGTCTCGGAGCGGCTGCAGAGCATTTTGGAAGGGGAGGGTGAACAGCCAGTTGTCGTGGTGCATGTAGGTACCAACGATATAGGTAAAAAACGGGAGGAGGTCCTAAAAGCTGAATATAGGGAGTTAGGAGGTAAATTAAAAATAGGACCTCAAAAGGTTGTAATCTCAGGATTGCTACCAGTGCCACGTGCTAGTCAGAGTAGAAATAGAAGGATATTTCAGATGAATATGTGGCTAGAGGAATGGTGCAAGGGGGAGGGATTCAAATTCCTGGGACATTGGAACCGGTTCTGGGGGAGGTGGGACCAGTACAAACGGGACAGTTTGCACCTGGGCAGGATTGGGACCGATGTCCTAGGGGGAGTGTTTGCTTGTGCTCTTGGGGAGGGTTTAAACTAAAATGGCAGGGGGTTGGGAACTTGAAGGCTTTGTGTCTTAATGCGAGGAGCATTCGTAATAAGGTGGATGAATTAGCTGCGCAAATAGAGGTAAACGGATATGATATGATTGGGATTACGGAAACATAGCTCCAGGGTGACCAAGGCTGGGAACTCAACATCCAGCGGAATTCAATATTCAGGAAAGACAGGCAAAAAGAAAAAGGAGGTGAGGTAGCATTGCTGGTTAAAGAGGGGGTTAACACAATTGTAAGGAAGGATATTAGCTCTGATGATGTGGAATCTGTATGGGTAGAACTGAGAAATACCAAGGGGCAGAAAACGTTAGTGGGAGTGGTATACAGACCCCCAAACGGTAATGCGGAGGTTGGGGATGGCATTAAACGGGAAATTAGAGAAGCCTGCAATAAGGGCACAGCAGTTATCATGGGTGACTTTAATCTACATATAGATTGGGCTAACCAAATTAGTAACAATACTGTGGAGGAGGAATTCCTGGAGTGTATACGGGATGGTTTCCTGAACCAATATGTCGAGGAACCAACTGGAGACCAGGCCATTTTAGGCTGTGTATTATGTAATGAGAAAGGATTAATTAGCAGTCTTGTTGTGCGAGGCTCCTTGGGGAGGAGCGATCATAATATGATAGAATTCTTCATTAAGATGGAGAGTGAAGTAGTTGACTCAGAGACTAGGGTCCTGAATTTAAATAAAGGAAACTATGATGGTAGGAGGTGCGAGTTGGGTACGATTGATTGGGGAATGTTACTCAAAGGGTTGACGGTGGCTAGGCAATGGCAAACATTCAAAGATCGCATGGATGAACTACAGAATTTGTTCATCCCTGTTTGGCATAAAAATAAAACAAAAAAGGTGACTCAACCGTGGCTAACAAGGGAAATTAGGGATAGCATAAGATCCAAGGAGAGGACATATAATTTGGCCAGAAAAAGTAGTAAACCTGAGGATGGGGAGCAGTTTAGGATTTAGCAAAGGGGGACAAAGGGATTAATTAAGAGGGGGAAAATAGAGTATGAGAGTTAGCTTGCAGGGAACATAAAAACTGACTGTAAAAGCTTCTATAGATATGTGAAGAGAAAAAGATTGGTGAAGTCAAGCGTAGGGCCCTTGCAGTCAGAATCAGGGGAATTTATAATGGGGAACAAAGAAATGGCAGACCAATTAAATACATACTTTGTTTCTGTCTTCACAAAGGAGGACACAAATAACCTCCCAGAGATGTCGGGGAACATAGGGTCTAATGAGAGGGAGGAACTGAATGAAATCAGTATTTGTAGGGAAATGGTGTTAGGGGCAGGATTGAAGGCCGATAAATCCCCAGGGCCTGATAATCTACATCCTAGGGTACTTAAAGAAGTGGCCCTAGAAATAGTAGATGCATTGCTGGTCATCTTCCAAAATTCTATAGACTCTGGAACAGTTCCCATGGATTGGAGGGTTGCTAATGTTACCCCACTATTCAAAAAAGGTGGTAGAGAGAAAACGGGGAATTATAGACCGGTAAGCCTGACATCGGTAGTGGGGAAAATGCTAGAGTCCATTATAAAAGATGTAATAGCAGAGCACTTGGAAAACAGTGACAGGATTGGACAAAGTCAAAATAGATTTACAGAAGGTAAATCGTGCTTGACTAATCTACTGGAATTTTTTGAGGATGTATAAGGGAGAACCAGTGGATGTGGTGTATTTGGACTTTCAGAAGGCTTTCGATAAGGTCCCGCATAAGAACATAAGAACATAAGAAATAGGAGCAGGAGTAGGCCAATCGGCCCCTCGAGCCTGCTCCGCCATTCAATAAGATCATGGTTGATCTGATCCTAACCGCCAATCTAGCGTGTAAAGTTAAGGCACATGGGATTGGGGGCAAGGTACTGACTTGGATAGAGAACTGGTTGGCAGACAGGAAGCAAAGAGTTGGAATAAACGAGTCTTTTTCCGAGTGGCAGGCAGTGACTAGTGGGGTACCGCAGGGATCGGTCCTAGGGCCCCAGCTATTCACAATATATATTAATGATCTAGACGAGGGAACTAGATGTAATATCTCCAAGTTTGCAGACGACACAAAGCTGGGTGGGCGTGTGTGCTGTGAGGAGGATTCCGAGAAACTCCAGTATGATTTGGACAGGTTGGATGATTGGGCAGATGCATGGCAGATGCAGCATAATGTGGATAAATGCAAGGTTATCCACTTTGGTGGCAAAAACAGGAAGGCAGATTATTATCTGAACGGCAATAGATTGGGAGAAGGGGATGTGCAACGAGTCCTGGGTATCCTTGTGCACCAGTCGCTGAAGGTAAGCATGCAGGTGCAGCAGGCGATTAGGAAGGCAAATGGTACGTTGGCCTTCGTAGCGAGAGGGTTTGAGTACAGGAACAAGGATGTCTTGCTGCAGTTGTACAGGGCCTTGGTGAGACCCCACCTTGAGTTTTGTGTGCAGTTTTGGTCGCCTTATCTGAGGAAGGATGTTCTTGCCATGGAGGGAGTGCAGCGAAGATTCACCAGACTGATACCTGGGGTGGCAGGAATGACGTATGAGGAGAGATTGGGTCGATTGGGCTTATACTCGCTGGAGTTTAGAAGAATGAGAGGGGATCTCATTGAAACTTATAAAATTCTAACAGGACTAGACAGACTAGATGCAGGAAGGATGTTCCTGATGTCCAGAACCAGGGGTCACAGTCTAAAGATAAGGGCCATGGTGTGGAGATGCCGGAGTTGGACTGGGGTGGACAAATGTAAGAAGTCACACAACACCAGGTTATAGTCCAACAGCTTTATTTGAAGTCACAAGCTTTCGGAGTGCTGCTCCTTCGTCAGGTGAAGTGGAGAGATGCATAAAGACACAGCTTATATAGTCAGAGAATAATGTCAGATGTTTACAGGTAATCTTTCTAACTGCCATTTATCACACCTCGGCAGAGGGATAATCACAGCAATCAAAGGTGTGAATGGTGTCCAGACAGGTCAATCAGGAAAACATTACATCAAAGAACAATGAGGTGGGGTCACAAGGGGTCAAATGTTTCAGATGCTGGGGTCTGTGTGAAAATGCTTCGGGTAAACATTCTCCAAGGCGGCCTTCGAGACACACGACAACGCAAAATTGTTGAGCAGAAACTGATAGCCAAGTTCCGCACCCATGAGGACGGCCTGAACCGGGATCTTGGGTTCATGTCACGCTACACGTAACCCCACCTGACGTAGGGTCATCCAGACTCGAGTCGTCGTTGGCTTGTTCTCTCTACACAGATGCGGCCGGACCTGCTGTGATTTCCAGCAAAAAAAAAGTTTTTGTCTGTTTTTTTGTTTTTCACACAGACCCCAGCATCTGCAACATTTGACCCCTTGTGACCCCACCTCATTGTTCTTTGATGTAATGTTTTCCTGACTGACCTGTTTGGACACCATTCACACCTTTGATTACTGTGATTATCTCTCTGCCGAGGTGTGATAAATGGCAGTTAGAAAGATTACCTGTAAACATCTGACATTATTCTCTGACTATATAAGCTGTGTCTTTATGCATCTCTCCACTTCACCTGACGAAGGAGCAGCACTCCGAAAGCTTGTGACTTCAAATAAAGCTGTTGGACTATAACCTGGTGTTGTGTGACTTCTTAAAGATGAGGGGTAAGCCATTTAGGACAGAGATGAGGAGGAATTTCTTCACCCAGAGAGTGGTGAACCTGTGGAATTCTCTACCACAGAAGACTGTTGAGGCCAATTCATTAAATATATTCAAGAAGGATTTAGATATATTTCTTAAGGCTAAAGGGATCAAAGGATATGGGAAGAAGGCAGGGACAGGGTACTGAGTTTGGATGATCAGCCATGATCTCATTGAATGGTGGAGCAGGCTCAAGGGGCCGAATGGCCTACTCCTGCTCCTATCTTCTATGTTTCTATGTTTACCAGGGCGGGGTTGGGCTCGTAAACCGCGGGGGGGGGGGGGTGCGGGGGTAGGTAGGACCTGTCATAGGGGGAGAGGTCAAGTGTGACCTCAGTCACTAGTGTGGGGGGGGGGGCGCGGGGGGGGGGGGAAGGATCAGGCGTCTGAATGTGTTTCAATAGTGTTGCATCACATAAGTATATGCGTATTTGTATATGTGCAACTATTAAAATATAGGCTGCTAAAAATTCTGCCTCTTTACGCTGTGCAACCTACATTTTCCATCCTGGCTCCTTTGCTGTGCACCCATCCTGTTGTGTCCCCAGATTCCATTTAGAAAATATGGTCACCCTACTATGTTACACCAAATCAGAGGATACAGTTCAATAATCACTCAATTTACTGGTTTGGCTCAAGGTTTCTGGCATTGGGGGACTCAGACCATACTTAATCAGCACAATTTATACTTTGCTAGCCCCTTTAAATAAATATGTTTTTCCTGTAAGCACCATATAAACTCAACAAGCATCTTAAGAAAAAACTGCAAATCTGCTCATGCAACTTAGCAACAAAGAACCCACCGCAGCATTAAGGACAGGTTAGACACAGAAAACGACACTAGTTTTGCCAGTGAAATCATAACGTGACCATGTGTGATTTTAGCATGTATCCTGCTGATAACATGTTTGCAATACAGAGCTGTCACCCCGGGGAGGGGCATGTGACCGCGGCATTTATGATCCAGGAGAGTGTGATATAAATTCCAACCCATTCATTCACACGGAACTGTGTTTGTCTTCAGTGACACAAATCAAAACAGGCCAAAACTAATAGAAGCGTTGCTCAGCCCCAGCGAGTGACCCAGTGAGGAGCACGGGCACAGAGGCCCAGTGACGGGAACCGGCCCTGCAGCCGCGGCTCTGCCAGTCGCCGAGAATGCTGGGATATCTGCTCTCAACATGGCGACCGCTCCGCTCTTCAACCTTCGCCTCACTGCAGGTAAGGGGGAGGGAAGCATCTCAGCTCAGCTCCACGGCCTTTCTTTGGTGTAAGGTCGCTGCTGTGCTAAGCCCGAGGCAGTTAACGGATTAACGGCGAAACAAACTCGCCATATCTGCAGGTGAAGTCCTACCCGGGAGGGTTTCACCTGCGGCTCAGCTCGGCTTTTACTGGCGCTTGATGAGACGATGACAGGACAGGCGGCAGCGCTGCCGCCCGGGTACAGGCAACTCCCGTCAATGCCCCAGACCAACCCGCCCCTCGCAGTGACGGACCCCACCCCCCTGCTCTATCTGTCGTCCTCTCTGCACAGGCGAGAGAATGCCTTCTTGAATTGGATGGTGGGAGTTTCTAAAAACTATTTTGCAACTAAATAATACTACTTTCTGAAGTGGTTAAAAAGTATAAAATAAAGGAAAAATTACTGTAACTTGAGATTAAATTTTATCAAAAGGATTGTATTATGTCCGTGTGTAATTGAGACACGGACTGCAGGAGTTGGTTACAACAGGTCTTTACTGAGCGGAGACAAACTGGAACTAACTATGCAAAGTGACTACACAGGCTTATATACAGGGGTGGTCACTACTGGTACTGCAGTATACAGGGGCTGCAGAATATAGTTCCTTCTGCAAAGTACATACACTACAGATTGTGCTAAATAAATAACTTTGTTGTGACCGACGCTGGCAAGGTTGGATTTTGTTGCCCATCCCTCGTCCTGAGAATTCTAACCCAGTGATGATGAATGGTAAATGTCCAAGTCTGGGTGGTGTGTCACTTGATGATGTTCCCATGATCTTGCTGCCTTTGCACGTCTTGGTGGTAGAAGTTACAGATTGTGAGGTACTTTTGAAGCAAGCTTGGTGAGTTACTGCAGCGTATCCTGTTGATAATAGGTACTGCAGCCACAATGCGCTTATGGTGGAGGGGATAGATAATGGCCTGGATTTTCTGGGGCCTACGGGTGCGTATGCGCCCGTAACGGCCCCGCAAATTCTAGGGTTTTGCACGCGAAGTGCAGCGCTAAAACACAGAACTTGCGCTCTGTCAAGAATCTTCTTGACAGGTCTGACGCATTCCTGAGAAAAGGGCATTCGTGGGCTATTTGCCCAACTACTGCCCAGCGAATGCCTTTGAAATTCTTACACCTGGTAAAAGCAGGTGTAAGGCCTGCTTTTGCTACCGTAAGAGTTTAACACAAAAATCAATTTTTAAAAATTATTTAAACACCATAAAACCTGTAAAATAAGTTCAGGTTATTTTTAGCCCCTTTAAAATGTTTAAATTTATTTAATTTTTGTTTTAAACATTGAATTAAATTGTATTTTAAATAATTTTAAATGTGTAATTTTTTCTATTTAACTGGTGTGTAATTGTGTTTTTTAGGGTGTAGTGTATGTACCTTTAAGAGAGAACTACTTTTACAGCTCCTGTATACTGTAGTACCGGCAGTGACCACACCTGTATATAAGCCTTGAGCATGCCTCTGTACCCTACTCCAGTAAACACCTGTTGATTGTTAAGTTACAGCATCCGTGTCGTTATTGGAAAACATCATACTCTCAGAATCACGGATCTAACAGTGGCGACGAGTGTCGATTCGAATCCACCTGCAACTCTGCATTTCCCTTCGAGGATTCGCTCCGGGAGGGCGGTGGAAGAAAGTCGAGGCCAGAAGCACGGGCGTCGACCACGAGCAACCGCCCAGTCGTCCGGCAGAGAGTGAACATCGCAGGGGAGGCTGTTGAGAGCCGGGCTTGGTTCCCCAGCCACGACGATCAGCAACAGACTGACAACAGGTACAGCGCAGACCCTTCCCGGACAGCGGCGGCTGGAGCCGACCGACGGCAGAGAAAAAGCCGAGCAGCGTCGACGGGGTAAGAGAGAGGGTGAAGCGCACAGGGCGCAGCCGGGGGTTGAAAACCGAGCGGTGTCGAGGAAAAACAAAACAGAGAGAGAGAGAGGGTAAAGCAGCAGCCGGGTTCAGGACCGAGCGGCGGAAACGGGAAAGGCGCACAGGAAAACGCGCAGAGCACAGCTAGGGCTAAAGGGCTGAACAGTGTCCGCGGGGAGAAGAAGGGAGAGCGCGGGAGACGCCATTGAGCTGCGGAGAAGAAGGAAGAGCACGGGAGACACCATTTTTAGAAGACGCAGCGGAGAAGAAGGGCAAGCGCGGGAAGAAAGGAAAGCGCAGGAGACGCCATTTTGTGCCAGCGGAGAAGAAGGGGGAGCGCGGGAGACGCCATTTTTGACAGTTAAATCACACCCAGGGATGCCGAAGAATGACAGTATCTCTACGTTCGACAATGAAGTCGAAGATTGGGCGACATATGTGGAACGCATTGAGGTGTACTGCAGGGCGAATGAAGTGCCAGATGCTAGGAAAGCACTGGTTTTGTTAAATTCCATGGGTGCAAAAACTTATGGCTTACTGCGAAACCTAATAACCCTAGAGAAGCCTGTGGATAAGAATTTCGAAAGCATAGTAGAAATCCTACAGGACCACTTAAACCCCACACCACTGCTGATAGCAGAAAGATTTAAGTTCCACAAAAGGAACCAGCATAAAGACGAAAGTAATGCTGAGTACTTAACAGAACTGCGCAAGCTATCGAAACACTGCCAGTTTGGAGTGGGACTAGCAGATACGTTAAGGGACAAGTTTGTGTGTGGGCTTCAAAGTGAAGGAACCCAGAAACGGCTTCTATCAGAAAAGGATCTTACGCTGGACAAGGCTTTCAGCATAGCAGTATCACACGAAGCAGCCACAAGGGGCGCTGCAGAGATACAACGGAGACCGCAAGAATATGGCACCAATGAAATATCATATGGAACAGGGAAGTGTTATCGCTGCGGCAGTACAACACACGACCAGAAGGATTGTTGGTTCAAGGACCAAGTGTGCAGACAGTGTGGAAAAGCAGGACACATAGCAAGAGTCTGCAGGTCTGGGAAGAAAACCAACAGCAAGAAATCTCCACAGGAGAAGTACAAAAAGGTACATAAGGTGATGGACAGTAGTTCAGACGAACAGAAAAGTGACACAGACTCCGGAAGCAAGGAGCTGGGTTGTCTGAAACTACATAAGGTAACCAAAATGGAGGATCACCAGACTATCTGGGTTACACTCAAGATAGACGGAGTCCAAGTGAAAATGGAATTGGACACAGGATCAGCCCTAACAGTCATAAACCAAAGGGACTACAAGCGGCTATTTTCACATATACCCTTGAAAGCTACAGAGATTGTCTTGAAGACGTACACAGGGCAAAAAGTCTACCCCAAAGGGAAAATAAGGGTGAAAGTGATATACAAAGGCCAGGAAATACCTAAAATGGACCTATATGTATTGCCAGATGGAGGACCACCACTGCTAGGACGTGAATGGATCCAGAAGATACAATTAGATTGGCATTCCATACAGGCACTGAAGGTTGAGGCCAAAAAGGATGACGACGTCCCACCTGGACGACTGTCAAAAATGCTAACTGACGCAAAAGAAGTGTTCCAGGAGGGACTCGGAACACTAAAAGGTATAACAGCAACGATTAAAATAGAGGAAAATGCAAGCCCAAAGTTTCTTAAGGCCAGACCAGTGCCTTATGCGATCCGACCAGCCGTCGAAGCAGAGCTGGAAGGGTTGGAACGTTCAGGAGTACTGTCCAAAGTAGATTGGAGCGAGTGGGCTACACCCATCGTTCCTGTAATGAAGAGGCCGTTGAGTAATACGCCTGGGGAACCAAAGAAGGTCCGCATCTGTGGGGATTTTAAGGTGACAGTGAACCCAGTCCTTCACACGGTACAATATCCGCTTCCACGAATTGAGGATATTTTCGCCTCGCTATCTGGAGGTAAACGCTTCACCAAAATTGATCTAGCCCAGGCGTACTTGCAAATGGAGGTAGAAGAAGCCTCGAAACAATACCTCACGATCAACACTCAAAGGTCTCTACCAATACAACCGGCTGGTGTTCGGGGTAGCATCAGCTCCGGCTATTTGGCAAAGGGCGATGGATCAAGTCCTGCAAGGGATTCCAGGGACCCAGTGTTATTTGGACGACATCCTGGTCACGGGCGAAAATGACAGTGATCACCTTGCCAACCTGGAGAAGGTGCTCACGAGATTAAAGGAATATGGGCTCCGAGCTAATCGCCACAAATGCGAGTTTTTCCAGAAGCAGATCTCGTATTGTGGCCACGTCATCGATGAAGAGGGGTTACATAAGTCCCCTGAAAAGATTGAGGCAGTAGTCAAGGCTCCAGCACCGGAAAATGTGTCACAACTGAGGTCGTTCCTCGGGCTGGTGAACTACTACCATAAGTTCCTACCAAATTTGTCTACAGTATTACACCCACTGAACACCCTACTGCAAACGGGGGTACCATGGAAGTGGAATGACGAACGTAAATGAGCTTTCCAGAAGTGCAAAGAATTGATCACATCAAAAGAGGTGTTGGCCCATTTCAACCCAGCACTACCAATTCGTTTGGCATGTGATGCATCACCCTATGGTATTGGAGCGGTGCTGTCGCACAAATTCCCAGACGGGTTGGAGAGGCCAGTAGCCTTTGCGTCTCGGTCACTAACCTCAGCCGAGCGCAACTACGCCCAGATTGACAGGGAGGCTCTCAGCCTAGTATGGGGAGTAAAAAAATTCAACCACTATCTGTATGGGCAGAAGTTCACCTTGCTGACTGACCACCAACCACTTGTCTCCATCTTTAATCCAAAGAAGGGCGTTCCGGTGATGACTGCACAACGGTCACAAAGATGGTCTCTTTTTCTAGGGGCGAACCAATATGAAATAGAATATAAAGGCACGAAACAGCATGGAAACGCTGATGGGCTATCACGCCTGCCACTGCCTACTGTGGAGGAAGCACCAGCAGTGGACCCTATTGAGATATTTTATTCGTCAATAATTGAACGATTGCCAGTAACTAACGCGGATATAGAGAAGGAGACCCGCAATGATCCGACACTGTCTCGGGTATATGATTTGACGGTGAGGGGATGGCCAACACATGGCGACTCACTGCCAGCATTCTCATCCAGAAGAGAACAGCTGTCAGTATGCCAGGGGACAGTGATGTGTGGATCCTGAGTGGTGATTCCACCCAAGTTAAGGGAGAGAGTGCTAAATGAGCTTCATGAAGGTCATCTGGGAGGGGTAAAAATGAAAAGCCTTGCTAGGGCTTATGTGTGGTGGCCGGGGATCGATCAACAAATCGAGGACCTAACCAAGAGCTGCTCAGGATGCCAGAAGGTCCAAAATGCACCACCACATGCCCCTCTACACCCATGGGAGTGGCCCTCCTCTCCATGGCAACGGGTGCATATTGATTTTGCTGGTCCATTCATGGACTCAATGTTCTTAATAGCAGTGGATGCTCACTCGAAATGGCCTGAGGTGATAAAAATGTCCTCAACCACTACAGAGAAAACGATTGCAGTCCCACGGACCATATTTGCCAGGAACGGCTTGCCAGAGCAGATTTGCTCTGATAATGGACCACAGTTTGTGTCCGAAGAGTTTCGGAAATTTATGAGAAGGAATGGGGTAAGGCATTACACATCTGCCCCGTATCATCCAGCCACAAATGGATTGGCTGAGAGGTTCGTACAAACCTTTAAAAAGGCGATAAAGGCCATGTGCGATGATGAAATTCCACTACAGCATAAGGTGGACAGTTTCCTATTAGCCTACCGAAACGCGACACATGCAGTTACCAACCAGACCCCGGCCATGATGTTCTTTAACCGAAGGTTGAGATCTCGTCTGGATTTGTTCAGACCAAATGTGCGAAGAAATGTTGAGGATAAACAATTCCAGCACATCAATGAGAAGCCGACAAGGAGCTTCAATGTAGGACAACCAGTCTTGGCCCGTGACTACCGAACAGAGAAATGGCAACCCGGAACGAGATGCACAAGGCAGGGGCCATTAATGTACACAGTGGATGTCGGGGAGAACATTGTGAGATGTCACGTCGATCAGATCTTAGCGTCACAGGAACGAGTCAACCCCATGTCTCGCGTACCTGGGGATGAACCCGACATACCGGTAACATCTACCTCAGAAACAGTAGCAGTGGAAACTGATGAACTAACCGACGAAAAGGGGCCAGAATCGCCTCCGCACCAAGAACAAGAACCTCAGGAAAGGCGCTATCCAGAAAGGATCAGGAAGCCGCCCCAAAGACTGAATCTATAAATGGACTATTTCTGTTTAATGTGCATGTTAAAGTGTTAATTGTTATTTGAATAGTATGGGTACTGCTAATCTAAAAGGGGAGGAATTGTAGTGTATGTACCTTTTAAGGGCAGCACGGTGGCATAGTGGTTAGCACTGTTGCCTCACAGCGCCAGGGACCCGGGTTCGAATCCGGCCTCGGGTGACTGTCTGTGTGGAGTTTGCACATTCTCCCCGTGTTTGCGTGGGTTTCCTCCAGGTGCTCCGGTTTCCTCCCACAGTCCAAAGATGTGCAGGTTAGGTTGATTGGCTATGATAAAAATTGACCCTTAGTGTTAGGGGGATTAAATACGTGGGGTTACGGGGATAGGGTGGGATATGTGTTGGTGTAGGGGTTACGGGGATTGGGAGGGATATGTGTCGGTGCAGGCTCGATGGGCCGAAATGGCCTCTATCTGTACTGTGAGGTTTCTGTGATTTCTGTGAAGAGAGAACTACTTTTACAGCTCCTGTATACTGTAGTACCGGCAGTGACCACACCTGTATATAAGCCTTGAGCATGCCTCTGTACCCCCAGTCTTGAGACTACCCTACTCCAGTAAACACCTGTTGATTGTTAAGTTACAGCACCCGTGTCGTTATTGGAAAACATCATACTCTCAGAATCACGGATCTAACATAGGGGATTCCTATTCATGCTTATGGGGATTCTGTATGAAAATGGAAACCCCATAAGCATGAATGGTGATCCCCTTCATTGGACTGGCCCATGTGATCTCAGGGGTGCTTGTGAACCACGTGCACCCCTGGGATATGTGGGCCTTTACCCGGGCATTCCCGTAGAGGCCCAGGAGCGCGAGTCTCTGTGGATCCTCAGGCAGAAGGAAGGCGCGGACTTTATTTGCGGACCAGAGACATTTCCCCGCGGGAAGCCTCAGACTGCAAATTCAGGCCCATTGATCTCCGGTAGGGGCGACGATCCAGCGCACTGCTCTGTCCTGAATGGTGCTGAGCTTATTGAGTATTGTTATGGGTGCACCCATCGAGCTGAGTTCCAATCATGCAGTGTGTGTTACCTGCCACTTGCTAACCCAAGGCTGAATGTTGTCCAGATCCTGCTTTATGTCGACATGGGTTGATGAATTATTGGAGGATTTGTGGATGGAGCTGAAGACTGTAGAGCGATTAGTGACTTCATCTTTTATGGAAGGAAGGTTATTGATGAAGCAGCTGATGATGGTTGGGCCAAGGATGTTGCCCTGAGGAATTTTGCAATCATTTTGGGGCTGTGGTGATTTGGGCTCCAACAACCATGACTACCTTCCTTTGTGTCAGATATGACTCCAACCATTGGAGGTTTTTTTTCTTGACTTCAGTTTTGTTAAGTCTCCTTGATGCCTTACTTCATATAATGCTGTCTTAATGTCCAGGGCAGTTTCTCTCATCTGGAATTCAGGACTTGTGTCCATGACTGAATCAAG
>NC_140990.1:250286643-250671592 GCF_052327205.1 Somniosus microcephalus | reverse complement strand
CCCCCCACCCACCCCCCCCACAACCCCCCACCCCACACACCACCCCACACCACCCCACACCCACCCCACCCCCCCACCACCCCCCACCCACAACCCCCCCACCCAACCACCCCCCACCCCACCCCCCCACCCCCCACCCCACACCCCCACACCCCCCCCCCACCCCCCACCACCCCCCCACCCCACACCCCCCCCCACCCCCCCAACACCCCCCAACCCCACCACCCCCCCCACACCCCCACCCACCCCCCACCCCCCACCACCCCCACACCCCCCACCCACCCCACCACACCCCACACCCCCAACCCCCACACCCCCCACCACCCCACACCCCACACCCACCACCCCCCACCACCACCCAACCCTCCACCCCCCACCACCCCACACCCCCCCACACACCACCACCCCCACCACACCCCCCACACCCCACACACCCCCCCACCCCCACCACCACCCCACCCCCCCACCACCCCCCCACCACCCACACCCCCCACCCCCCACCAACCCCCCACCCCACCCCCACACCCACCCCCACACCACCCACACAACCCCACCCTCCACCCCCCACACCCCCACACCCCCCCCCCACCACCCCCCCACACACCCCACCCCCCACCCCACCCACCCACACCCACACCCCCCCCAACCACCCCCCACCCCCACCCCCCCACAACCCCACCACACCCCCCCACCCCCACCCCCACACCACCCCCACCCCCACACCCCACCCCCACCACCCCCACCCCCACACCCCCACCACCCCCCACCACCCCACCCCCACCCCACCCACACCACCCCCCACACCCCCACACCCCACCCCCACACACCCCACCCCCACCCACCCCACACCCCCCACCCCCCACACCCACCCCACCACCCCACCCCTCACTCCCACCACACCCACCCCACACCCCCACACCCCACCCCCCACCCACCCCACCACACCCCACCCCCCACACCCACCACCACCCCACACCCACCACACACCCCCACACCCACCCCCCCACACACCCCACACCCCACCCCACCCACCCCCACCACCACCCCCCACCCCCCACCCCACCCCCCAACCCCCCACCCCACACACCCCCCCACACACCCCCACCCCTCACCCCCCCACCCCACCCACACCCCCCAACCCCACCCCCCCACACCCACCCCCCACCCCACACACCCCCCTCACCCCCCCACCCACCCACACCCCCCCACACCCCCACCCCTCACACCCCAACCCCACCCCACCCCACACCCCCCCCCCACCACCCCCACCCCACACCACCCCCACACCCACCCCCCACTCCCCCACACCCCCACCACCCACCCCACCACCCACCCCCACCACCCACCCCCACCCACCCCCCACACACACACCCCACCCCCTCACACCCCAACCCCCCACACCCCCACCCCCCACCCCCACCCCCACACCCCCAACCCCACTCCCCCCACCCCCTCACTCCCCCCACCCCTCACACCCCCACACCCCCCAACCCCTCACCCCCACCCCCCAACCCCTCACCCCCCTCACACCCCAACCCTCACTACCCCACCACCCACCCACCCCTCACTCCTCAACCCCCACACCCCCTCAACCCCACCCCACACACCCCCCTCACCCACACCCCACCCTCACTCCCCCACACCCCACACTCACCCCTCACCCCCACCACCCCCACCCACCCACCCCCCCCCACCCACCCCCCACCCACCACACCCCCACCCCTCACCCTCACCCCCACCCCCACACCCCACACCCCCACCCCCTCACTCCCACCCACCCCCCCACTACCCACCCCCAACCCCCTCACTCCCCCAACCCCTCACCCCCCACTCCACACCCCCACCAACCCCACACACCCCCCCCAACCCCTCACCCAACCCCCACTCCCCCCACACTCCCCAACCCTCACTCCCCACCCCCTCACCCCCCCACCCCAACCCCTCACACCCCCCTACCCCCACCAGCCACTCCCCCCACCCCACTCCACCCCCTCCTCCAACCCCCACCCCCCAACCCACACCCCACACCCCACCCCCCACTCACAACCCCAACCCCCACACCCCCACCCCCTCACTCCCCCCCACACCCACCCACCTCCCCCAACCCTCACTCCCCAACCACACACCCCCCCACCCTCACTCCCCAACCCCCACTCCCCACCCCACACCCCAACCCCCACCCACCCTCACTCCCCCACACCATCACCCCCCCACACCCCCCAACCCCTCCCCACCCACTCACTCCCCCCACCCCCACTCCACAACCCCTCACTACGCTAACCCCTCACTCCCCTAACCCCTCACTCCCCCAACTCCACATTCCTCCACCCACTCACTCCCCCAACACCTCACTCCCCCCTCACTCCCCAACCCCTCACTCCCCCTCACTCTCCATCTCCTCACTCCCCAACCCCTCACTCCTCAATCCTTCACTCCCCCTCACACCCCCTCACTCCCCAATTCCTCACTGACCCCCCTCACCTCAGCCCCCTCCCCCTCACTCCCCCACCCCTCACTCCCCCAACCACTCACTCCCCACCCCCTCACTCCCCAACCCCTCACTCCCCCTCACTCCCCAACCCCTCACTCCCCCTCACTCCCCAACCCCTCACTCCCCAACCCCTCACTCCCCTCACTCCCCAACCCCTCACTCCCCCTCACTCCCCATCACCTCAATCCCTCACAGCCTCACTCCCCAACCTCTCACTCCCCCTCGCTCCCCAACCCCTCACTCCCCAACCCTTCACTCCCCCCTCACTCGCCCCTCACACCCCAACTCCTAACTCCCCCAACCCCCTCACTCCCCAAACCCCCTCACTCCCCCAACCCCTCACCCCCACAACTCGGCACTACTGCAATCCCCTTACTCCTCCAACCCCTAACTCCCCAACCCCTCACTCCCCCACCCCCTCATTCCCCCAACCCCTCACCCCCCAACTCTGCACTACTCCAACCCCCTGACTACCCAAACCCCTCACTCCCCCAACCCACTCACTCCCCCAACCCCCTCACTCCCCCAACCCCTCACACCCCCAACCCCTCACTCCCCAACCCCTCACTCCCCCACCCCCTCACTCCCCAACCCCTCGCTACCCCACCCCCTCATTCCCCAACCCCTCGCTCCCGCACCCCCTCATTCCCCAACCACTCACTCTCCCACCCCTCACTCCTCCACCCTCACTCCTCCAACTCCTCACTCCCTCACCCCCTCACTCCACAACTCCACTCCCCCACCCCCTCACTCCCCCTCACTCCCCCAACTCCTCACTCCCCCACCCCCTCACTCCCCCACCCCTCACTCCCCCACCCCCTCACTCCTCCACCCCCTCACTCACCCTCACCCATCCCCTCACTCCCCCACCCCCTCACTCCCCCAACTCATCGCTCCTCCACCCCCTCACTCCCAAACGCCTCACTCCCCCTCACTCCCCCACCTCTCACCCCTCACTCTCCCACCCTTCTCTCCCCAACTCCTCACTCCCCCAACTCCTCACTCCCCCAACCCCTCACTCCCCCTCACTCACCCCAGCCCCTCACTCCCCAACCCCTCACTCCCCCTTTCACTCTCCCAACTCCTCACTCCCCAACCACTCACTCCCCCACCCCCTCACTCCCCCATCACCTCACTCCCCAACCCTTCACTACCCCAACCCCTCACTCCCCCACCCCCTCACTCCCCAACCCCTCACTCCCCCCTCACTCCCTGAACTCCTCACTCACCCACCCCCTCACTCCCCCACCCCCTCACCCTCACTCCCCACCCCCTCACTACTCCAAATCCTCACTCCCCCAACGCCTCACTCCCCAACCCCACTCCCCAACCCCTCACTCCCCCACCCCCCACCACCCCCACCCCTCACTACCCCACCCCCTCACCCCAAACCCTCACTCCCCACCCCCTCACACCCCCACCCACTCACTCCCCACCCCCTCACTCCCCAACCCCTTACTACTCCAACCCTCACACCCCCAACCCCTCACTCCCCCAACCCCTAACTCCCCCAACTCCTCACTCCTCCACCCTCTCACTCCCCCACCCCCTCACCCTCACTCCCCACCCCCTCACTACCACCTCACTACTCCAAATCCTCACTCCCCAACTGCTCACTTCCCAACCTCTCACTCCCCCACCCCCCTCACTCCCCCAACCCTTCACTACCCCAACCCCTCACTCCCCCACCCCCTCACTCCCCCAACCCCTCACTCCCCCCTCAGACCCCAAACCCTCATTCCCCACCCACTCACTCCCCACCCCCTCACTCCCCAACCCCTTGCTACTCCACCCCTCACTCCCCCAACTCCTCACTCCTGCACCCACTCACTCCCCCAACCCCGCACTCCCCCAACCCTTCACTCCCCCACCCATCACACCCCCACCCCCTCACCCCCCAACCCCTACTACTCCACCCCCACTCCCCCAACTCCTCACTCCTCCACCCACTCACTCCCCACACCCCTCACTCCCCCAACCCTCCACCCCCACCCCCTCACTCCCCCACCCACTCACTCCCCCCCACACCCCAAACACTCACCCCCACCCACTCACTCCCCCACCCACTCAATCCCCCACCCCCTCACTCCCCAACCCCTTACTACTCCAACCCCTCACTCCCTCAACCCCTCACACCTCCACCCACTCACTCCCCCACCCCCTCACTCCCCCACCCCTCACTACCCCACCCCTCACTACCACCTCACTACTCCAAATCCTCACTCCCCCAACTCCTCACTCCCCAACCACTCACTCCCCATCCCCTCACTCCCCATCCCCTCACTCTCCCACCCCTCACTCCCCCAACTCCTCACTACTCAACCCCCTCACTCCCCAACCCCCTCACTCCCCAACCCCTCACTCCCCCAACCCCTCACTCCCCCAACTACTCACTCCCCCACCCCCTCAGTCTCCCACCCCATCACTCCCCCAACCCCTCAATCCCCCACCCCCTCACTCCCCAACCTTTCACTTCCCCAACCCCTCACTCCCCACCCCCTCACTCCCCCAACCCTCACTCCCCTACCCCCTCACTCCCCAAATCCTCACTCCCCCAACCCCTCACTCGCCAACTCCTCACTCCCGCAACCCCTCACTCCCCACCCACTCACTCCCCCAGCCCCCACTCTCCCACCCCCTCACTCCCACCTCACTTTGCCACCCCTTCATTCCCCAACTGCTCACACCCCCACCCCCTCACTCCACAAACCCTCACTACCCCAACTTATCACTCCCCCTCACTCCCCAACCCCTCACCCCCAACCCCTCACTCCCCCACCCCTCACTCCCCCACCCCTCACTCCCCCAACTCCTCACTCCCCCACCCCCTCACTCCCAATCCCCTCACTCCCCCTCACTCCCCCACCCATTCACTCCCCCACCCCTCACTCTCCCACCCCTCACTCTCCCAACTCCTCACTCCCCCACCCCTCACACCCACAACCTCTCACTCCCCCTCACCCCAGCCCCTCACTCTCCAACCCCTCACTCGCCAACCCCTCACTCCCCCACCCCCTCACTCCCCCTAATCCTCACTGCCCCCCTCTCCCCAACTCCTCACTCGCCAACTCCTCACTCCCCCACCCCCTCATTCCCCCTCACACCCCCCCCCTCACTCCCCCTTCACTCCACAACCCCTCACTCCCCCACCCCCTCACTCCCCCAACCCCTCACTCCCCCAACCCCTCACTACCCCAACTCCTCACTCCCCCACCCCCTCACTCCCCCTCACTCCCCCAACCCCTAACTCCCCCTCACTCCACCAACTCCTCACGCCCCCGCCCCTTCATTCCCCCTCACTCCCCTTTCACTCCCCCAACCCCTCGCTCCCCCAACCCCTCACTCCTCCAACCCCTCACTCCTCCAACCCCTCACTTACCCAACCCTCACTCCCCCAACCCCTCACTCCCCCACCCCACACTCCCCAAATCTTCACTCCCCCACCCCATCACTCCACCAACTCCTCACTCCCCCACCCCCTCACTCCCCCCACACTCCACAACCCCTCACTCCCCCACCCCCTCACTCCCCCAACCCCTCACTCCCCCAACCCCTCACTCCCCCAACCCCTCACTCCTCCAAACCCCTCACTCCTCCAAACCACTCACTCCCCCAACCACTCACTCCCCCAACCCCTCACTACTCCAAACCCCTCACCCCCCACCCCTTCAATCCCCCTCACTCCATCAACCCCTAACCCCCCTCACTCCCCACTCCCCCACCCCCCAACCCCTCACCCCACCCCACACTCCCCCAACCCCTCACTCCCCCTCACTCCCCCAACTCCTCACTCCCCCAACTCCTCATTCCCAACCCCTCACTCCCCCAACCCCTCACTCCCCCCTCACTCCTGCACACCTCACTCCTCCACCCCCTCATTCCCCCACCCCTCACTCCCCCACTCCCCCCACCCCTCACTCCCCAACCCCTCACTCCCCCAACCCCTCACTCCCCCAACCCCTCACTCCCCCAACCCCTCACTCCCCCTCACTCCCCCAACTCCTCACTCCTCCACCCCCTCAATCCCCAACCCCTTACTCCCCCAACCCCTCGCTCCCCCCCTCCCCTCACTCCCCCCAACTCCTCACTCCTCCACCCCCTCATTCCCCAACCCCACTGCCCCAAGCCCTCACTCCCCCCTCACTCCCCCCTCACTCCCCAACCCCTCTCTCCCCCCCACTCCCCAATCCCTCACTCCCCCCTCACTCCCCAACCCCTCACTCCCCCCTCACTCCCCAACTCCTCACTCGCCCCTCACTCCCCAACCCCTCACTCCCCCCTCACTCCCCAACCCCTCACTCCTCCCTCACTCCCTACCCCCTCACTCTCCCTCACTCCACAACCCTCACTCCCCCACCCCCCCTCACTACCCAACCCCTCACTCCCCAACACCTCACTCCCCCCTCACTTCCCCACCCCCTCACTCCCCAACCCTCACTCCTCCAACTCCTCACTCCCCAACCCCCTCACTCCCCCAACCCTTCACTCCCCCCTCACCCCCCCAACCCCTCACTCCCCCACCCCCTCACTTCCCCCTCACTCCCCAACCCCTCACTCCCCAACCCCTCACTCCCCCCTCACTCCCCCACCCCCTCACTCCCCAATCCCTCACTTATCCACCTCCTCACTCCCCCACCCCCTCACTCTCTCAACTCGTCACTCCCCCAACTCATCACTCTCCCACCCCTCACTCCCCCTCACTCCCCCAACCCACAGGATCAGTTCAGATAAGGGAGTTGTTCCGAGGAACAGCTGTAGAGAGCTGAGGAGCATGCAAGATTAGGAGCAGCAGTCTGAGCTTGAGGAGCAGAATCGAGAGCAGGTTGAGAATTAGATCAGAGCAAGTTCAGCGTAAAGTGGAAAATTCCCAGTTGTGCAGCAGAAGACTGAGTCCACAGAAGCAGACCAGGTACTAGAATATAGACAATCCAGCAGAGAATACAGTGTCAGTAGAAAGTGGAGTGAAGTTGGAGGTCACTGTAATGCCCAGAACCCAGCAGAGAAATGGACTGGGGCTGAGTAGAAAGTGAACTTCCATCACAGACCCATAGAGCTGCAGAGCAAAGCTGAGAAGGCAGCAGTGCACTGAAGTACAGCCCTGAAGCTCAGCAAGTAGCAGCAGTAGAGGGGGTGGGGGGGGAGGTGGGCACTGCAGGCTGGAACAGGTTACCTTAAACTTGAAGCAATTGAGTGGCAGATTCACAGCAGCCAGGGCATGCAGTGTAACAAGCAGTGCAGAGGAATCCAAGGCCACAATATTTACGGAGAGTCAGGGAGGGTGCAGGGGAGGCCAAAAATGACCAAAGAATCCTGCAAGGCCGAGGAGGCAGAGGTCCTGCTGAACTTAACGGTAGGCCCTCATTATTTTTTTTTTATTCCGTTCCCGCCCGGCAACCAACCAAATTGACAGCATGGTTGGCAGCCAGGAGGGAATACTGTGTCAGGAGACTGCAGCCGAGGTGCCTTGGTGATGGTCCCTAGTAATTGGGAGGGGGAGAAAGTCAGCATTCTCCGTATTAAGTCTTTACCCCACACCACTCTCGGGCGGGAAAGTATCGAGGCCCAGAAGTCCAGGAAATTGAATGTGAACAGAGTTCCAGCTGTTGGAAAGAACACAGGTAAAGAACACAGAACAAGCAGGGTTGGGCGATGGGCAACGTGCTCTGTACAGGTAGCTTGAACTTGTGGATTGAGCTAAAATGTACCCACTATTAGGGGCAGGGAATATTAAGCAGTGGAGGAGAGGAGTCTGTGGGGAGGGGGCAGAAAATAAGGAAAGGATGTCAATGGATAGAGTTGCAAAGGAGAGGAGCTCGATGCAGAGCTCCCAGCCCAGGAGCCATCTTCCTTCCACTCTCTTTGCCCTCTTTGTGCACAACACACATTTCTAGGGCAAGACGTTGCCGGGGTGGGTGCTGACGGGGAAATCGGGAAGAACCCATTTGAATGATGTGTAGAGATCAAAGAAGTCATGTCAAAATGCCAATAAAGGAGCAGGGAGGAAAAAGTGCTTTAACAGCAATAATTTGTGGATATTATTGAAAGCAAGTGGTTTCATTATTTTGTCCATTTGGGTTACAGCGTGTAGGACTGGAGAGTGTAAAGAGTTTTGGGGTTCTTTTCTCAGCAGTCCATTGCACAATTGGGGGTGGGGGGGCACTTAGCTTCCCATTATATTTGTGTTACTTGGTGTAATATATGAGGGCAGAACAAATGAAGGACAGAGACACGATGAGTTGCTAGTCCATGTGCTTGCTTTATTAGGCCAGAGCAAACTGAGCATGCTTATACCAAACCATGTGATAATCTTTCCCCCTTAAAAAAAATGTATGTATTCCCCTCTCAAATGCAACAAAACTATTGTCCCACCTTTCCCAGCATTACATGTAACACATAACAAAAACTCCTGGCTTTTTTTTCTTTTAAATGAACTACAAATCCAGTTTAATAACAGGTTTGCAGAGCCTTCCTGATCTCCTTACAGAAGGTTTTGGTGTTGAACCAGTTTTCGGGCTGGTTTGTTTTGGTTCCAAACTCAAAGATGATCCTGTTTCTATCTCAGACTTTTGAACCTGGTACTTCAGTTGCTGAAGTCTGAACTGAGTCAAATTCATATATGTGTTCATGATCAAGTGGTTCAAGATCACTGTCCAATCCAGGCCAGTAAACAAAGCTTCTTGC
This sequence comes from Somniosus microcephalus, assembly GCF_052327205.1. Lineage (NCBI taxonomy): Eukaryota > Metazoa > Chordata > Chondrichthyes > Squaliformes > Somniosidae > Somniosus > Somniosus microcephalus. The sequence goes on along the minus strand of NC_140990.1, from coordinate 250,662,420 downwards.
AATTGATTTCATACTGACGATCCCTGGATGTTCAGTATGAAGTTCGATCAGAATTCTATCTTTCAAAGAAGTAGGTACCATCACCTGCTTCCCCACTTCATACAACCTTGCTCACAAGACAATTCAGTACGACGGTTATGGAATGGTTTCAAGTCTGTGTCCAGACACTGATCAGTCCATCTATTCAAGGTGTTTTCGTATACTCTTTTCAATACTGAGTCCTTTTGAGTCTCATCTGCAATCTCATTTGCATTCATGGGAAAGTTTTTGTCAACTGCACCTAGCGTGAAAATTGCACCTTCACTCCCAACACACAAGTCCTCATGTGACAACCTGGACAAGGCATCTGCGATTGCGTTTTGATCTGAAGTGCGATATTCAATCATATAGTCATATTGTGACAACAACACTGCCCACGTTGCATTCTTGATGCTGCCATTGCAGGGATGGCAGATTTGGGCTATAGTGCTAGGAGCGGTTTGTGATCAATTATCAGGATAAATTTTCTGTCGATCAGGAACTGTTGGAATTACTTGATTCCAAACACTATGGCAAGTGCTTCCTTTTCAATTTGCACGTAGTTTCTTTCACTCTTTGTGTGAGGGTTTGCGATGCGAACGCAATTAGTTTCTCCTGGCCGTCATCCATTATGTGGCTTATGACAGCTCCCACACCATAGCTGGAAGCATCACACGCTAACTTAAGCTTACTCTCTGTGTCATAGTGCACAAGTAGAGCATCGCTAGAGAGACTTCTCTTACAAGCATCGTAAGCTTCCTGTTGCGCTTTCGTTCACTTCCACTGGACATTTTCTTGAAGAGCTCGTGCAATGGAGCTAACATGGTCGCTAACTCAGGTAAGAAACGTGCGTAGTACTGGACCATTCCAAGGAAAGATCTTAACTCAGACACGTTCTGTGGCTTTGGAGCATTGGTGACAGCACCAACCTTTTCCTTCACTGGTTGCAAGCTATTTGCATCAACTTTCAGACTAAGATACACACCCTCAGGCTGCACAAAAGCATATTTGCTCCTTTTCAATTTGACATTGTGGGCATTCAGCCTTTGAAGCACTAAATCTAACACTTCTAGATTTTCTTCCTCGCTGCTTGTTGCGATCAGCACATTGCCTTGATTGCATAAGTAATTTGGAACTCCTTGCAAAATCTTATCCATCGTAGCCTGGAAGATTTTGCGGGGGGGGGGGTCTTTACACCATACGGCAGCTTGGTGTATGAGTACAGACCCTTGTGTGTGTTGAAGGTGAGATACTGTTGACTCTCTTTGTCAACATTCAGCTGAGTGTAAGCGTGCGACAGGTCAATCTTGTAGAAAACCTTTGACCCAGGGAGTGCTGCAGCCAAATCTTGTGATGTAGGTAACGGGTACTGCTCATCGTCAACTGCTTGGTTGACAGTATCTTTGTAGTCACTGCACAAGCGTACAGTTTTGTCTGCTTTGGGCACTACCACGTTCGGGGTAGCCCATTCACTTTTGTCAATTTTAACTAGCACTACGTTCTCTCTCAGCTTTGCTAACTATTCCTCCACCTGACTTTTCAACGCATAAGGGACTGGCCTTGCCCTACAATAGACAGGCTTCACATTGGGCTTGATGCGGATATGGGCATCATACCCAGTGATGCCCTCATAACTGTCTGTGAACATGCTTTCATACTTGTTCAGCATTGTATTGAGTCGCTTCTTTGAAGCATCTACACTGAAGATGTTTTTCCAGTCTAGTTTTAACTTTCTCAACCAATCTTTGCCTATGAGAGTTGGCCTGTTGTTGTAGCTCGCTACAATAGGCAGCTTTACTGACTGGCCATTCTTTTGAACTGTACATTCCATTTGTCCACATGTCTCTAGGATTTCTCTGGAGTAGGTTTTTAACTCTACGGTACTCTTTGTAATTGGTATTTGATTAAACTTACTCTCATATGTGTCCTTACTCATGATAGAGCAGTCCGCCGCCATGTCGATACGCGTGTTGATCGTTGATCAAAAGTTTTGTACAGAAGTCTTTCTCACGACTACTAGTGCTGCCGCTAGTGCCATGGATACTGTAGATACCTAGTTCTTCAACATCAGGTGTGTTCACTTCAATATTGTGAACTCCTCCCTTTTGTTGTCGCGGCTTTGCATTTGCATAAGCCAGACATCGGTAGTGGGGAAAATGCTAGAGTCCATTATAAAAGATGTAATAGCAGAGCACTTGGAAAACAGTGACAGGATCGGACAAAGTCAACATGGATTTACAAAAGGTACATCGTGCTTGACTAATCTACTGGAATTTTTTGAAGATGTAACTGGTAGAATAGATAAGGGAGAACCAGTGGATGTGGTGTATTTGGACTTTCAGAAGGCTTTTGATAAGGTCCTGCATAAGAGATTAGCGTGTAAAGTTAAGGCACATGGGATTGGGGGCAAGGTACTGACTTGGATAGAAAACTGGTTGGCAGACAGGAAGCAAAGAGTTGGAATAAACGGGTCTTTTTCTGAGTGGCAGGCAGTGTCTAGTGGGGTACCGCAGGAATCGGTCCTAGGGCCCCAGCTATTCACAATATATATTAATGATCTAGACGAGGGAACTAGATGTAATATCTCCAAGTTTGCAGATGACACAAAGCTGGGTGGGCGTGCGTGCTGTGAGGAGGATGCCGAGAAACTCCAGTATGATTTGGACAGGTTGGGTGATTGAGCAGATGCATGGCAAATGCAGTATAATGTGGATAAATGTGAGGTTATCCACTTTGGTGGCAAAAACAGGAAGGCAGATTATTATCTGAACGGCAATAGATTGGGAGAAGGGGCAGTGCAACGAGACCTGGGTGTCCTTGTGCACCAGTCGCTGAAGGTAAGCATGCAGGTGCAGCAGGCGGTTAAGAAGGCAAATGGTATGTTGGCCTTCATAGTGAGAGGATTCGAGTACAGGAGCAAGGATGTCTTGCTGCAGTTGTACAGGGCCTTGGTGAGACCACACCTTGAGTATTGTGTGCAGTTTTGGTCGCCTTATCTGAGGAAGGATGTTCTTGCCATGGAGGGAGTGCAGCAAAGATTCACCAGCCTGATACCTGGGATGGCAGGAATGACTTATGAGGAGAGATTGGGTCGATTGGGCTTATACTCACTGGAGTTTAGAAGAATGAGAGGGGATCTCATTGAAACTTATAAAATTCTAACAGGACTAGACAGACTAGATGCAGGAAGGATGTTCCTGATGGCGGGGAAGTCCAGAACCAGGGGCCACAGTCTAAAGATAAGGGGTAAGCCATTTAGGACTGAGATGAGGAGGAATTTCTTCACCCAGAGAGTGGTGAACCTGTGGAATTCTCTACCACAGAAGGCAGTTGAGGTCAATTCATTAAATATATTCAAGAAGGAGTTAGATATATTTCTTAAGGCTAAAGGGATCAAGTGATATGGGAAGAAGGCAGGGACAGGGTACTGAGTTTGGATGACCAGCCATGATCTCATTGAATGGCGGAGCAGGCTAGGGGGCCGAATGGCCTACTCCTGCTCCTATCTTCTATGTTTCTATGCCACTAGAATGGTTCTTACGTCCTGCTTTTGATCTAGCTCTGCAAGCTGTTGAAATATGGCCTTGCTTCTGGCAGTGAAAACACTTCACATTTCTGTATTGACAGGATTGTGGTGAGTGATTTCCATTGCAGCGATAACAATTCACTGAACTGCTCTCACTGACATGCTTTTGACTCAGTCTCACAGCGCTTTAGGTTTGCTGCACTAGTCACTTGAGTTGGATGGAGCTCCCTAGCATTCTTAGACACCATCTCCATAGATAGGACAATTTTGCATGCTATGTCAAACATTAGGTTCGGAGTGTTCAGTAACTTGGACTGTGTGCGCTCATTCACCAGTCCACACACAAACTTATCTCGCAACGCACGATCCAACAATGTGCCGAAGTTACAATGCAAAGACAGGTTCTTAAGAGCTACAATGTACTCACTGATGGTTTCATTTCGTTTTTGGTTTCTGGTACCAAACTTATAGCTCCCTGCTATTTCTAATGGCTTTGAGTCGAAATGGTCCTTGAGTTTCTTGACAATGTCTTCAAACGATGCATCCTTCGCTTTCCCTGATGCAAGTAAATTTGTCACCGTTCCGTAGACATCTGGCCCAGTCTCCATTAGAAAAATTGCTTTCTTCCATTCACAAATTACTTTATTTTGAGCTTGAACATTCTAAGCTGTACCTTCGGTCTCAATAATGTTATTGGCCCTAAAAAACATCTCCATCCGCTCAATGTAAGAACTGAATGGTTCACGAGCTCAGTCATAAATGCCGAGGCTTCCGATGAATCCCGTAGGCGCGGCCATGATTGTCCTGATCCCGTTGAACAGTGACTCAGCACTCTACCTGTATACATGTGAGAATCAACGCCGCTGTTGCCGTGTATACGTACACGCAAAGGCGAAGCACAGATGATTCTGCACAAGCATTAACGGTAAAACATCACAAAAATTCAGTTTAGGCGTCACAAATTCACCTTAAACTTGTCCACTCCAAGGTTGAACACTGTGTCCTTCCATGATCCCTAAAAATGGCTTTGGGATCCCAACCTTGTAATATATGTGGGTAGAACAAATGAAGGGCAGAGACACGATGAGTTGCTGGTCCATGTGCTTGCTTTATTATGCCAGAGAGAAATCATACCAAGCTATGTGACAAACCATGTGATAATACATTACACTTGGAGGAAGAGGAGGCGGATAAGGTAGAATTCTTACATGCCTGGGAACTGAGGCAACATCATAAGAGTAGAGGTTCTACCCACTATACAGAATAGATCAGCCCCAACGTAACTATCTGAATCTGACTGAGAAATGAAGGGGGCAATTTTAACCCCACCAGTGGAAATTGAGTGGGTGGGCAGTTAAAATCACCCAGGTTACTTACCTGCCCTAGACCTGCCAGAAGCTGACCATGCCCAATTTTAACCTGCACTACTGAGGACAGCAGGCAGCACAGACACCCGTCCAAAGCCAGCAGGGTTCTCTTTTTACATATGCATGATGGGTCCTGATGATGTAATTGGGACCCTAGTGCAATTTTAACTGGACAACCTAAGTGGCTTTCCTGCCAGGTGAAGACAGTGGGGAAAAGGATTGAGGCCAGAAAATGCCCAATCAGGTAAGTATTTTAGCCAAGAGAAGCAAGAGTGCTGCTTCTCTGGATCCCACAAAGAAAGTTTAGGCCTCCCCTGCCATGGACTCACCTCCTGTCGATCACAAATCCTCCGTGAAATGGCCCCAGCAGCTGATCCCATCACCTTCCTGCCTCGGTGCTGCACAATTTGCCACTGCTGCCCACCGATGCGATTTAAATGATGCTCGGCCATTAAAATTGTCCAGGTCTTTCTGCTGTGGGAAGGTGGGGATTAACTTGCCAGCACAGTTCACCAGGGAGGCAATGCCAGAGTTGTCCAATATGCTGCAGGAGGGCTTTCAGTCTAACTCCAGGACAAGCATAGTGCAGCCAGTGGTAATGAAAGTGACTTGGACACCGCCCAGGACGACACCGGGAACATTGGTCAGTCTGCAGTTGATTGCCTGACTAAGGTTAGAAACTTGGCAAGTGCACAGACTTGAGCAGGAACATATTTCCTACCAAACTGTTGCACAACTCCGTGTTTATTTAGTGCCAATAGCCTCTTGTATACCAGTAATTCTCAATGTGTCTGGTGAATTTTCTCTGGATTTTAATTGGTTCACACAGTTGTTTATCAGAACATAAGGTAATAGTTCAGTGAGTATCCCTGTAAATATTTGACTAAAATTAGACATTGTATTGACATCCTGTTGGGCACCTGCAGTGATCAAGAATGACAGCCTAATTGTTTTTTGATATTTACTTTGCATGTATGATACAAAGTACTTCAGTATCTGATTCTTGTTGCAAAACAGTCTATGTCACCTCATTTAGTATTTCACAAGGACTGAGTAAGCTAACAGGCTTGGAAATGTAATTTATTAAAGTTGATTTCATAACCATAGAATAAGTGCAAAAACAAAATTAGTAGATGTGATATTGGGAAAGAATGATTCCCCATATTTAGGTAAATCTTCCTGCAAAGCAGAAATATTTAAAGCGATGGTAATGTTTTGTGTTGTGTTTTGCTTGGAGTAAATGTTAAACTGTTCTATATGTTAGTTGATATTTCTTACTAATTCATTAGATGGAACTGTTTTTCAGGTCTTTTGACGGGTTTTTCCAGGTCCACATTGTGCACCCACAGTCCCCACTGTTACATTTCTTCTTTTAAACATTTCTAGCTAATTTTTCTCCCTTTCCTCCCCTGCAGGTGTTAACTCCTCACTGGGGTAAACTTCTACAGGCACTGGCATCCCTTTGCCTAAGAAGCCATTACTCATGTGTTGTCCTGACAGTGGGAGGCTGTGATCTGAAGGAAGCTAGGTGGAAGGGCTACCCCAACCTCTTCTGGGTACTCTCCTGCCTCATTTTGAAAGCTTCCCTACGTTTGTGCCTACTCGGGCACCAGCTCTCTATCCCCTCCCTGCGTGGGGCATCAGGAAATCCCTGGGCTACATAAAGGGAGTGGAGATCTGGGCCCCAATGTTAATGGGGAGTCGGGGAAGGGGCTGGGGAGGCCAAAATTGGCCAAAGAACCCAGTAAAGCCGGGGACATGGAGGCCACTGTTCTCTTTAATCTTTTTGGGTGCGCGGCGCGATTTATCCCATTTAAAAGCCGGTGAGCCGGCTGTGCGGGGGCTCCAGAGCGCTGCACGGCCATGCAGCTTAAAGGAAGCATTGGTGGAGCCCTGTCAATCTTAATGGCAGGGCCTCATTGGCATATTATAGGGCTGCCTCCTGCCCATCCAAATCGACAGCCTTGCCGTCGGGTGAGAGGGAACACTAGCAGCAGGAGGCCACAGCTGGGGATCCTTGGGAACAGTTCCCGGCACTGAGAAGGGGGCATCAGTCTGGGCGGCAATTGGGAGGGCTAGGGGGAGGATTTTTGAGATCGGGAGGGCTGGGGAGTGAGGGGAATGGGGTGGAGAGGCTGGAGATCAGAGCTGGGGGAAACTGAAGCCTTCCATGAGAGGCCTGGGGGGAGCACTCCTGCTCCTCCTGGCCCACAACAAGTGCTAACAGAGCCACTGACCTTGGGGAGTTGGCAACTCCCGCCTCGGATCAGCTGCCAGGAAACCCAAAGGTCGGGTCTCTCCCTCACTTACTACAGGTTGAGCGTCCAAAACCCGGAGTTCCGGAATCTGGACTCCGGGACGATTGGTGGCAGGTCGTCCGGGATCCGTAAAATGTTCCGGAATCTGGACACCCTGTCAAACTGTTTCCGCCACCAGCCGGGACCAGTGAAAAGACAAAAAATGAAATCCAACTACTGTACAGTGACAAAAATTGCAAGAATAAAAACACCAATCCTACCCGTTCCAGGCTAGGTCTTCACTGCTGCTCCTGGGTCCGCAGCAACTCTGCACAGCACACAAGTAAGTCCCTTTGGCCAGAATCAACCCCAGGTGACCCACCTACGCCCCATGCTGAGACCCCAGGTGACCCACCTACATCCCATGCTGAGACCCCAGGTGACCCACCTACATCCCATGATCAGACCCACCCAACCTGACTCCATTGCTGTGGTGTTTTTCCCAATTTAAAGATCAGCACAGGTAAAGATTGTGAATTTGTGTTGTCATTGCAAACATGTCAAAAAGGCCAAAAGATACCCCAATGGATTCAGATAAAGGAAAGAGGAAGCATAGTTCACTTTCAATTTCCAAGAAGGTTGAGTTACTTCAGAGATTAGATAGAGGTGCTTCAGTGAGAAGATTGAGTGAGGAGTATGGTGTTGGACTCTCCACCATCTATGATATTAGAAAACAGAAAGAACAGCTCATGAAGTTTTATGCGGAAAGTGATGTTCATAAGGAAATGAGTAAGAGAGAAAGTATGCATAAGCCGAAATGTGATGATTTGGATCAAGCAGTGATGGAATGGTGATGACAGAGGTGAAGTGAAAAGGTTCCTTTGTCTGGCCCAATGGTGGTGCAACAAGCGAAAATATTCCATGCACAACTGGGGATTGAAACTCCATGCGAGTACTCTTCTGGTTGACTAGCCAAATTTAAAAGGCTTCATAGCATCAGGCAACTGAAAGTATGTGGTGAGAATGCCTCAGCAGATCATGAGGCAGCTGAAAATTATATTGATGAGCTCATCAAACTAATTGCTGGTGAAAACCTTTCACCTGAGTAAATGTACAATGCTGACAAGACAGCACTGTTTTGGCGCTACGTACCGCGAAAGACATTAGCAGCAGCAGAAGAAACGCAGCCAGCAGGCATTAAAGACGCCAAGGATAGGTTGACTGTGCTTGCTGCTGCAAATGCGGACACATAAGTGTAAGCTTATGGTCATTGGAGAAGCCAGCGTCCAAGATGCTTCAAGGTTTGAGAATATTGCCAGTGCATTATTATGGCAATAGGAAAGCATGGGTAACCAAGGTAATCTTTCTGAACTGGTTTGAGAAGAATTTTGTCCCTCAGGCGCGTGCTCATCGCACGGAAGCTGGCCTTGAGGAAAACTGCAAAATATACTTGCTGCTAGACAATTGCTCAGCACATCCCGATGCTGAGCTTTTGGTAAATAATAATGTTCATGGAATCTACTTACCTCCAAATGTTACATCACTGATACAGCCAATGGACCAAGGAATTTTGAGATGGATGAAGTGTCTGTACAAAAACGAGTTTATGAGGTGTTTACTTAATGCTATGAACACAGGCATGGGAATGAAAGCATTCTCAAAGCTTTCTCTATCAAGGACGCCATATGGACTGCACGGAACTTGGTAACTGCAGACACCTTGGTCAATGCTTGGCATAACATCTGGCCATCGACTATGTTTGCTGACGATGATGCTGATGATGCTCCTCAGGACTTTCAAGGCTTTCGTGAGTCCAGGGGGAAAGCAATGATTGCTCAACTTTTAGATTATACAAGAGGACTGACTTACAAAGCTGCGCAGGACTTGAATGAGGACAATGTCGCAGAAGTCATGGACATAGACAACGATGCTCCCATTGGGCATGCAGTGACAGATGAAGAAATCATGCAGAGGGTTTTGCATCCAGAAGAAAAGGATGAAAGCAGTGAGGATGATGATGATGCCTGTGATCAAGTCGAAAAAGTGCCGATTGACAAAGCAATCAATCTTTGTCAAGAATTAATTCACGCCTTAGAGCAACGAAGCTTCATAAGTGAAGAAGAAATACTGCAGGTCTACAGAATTCGGGAAAGATTAGTGAAAGAAAAGCTCAAATTAATTAAACAAACAACAATATTAAATATCTTTCAAAAGATGTCACAACAGAAGGCCCAAGACCTACAGCGTGCAACTACACCAGTAATTTCCACATTTGATAATCCTATTGCTGGCCCATCATCAGCCCCAGACATCATAGCTGAGCCCTTTACCTCAAGCACAACCTCCAGCCAATTGTAACTGTACCTGTTTATTTTTACTCTGTTTAACAAATAAAAGCCTTCATTTACTGTTTTATATTTCATAACTTAACTGTTTTACAAATAAAAACCTTTATTATATTTCATGCTTTGAGTACTGTACATTCCTTTTCAAATTTGAAGATGGTAGCAAAAGATACAGGCCGGGAAGCTCACATTAAGTACAGTTACAGAGTGCTGCGTTGCAAAAACAAGAGAGGGAAGCTTACAATGCGTTGCAAAGAAGCGAGGGCAAGAACTACAAGGTGACGTCCAAAAACCGGAAATATCACAACCTGGGTCCAGGCATTTCCGGACTCGGAATGTGTTTCTGATGTCCGAAGTCCGGAAATGCCCGAGCCCAGGTTGCCATATTTCCAGACTTCGGACATCAGAAACACGTTCCGAAGTCCAGAAAAACACGAAAACAGGCTCGGCCTCGGTCCCGAGGTTGCCTGATTTAGGGCGCTCAACCTGTATCACACTTAAGTCGCAGCACTGATGATGTCATCAGGCCACGACTTTGGCATGTTCATTAGGCCCCCACCTGCCTTTTGCAGGAGATTGTCCATGACCTAATCACAGAATCACAGAAACCCCACAGTGCAGATAGAGGCCATTTCGGCCCATCGAGCCGACACATATCCCACCTGATCCCCGTAACCCCACGTATTTAATCCCCCTAACACTAAGGGTCAATTTATCATAGCCAATCAACCTAACCCGCACATCTTTGGACTGTGGGAGGAAACCGGAGCACCCGGAGGAAACCCACGCAAACACGGGGAGAATGTGCAAACTCCACACAGACAGTCACCCGAGGCTGGATTCGAACCCGGGTCCCTGGCGCTGTGAGGCAACAGTGCTAACCACTATGCCACCGTGCTGCACTTTAAAATTTAAATGGGCGGAAATGGGATCGGGTTGCCCGTCCCTGATATTTTAACCCCCCTGATCCTCTCCTGCCAATGGTTAGTGATAGTTCCCACAGTTCTTGAGCTTTAAAAAAATCTGAACAAGAAATAAGCTATTGACAGGTTGGCTCAAATCTAATACCTCAGGTCCAACCAAATTCAGAGTTGCTTAGTTCACTGTACACTGAAAACAATAACCCTTTACATAGTTTATAAGTGACACTGTCTGAAACAAAAAGTTGACATTCAGGCAGAATGCTGTCTGCTAGATCCATATAAGAAGCATGCTAGAAAAGAAGACTTCTACAAATTTTCCATTGGTAAAAGAATTATAAGCAATCTTTATAATATCAGAGGTCAAACTGATTGATGCTGCCCTGTTTAGCACAATGTATAAATGCACTTTTATAGATTGGTAATGAGCCACATACCTTCGAACTGTGTTGTTTATTGATCTGAACTGGTAGAGAAACTTCGGTTGTTTTCATTATCCCTGGACTAGGAAAGTGTGTCTGTTTGGACACTGGGTGGTGGTCATATTTTGCTCTCATGCCTCATATGGTTGAGTAACGATGACACTCACTGGTTAGGCGCATGCATGAGCATGCAGGGCCTGGGGGATACCAGTGGAAACTGGTCTCCAAGCAGCCATTGATAATAACACTCTGCCTATGGGCATGTAGTCAATGTTTAATCCACTGTAATAACAACAGAAAATGCTGGAAAAACTCAGCAGGTCAGGCAACATCCGTGGACAGAAATTTGAGTTGACGTTTCGGGTCGAACCCTTCTTCAAAACTGGAAAGAAAAGATAGATCGGAGGCAGGGCTGCGATCGGACAAAAGAATAAAAGAAACAAAATAAGTAAAAAAGAGACAATAAAAGGTGTTAGAAGCTAGACGAGATGGTAATAGGCTGAGATTGGGTGTAAAGTGTACTGGCAGGGCAAGGGATAGCTGCCAGGTGTGAGAGCGAAACAAAAGGAAAGGGGGGGGGGCGGGAAAGGAGTGGAAAAATTACAAGAAAAAATGAAATAGGGGCCGAGGTTATGATCTGAAATTGTTGAACTCGATATTGAGTCCGGAAGGCTGCAGAGTGCCTAATCGGAAGATGAGGTGCTGTTCCTCGAGTTTACGTTGAGCTTCCATGGAACAATACAAGAGGCCAAGGATGGTGAGGTCCGAGTGGGAATGGAGCGTTGAATTAAAATGACAGGCGACCGGAAGCTCGGGGTCACCCTTACGGACTGAACGGAGGTGTTCTGCAAAGCGGTCACCCAATCTGCGTTTGGTCTCCCCAATGTAGAGGAGACCGCATTGTGAGCAGCGAATACAGTATACTAGATTGCGAGAAGTACAAGTAAATCGCTGTTTCACCTGGAAGGGGTGTTTGGGGCCCTGGACAGTGGGAAGGGGGGAAGTATAGGGGCAGGTGTTACATCTCCTCCGCTTGCACGGGAAGGTGCCAGGCGAAGGGGAAGGGCTGTTTGGGGTGATAGAGGAGTGGACTAGGGTGTCTCGGAGGGAGCGGTCCCTGCGGAATGCTGAAAGGGGAGGGGAGGGGAAGATACGTTTGGTAGTGGGATCACTTTGGAGGTAGCGGAAATGCCGGAGGATGATCCGTTGAATGTGGAGGCTGGTGGGGTGAAAGGTGAGGACAAGGGGAACCCTATCGTGGTTCCGGGAGTGAGGGGCAGGGGTGAGGGCAGAAGTGCGGGAGATAGAACTGACACGGTCGAGGGCCGTGTCAATCACGGTAGAGGGGAATCCTCGGTTGCGGAAAAAGGAAGACATGTCTGAAGCACTGGTGTGGAAGGTGGCATCGTCGGAGCAGATACGGCGGAGATGGAGAAACTGGGAGAATGGAATAGAGTCCTTACAGGAAGCGGGGTGGGAGGAAGTGTAGTCCAGGTAGCTGTGGGAGTCAGTGGGCTTGTAGTGAATATTGGTCGATAACCTATCCCCAGAGATGGAGACGGAGAAGTCGAGGAAGGGAAGGGAAGAGTCAGAGATGGACCATGTAAAGGTGAGGGAAGGGTGGAAATTGGAGGCAAAGTGAATGAAATTGTCAAGTTCGGCACGAGAGCAGGAAACGGCACCGATACAGTCATCAATGTATCGGAAAAAGAGGTGAGGGAGGGGACCCGAGTAGGACTGGAACAAAGATTGTTCCACATAGCCCACGAAAAGGCAGGCATAGCTAGGACCCATGCGGGTACCCATGGCAACACCTTTGATTTGGAGGAAATGAGTGGAGTTAAAGGAGAAGTTGTTCAATGTGAGAACAAGTTCAGCCAGGCGGAGGAGGGTGGTGGTGGATGGGGACTGGTCGGGCCTCTGTTCAAGGAAGAAGCGGAGCGCCCTCAGGCCATCCGGGTGTGTAGTGTATGTACTTTGCAGAAGGAACTATATTCTGCAGCCACTGTATACTGCAGTACCAGTAGTGACCACCCCTGTATATAAGCCTGTGTAGTAACATTTGCATAGTAGTTCCAGGTTGCCTCCATTCAGTAAAGACCTGTTATAACCAACTCCTGCAGTCCGTGTCTCAATTATACACGGACATAATACTGGCGACGAGCAGATACGAACTTACCTACAGTCTGCACCACCTCATGGGGATCCATCCCTGAAGCGAAGTTATCAGAGGTCGAGGCCAGAAGGAAGAAAGAAACAGAAGAAACGGGCGTCGACCGTGAACATCCGCCTCTGAGTCAGCGGAGTTGAAGATTTGCAGGAGAGGCTGTCGAGAGCGGGGCTTGGTTATCCTGTCGATGGTGCTTCAGCTAATCGGGCTGGTGGCACTGATCCTTCCTGGGCTGCGGCGGTCTAGAGCTCGAGCGGGTGGCTTGGCAACAGGGCCGAGCAGCGTTGTCGGGAAGAGGAGAGAGAGAGAGGGTGGAGCACACAGGGCGCGGCCGGTGCTACGAAGCCGGGCAGCGTACAGACCCGAGAAGAGGGAGGCAAGAGTCCCGCAGGGTTGTTCCGACGATGGGGAAATAATAAAAATTAAACGCGCAGAAAGCCGCGAGGAGCTGCAGTTTGCCACGGGAACCGCGGAGAGCGGCGTTAGCAGCAGCGCGGGGGGGAAGTGCGCGAAGACCATAGGGCGTCACCATCAAGGCATAAAATGCCAGCAACAGCGCTAGCAACAGCGGAGAAGACAGAAAGCGCGGGAGGCGTCATCTTAATCCAGCGGGGAAGAAGGTAAAGCACGGGAGGCGCCATTTTGTTAAATCGGGGAAGAAGGCAAAGCGCGGGAGGCGCCATTTTAGATTTCCAAGATGCCGAAGACTGGCAATATCACTGCCTTCGATAATGCAATAGAAGACTGGACCACGTATGTGGAAAGAGTCGAGGTATATTGCGAGGCAAACGAATCACAGAGTCACAGAAATCACAGAAACCCCACAGTGCAGATAGAGGCCATTTCGGCCCATCAAGCCTGCACCGACACATATCCCACCCGAACCCCGTAACCCCTACACCAACACATATCCCACCCTATCCCCGTAACCCCACGTATTTAATCCCCCTAACACTAAGGGTCAATTTATCATAGCCAATCAACCTAACCCGCACATCTTTGGATGAAGTAGCCGATGAGAAAAAGGCATCGGTACAGCTAAACTTAATGGGCGCAAGAACGTACGGCCTATTGCGGGACCTGATTACTCCAGCCAAACCGAAGGCAAAGAGTTTTAACGAAATTGTTGCTATCCTACAGGAACACCTAAATCCTACACTGCTGCTGATAGCAGAAAGATTTAAATTCCACAGGAGAAATCAGCATAAAGATGAGAGCAATGCTGATTACCTTACGGAACTACGCAAGCTATCAAAGCACTGCCAGTTCGGAGCAGGACTGGCAGATACCTTACGGGACAAATTTGTCTGTGGACTCCTGAGTGAAGGAACCCAGAAGCGGTTACTCTCAGAGAAAGAGCTGACGCTAGATAAGGCTTTCAGCGTGGCAGTATCGTACGAAGCAGCAGCAAGGGGAGCTGCGGAAATACAGCAAAAGCCACAGGAATACGGCACCCACGAAATGACACGGGGATTTGCAAAATGTTATCGCTGCGGCAGAACAACCCATGACCAGAAGGACTGCTGGTCCAAGGACAAAATATGCAGGCAATGCGGAAAGATCGGACACATTGCATGAGTTTGCAGGTCTGGGAAGAAGACCGACGACAACAAAAAGGCTACTAAGGAACTGTACAGGAAAGTACAAAAGATGACGGACAGTAGTTCCGAAGACCAGATGAGCGATAGTGAATCCGGGAACAAGAGACTAAGCTGTCTCAAACTTCACAACGTAATCGCAAAAGAGGATCACCGAACCATTTGGGTCACCCTCATGATAGCAGGGTCCCAAGTCAAAATGGAATTGGATACAGGATCAGCTCTAACCGTCATGAATCGACGAGACTACGAGCGGCTATTCTCACACATACCCTTGAAAGAGACATCCATTGTCTTGAAGACGTATACGGGGCAAAAAGTATACCCCAGAGGAAAAGGAAGGGTGCCTGTCGAATACAACGGCAAGGAAAGACAGAAATTGTATCTGTACATACTGCAAGATGGTGGACCACCGTTATTGGGATGTGAATGGATCAGAAAGATAAGTTTAGACTGGCACTCCATTCAGGCACTGACGGTGGCTGGTAAAAAGGATGACGACGTCACTCCTGGACGATTGTCAACAATCTTAGCTAACGCCAAAGAGGTATTTCAACAAGAACTGGGAACTCTTAAAGGCGTAACCGCCTCGATAAAAATAGAAGAGAATGCAATTCCCAAGTTTTTCAAAGCAAGACCGGTACCATATGCAATTCGCCCAGCCGTCGAGACAGAGCTGGAGAATCTGGAGAATGCAGGCGTGTTATCTAAGGTAGACTGGAGCGAGTGGGCGACACCCATCGTTCCTGTCATAAAGAAAATGTTAAACAATAAGTCTGAGGAGCCAAGGAAGGTTCGCATCTGTGGGGACTTCAAGGTGACGGTGAACCCAGTCCTTCACACAGTACAATATCCTCTTCCAAGGATAGAAGATATCTTCGCCTCACTATCTGGAGGGAAGCGTTTTACAAAAATTGACCTAGCACAAGCATATTTGCAGATGGAGGTTGAAGAATCCTCTAGGAAGTATCTCACGATAAACACTCACAAAGGTCTTTATCAGTATAATCGACTGGTATTCGGAGTAGCATCAGCTCCGGCGATATGGCAAAGAGCGATGGAACAAGTCCTGCAAGGAATTCCGGGGACTCAGTGTTACTTGGACGACATCCTAGTGACAGGTGAAGATGACAGTGAACACCTTGCCAACCTAGAGCAGGTGCTCACTAGACTACGTGAACATGGACTACGGGCCAATTGCCCCAAGTGCGAGTTTTTTAAGAAGCAGATATCGTATTGTGGCCACGTGATTGATGAAGAGGGGTTACATAAATCCCCTGACAAAATTGAAGCGGTAGTTAAGGCTCCAGTGCCTGAAAATGTGTCGCAACTGAGGTCATTCCTCGGATTGGTGAATTACTACCGTAAGTTTTTGCCGAATTTGTCCACAATTCTGCACCCACTGAACGCCCTACGACAAACGGGAGTAGCATGGAAATGGAGCGATGAATGTAAGCAGGCCTTTCAGAAGAGTAAGGACCCAATCACTTCAAGAGAAGTATTGGCTCACTACAACCCATCACTACCGATAAGACTGGCGTGTGATGCGTCTCCCTACAGCATTGGGGCGGTACTGTCACATAAATTCCTTGATGGTTCAGAGAGGCCGATAGCTTTTGCATCACGCTCGTTAACTTCAGCCGAGCGTAACTATGCCCAGATTGACAGAGAGGCCCTCAGCCTGGTGTGGGGAGTGAAGAAGTTCTATCACTACCTGCACGGTCAGAAATTTACTCTACTTACTGATCATCAACCCCTTGTCTCCATTTTCAACCCTCAGAAGGGCGTACCGATAATGACAGCACAACGGCTACAGAGGTGGTCCCTTTTCCTAGGGGCACACCAATATGACATCGAGTACAAAGGAACTAAACAGCATGGGAATGCTGATGGATTGTCGCACCTACCATTGCCGACGGTGGAAGAAGAACTTGCAGTGGATCCAGTGGAGATATTCCACTCGACCATAGTCGAATGTCTCCCTGTGACGAATGCAAACATAGAAAAGGAAACACAAAATGACCCGACGCTCTCCTGGGTCTATGATTTAACGGTGAAGGGATGGCCAGCACATGGTGAACCACTGCTGCCAGCATTCTCGCTGAGAAGAGAACAGCTGTCAGTGTGCAGTGGAACCTTGATGTGTGGATCCAGAGTAGTAATTCCACCCAAATTGAAGGATAGAGTGCTCAATGAGCTTCATGAGGGTCATCTGGGAGGGGTAAAAATGAAGAACTTAGCCAGAGCGTTTGTGTGGTGGCCGGGAATCGATAGAGAAATCGAAGAGATGACCAAGAGCTGTACAGGATGCCAGAAGGTCCAAAACGCCCCACCACAAGCCCCTCTACATCCATGGGAGTGGCCCTCATCTCCATGGCAAAGGGTGCACATTGATTTTGCTGGTCCATTTATGGACTCGATGTTTTTAATTGCGGCGGATGCACATTCAAAGTGGCCAGAGGTAATAAAAATGTCCTCAACCACCACAGAAAAAACTAGCACAGTCTTACGAACCATATTCGCCAGGAATGGGCTGCCTGAACAGATTTGCTCCGACAATTGACCACAGTTTGTGTCTGAAGAGTTCCGGAGGTTCTTAAAAAACAATGGCGTTAAGCATTACACATCCGCCCCATATCGTCCAGCCACTAATGGATTGGCCGAGAGGTTCGTTCAAACATTCAAGAAGGCTATCAAGGCAATGTGTAATGAAGATATACCCCTACAGCACAAGGTGGATAACTTCTTGTTTGCCTACCGGAATGCAACACATGCGGTTACCAACCAAACTCCAGCCATGATATTCTTCAATCGAAGACTACGATGCCGCTTGGATTTGGTTAAGCCAAACATCAGAAGAGATGTGGAGAACATGCAGTTTCAGAATATGAATGAAAGGCCGACCAGGAGTTTTAAGATAGGTCAACCAGTTTTGGCCCGGGACTACCGCACAGAGAAATGGCAGCCAGGAACGATCTGTACACGGCAAGGACCTCTAATGTATACCGTGCACGTTGGAGAGAGTATTGTAAGACGCCATGCTGACCAGATTCTAGAGTCACTGGGAAACGTCAACTCCACACCACGATCTGATACACCTGGCGATGAAACTGAAGTACCAATTGCATCTACCTCAGAATCGGTGATATTGGAAGCAGACGAACCAAACAACGACATTGATCCCGACTCAACGTTGCCAGAAGAACCTGATACCCCAAAGAGGCGTTATCCAGACAGAATCAGGAAGCCTCCTCAAAGACTGAACTTATAATTGCTTAACTTCAACTAATGTATCTAGCAACTGTAATTGTAAAAATGTTATTTCATTGTTAATCGAATGTTATGTACTGTTTAGCTAAAAGGGGAGGAATTGTAGTGTATGTACTTTGCAGAAGGAACTATATTCTGCAGCCCCTGTATACTGCAGTACCAGTAGTGACCACCCCTGTATATAAGCCTGTGTAGTAACATTTGCATAGTAGTTCCAGGTTGCCTCCATTCAGTAAAGACCTGTTATAACCAACTCCTGCAGTCCGTGTCTCAATTATACACGGACATAATAGGGTGGGGGATGGAGGTGTAGAGGGATTGTATGTCCATGGTGAAAAGGAAGCGGTTGGGGCCGGGAAACTGGAAACTGTTAAAGTGGCGGAGGGCGTCCGAAGAGTCGCGAATGTAGGTGGGAAGAGACTGGACAAGGGGAGAAAAGATGGAGTCAAGATAGGAAGAGATAAGTTCGGTGGGGCAAGAACAGGCTGAAACGATAGGTCTACCAGGGCAGTCCTGTTTGTGGATCTTGGGAAGGAGGTAGAAGCGGGCTGTGCGGGGTTGGGGAACTATGAGGTTGGTGGCAGCGGGAGGAAGATCTCCAGAGGAGATGAGTTCAGTGACAGTCTTGGAAATGGTGGTTTGATGTTCGGTAGTGGGGTCATGGTCCAGGGGGAGGTAGGAGGAGGTGTCGGAGAGTTGGCGTTCAGCTTCCGCTAGGTAGAGGTCAGTGCGCCAAACAACAACAGCACCACCCTTGTCAGCGGGTTTAATGACAATGTCTGGGTTGGATCTAAGAGAATGGAGTGCTGCAAGTTCAGAGGGAGGTAAGTTGGAGTGAGTGAGGGGAGCAGAGAAATGGAGACGGCTGATGTCACGGCGGCAGTTAGCGATGAAAAGATCTAGAGTAGCTGTTTCCCACTAATGCTGTAAGATTCTATTTTGTAGAGTAATTCATTGAAAGTACCTTATCAAAAACTTACTGAAAATCCAGGTAGACTATTCTATCGGGTAACCTAACCTCATCCACTAAACTAGTAACTTCTCAAAAAATGTAATCAAATTACACAACCTTTTTTTCCCGAAACCATGTTGAGTGTTCCTGATGGCTCCTTCTCTATCTGATCATAGAAAGCATCTGTGATCATGTTTCTAACACGGTATTCTTTATGCTTTTGCAATTTCACCACGGCTGTCAGTGGTGATCTCCAATGGACAAATTACACAATACAGAATCTCGTTTTTATCAGCGAACCTTCCTTGAAATAATGTCACTCTAATAACTTTACCAGAGATTTGACGTCAAGCTCAATTTAGTTTCTTCATTTACTTATAACTCTTTGGTGCTTATTATTTCTATACCATTCAAAAAAACTTTCTTACAGTTCTTCACTTTCACTTTATGTATCAAAACACAGATATACTAGAATCCCAGTCAATAACAGAAGTTTTACCATGATATTCTCACTCCTCACAGAAAATCCTGATGATTTTTTTCTTCTCTCACAGGGCTTTTCCTGTACCAGTCCAAATTCCCACATGGATTTTATGCACCAGTCTCATTTCCTCCAGGATTTTGCCATGAAGCTCTCATTTCCTGCATGAATTTGCTGCAACCATCTAATTTCCCACAGCATTGTCCCATGATGCATTAATAATTAGTCTAATTTCTTGCTCCAATGCTCCCTTCCACTTCCGTTTTTTTGTAGTGATTTTGTCTTGTCTCCCACTACCATTTGTTGTGACTCACAAGGACACTTTGGGCTAGAAATTCATCTACTTATCGCCACTCTGTAGCGCCATGAAATGGTGATAAAATGGTGGCTGCCATTCTTTCGCCAGCTGGTGGTGGGTCCCGCGGCGGCCGCCATATTCGTCTCCCCCTTTGCGCTGCCGGTAACTGGTAGCTCCCTGAAAGAGAAAATGGCAGTGTGGTGACGTCAATCGGCATGCAACGCCGACTTAACATCACCAATGCAAATTTCGACCCTAGCACTGAATTCAGCGCTGGGTCCTAAGCACGCCAGGTTAACCTGGCATGCAAGCAGGCTGACAGGGGAGATGTCTGCACCTCTTAAAGGGACACATACATCATTAGGTAAGTTTTAATGTAAGGTTTTGGACTTTTTTTTTGATTTTATTGAAGTAGTGGCTTGCTGCAATAGATGTGAAAAGTTTTTTTAAGTGTGTAGGGAATGCTGCTGGACGCTTGCAATGGCTCGGATGGTAAATTAAGGCCTTTGAGAAGACAGAACATGCTGCGAATACTCAGCAGGTCAGGCAACATCCGTAGAGAGAAAAACAGAGTTCACGTCTCAGGTTGAGATGCTGCCTGACCAGCTGAGTATTTCCAGCATTTTATGCTGTCATTTCACATTTATAACATCCGCTTGCAGAGGGAAGAGGAAGACACAGAAGAGGAGGAAGCCGCAGAGGAGGAAGCAGAAGAGGAGGAATCAGATGGAAGGATGCATCCCAGACAGCCCCTTTCTGGCCAGGATATCCGGGGTGGAATCATCCGCCTCCGTTCTCAGTGACCACAACCCCAATTCCCCTTTCAACATTAGTTCTTCACCTTACCTTCCCTCTGTTACTGACCATCACAGCGTCCTCTTGGCCATGATGCTGAAATAAAAGTCACCACAAAACAAACTTTCACAATCCACCTATATATGTCTATCCATCCAATGTGACATCAAGAAATCAACTCATCACCCATATGTATTCTGTTAGTGGCTGTCTTGTGTGTGTCTTTTCCTACCCTACTGATGTCATGCAGTGCTACCCCAGTGGCTGCAGCATTGTTGGTGGAAGGCTGCTGACTTTCAGTGGGGGATACTACAAATGGCCTTGCTGATTGACCTTGAGGAGCTGGTGGCTGGGAGTGTCAAATCAATTATCCTCTTCTTGTTTTTCTTCACGCTCCTCTCCCTCTTCTTGTCGCCCACTGGCTGGGCAGGCCGCATTTCTTGGGTGTGTGAAATGAGGAAGGCACAAGGGTGGAGTTGTGGCGAGGGGAGGGTAGGAAAGCATGAGGTGCATGCCAGAAGGAGGCTAATGTATGAGGATACCAGCATCTTGCAAAGTTAAAGCACATGGGATTGGGGGTAAGGTACTGTCTTGGATAGAGAACTGGTTGGCAGACAGGAAGCAAAGAGTTGGACTAAACGGGTCTTTTTCCGAGTGGCAGGCAGTGACTAGTGGGGTACCGCAGGAATTGGTGCTAGGACCCCAGCTATTCACAATATATATAAATGATCTAGACGAGGGAACTAGATGTAATATCTCTAAGTTTGCAGACGACACAAAGCTGGGTGGGCGTGTGTGCTGTGATGAGGATGCCGAGAAACTCCAGTATGATTTGGACAGGTTGGGTGATTGGGCAGATGCATGGCAAATGCAGTATAATGTGGATAAATGCGAGGTTATCCACTTCGGTGGCAAAAACAGGAAGACAGATTATTATCTGAACGGCAATAGATTGGGAAAGGGGGAAGTACAACGAGACCTGGGTGTCCTTGTGCACCAGTCGCTGAAGATAAGCATGCAGGTGCAGCAGGCGGTTAAGAAGGCAAATGGTATGTTGGCCTTCATAGCGAGAGGATTCGAGTACAGGAGCAAGGATGTCTTGCTGCAGTTGTACAGGGCCTTGGTGAGACCACACCTTGAGTATTGTGTGCAGTTTTGGTCGCCTTATCTGAGGAAGGATGTTCTTGCCATGGAGAGAGTGCAGTGAAGATTCACCAGACTGATACCTGGGATGGCAGGAATGACGTATGAGGAGAGATTGGGTGGATTAGGCTTATATTCGCTAGAGTTTAGAAGAATGAGAGGGGATCTCATTGAAACTTATAAAATTCTAACAGGACTAGACAGACTAGATGCAGGAAGGATGTTCCCGATGGCACGGGAGTCCAGAACCAGGGGTCACAGTCTAAGGATGAGGGGTAAGCCATTTAGGACTGAGATGAGGAGGAATTTCTTCACCCAGCGAGTGGTGAACCTGTGGAATTCTCTGCCACACAGGGCAGTTGAGGCCAATTCATTAAATATATTCAAGAAGGAGTTGGATATATTTCTTGAGGCTAAAGGGATCAAGGAATATGGGGAGAACGCAGGGACAGGGTACTGAGTTTGGATGATCAGCCATGATCTCATTAAATGGCGGAGCGGGCTCGAGGGGCCGAATGGCCTACTCCTGCTCCTATCTTCTATGTTTCTATCCTTTCAGCCCCACCACTGGCCAAGGGCTCAACCATGCCCCTGCCAAGAATTGCCTGCACCATCTCCTCCAAGGGGGTGAGGTGAGGCTAGAACTGGGAGATGCGCCTTGTGATTGGTGCAGATTGTTGGTAGGTGAGTGATTGGGGGTCGAGCAGTGTGTGACGCTAGTGGTGCAGTTGGTAGGAGACGGCTTTTGAAGATACATTCACTTACCTTGGCCACTGGTCTGAGGTCATGAAGCTTCTTTGGGCACTGGAGTCAGATGGTGGGGTCGACACTGCTGGCATTGACGGCCTCGGTGATGTACTCCCACATCCTTCTTTCTGGAAGGCCTCCTGGACCCTGTGGGTAGAGGACCTGTCTTGCAGTGTTGACCCCCCCCCTGCACTAAGCTGGAGTGCTGCGTGCGAGACCCTGGGTGCCCCTTCCCTGGCTTGCTGAGCCATTTGTGTTATTGCAGAGGCGGTTTTCCCATTTGTTGAGGTTAGGAAGGTAATTCAGCTTTAAGAGCTGAATATTTACATTTGGAACTTCTTTTTAATGTTAAATACTTTTTAAAAGGCAGAAAGGGCTGAAAACTGCATTCTTTCACTTCATTTTAATTTGTATTGCTTCAGTGTGCATGGCCCCTTTAATTCTCAGACCTCTTCATTGCCCACAATTCCTTGCGAGCTCCATAGCCTTGATTCCAGAGACTGTGCGAAGCTCCAACGCCAGACCTGCACAGGAACTTCATCCCGGATACCTCCAGCCACGCCATCAGGACGCGTTGCATGGAAGGTAAGCGCTGCGCCACCAATCTCCACGCCCCCAGACCAATTTTTCTCCGTCAGCGGCCGTTAGCTCCAGTTTCCAGTGACACCGGCAACTTTACTGGCGATCAAGAATTTCATGACCCACTTTGCCATCAGTTCCAGCTGCTGTCTGTTACCTTTGTGCGTAAACCTCAACAGCAAGTCCACTTTTATACTGGTACATTTTAATTCTGATTCTGAGACCCTGAGCCAGCTCCCAACATTTAGTTTGCTAAATTTGGCCCTCTGATCCCTTAGACCCATAAACATAGAAACATAGAAACATAGAAGATAGGAGCAGGAGTAGGCCATTCGGCCCCTCGAGCCTGCTCCGCCATTCAATGCGATCATGGCTGATCATCCAAATTCAGTGCCTGCTTTCTCCCCATACCCCTTCATCCCTTTAGCCTTAAGAAATATATCCAACTCCTTCTTGAATATATTTAATGAACTGGCCTCCACCGCCTTCTGTGGTAGAGAGTTCCACAGGTTCACCACTCTCTGGGTGAAGAAATGTCTCCTCATTTCTGTCCTAAATGGCCTACCCTTTATCCTTAGACTGTGTCCCCTGGTTCTGGACTCCCCAACCATCGGGAACATCCTTCCTGCATCTAGTCTGTCCAGTCCTGTCAGAATTTTATAAGTTTCAATGAGATCACCTCTCATTCTTCTAAACTCCAGTGAGTACAAATCCAATCGACCCAATCTCTCCTCATACGTCATTCCTGGCATCCCAGGTATCAGCCTGGTGAATCTTTGCTGAACTCCTTCCATGGCAAGAACATCCTTCCTCAGGTAAGGCGACCAAAACTGCACACAATACTCAAGATGTGGTCTCACCAAGGCCCTGTACAACTGCAGCAAGACATCCTTGTTCCTGTACTCAAACCCTCTCGCTACGAAGGCCAACATACCATTTGCCTTCTTAACCGCCTGCTGCACCTGCATGCTTATCTTCAGTGACTGGTGCACAAGGACACCCAGGTCTCGTTGCACTTCCCCTTCTCCCAATCTATTGCCATTTAGATAATAATCTGCCTTCCTGTTTTTGCCACCGAAGTGGATAACCTCACATTTATCCACGTTATATTGCATCTGCCATGTTTCTGCCCAATCACCCAACATGTCCAAATCATCCTGGAGTTTCTCGGCATCCTCCTCACAGCACACACGCCCACCCAGCTTTGTGTCGTCTGCAAATTTGGAGATATTACATCTAGTTCCCTTGTCCAGATCATTTATATATATTGTGAAAGCTGGGATCCAAGGACCGATCCCTGCGGTACCCCACTAGTCACTGCCTGCCACTCGGAAAAAGACCCGTTTATTCCAACTCTTTGCTTTCTGTCTGCCAACCAGTTCTCTATCCGAGTCAATACCTTGCCCCCAATCCCATGTGCCTTAACTTTACACGCTAATCTCCTATGCGGGACCTTATCGAAGGCCTTCTGAAAGTCCAGATACACCACATCCACTGGTTCTCCCTTATCTATTCTACCAGTTACATCCTCAAAAAATTCCAGTCGATTAGTCAAGCACGATTTACCTTTTGTGAATCCATGTTGACTTTGTCCGATCCTGTCACTGTTTACCAAGTGCTCTGCTATTACATCTTTTATAATGGACTCTAGCATTTTCCCCACTACCGATGTCAGGCTTACTGGTCTATAATTCCCCATTTTCTCTCTACCACATTTTTTGAATAGTGGGGTAACATTATCTACCCTCCAATCCATGGGTACTGTTCCAGATTCCATCGAATGTTGGAAGATGATCAGCAATGCATCTACTATTTCTAAGGCCACTTCCTTAAGTACCCTAGGATGTAGATGTAGGCCCTGGGGATTTATCGGCCTTCAGTCCCATCAATTTCCCTAACACCATTTCCCTACAAATACTGATTTCTTTCAGTTCCACCCTTTCATCAGACCCTATGTTCCCCGGCATCTCTGGAAGGTTATTTGTGTCCTCCTTTGTGAAGACAGAACCAAAATATGTATTTAGTTTGTCTGCCATTTCTTTGTTCCCCATTATAAATTCCCCTGATACTGACTACAAGGGACCTACGTTTGACTTCACCAATCTTTTTCTCTTCACATATCTATAAAAGCTTTTACAGTCAGTTTTTATGTTCCCTGCTAGCTTACTCTCATATTCTATTTTCCTCTTCTTAATTAATCCCTTTGTCCTCCTTTGTTGAATCCTAAACTGCTCCCAATCCTCAGGATTATTGCTTTTTCTGGCCAATTTATATGTCCTCTCCTTGGATCTTATGCTATCCCTAATTTCCCTTGTTAGCCACGGTTGAGTCACCTTTTTTGTTTTATTTTTATGCCAAACTGGGATGAACAAATTCTGTAGTTCATCCATGTGGTCTTTGAATGTTTGCCATTGCCTATCCACCGTCAACCCTTTGAGTGACAGTCCCCAATCAATCCTACCCAACTCGCGCCTCAGACCATCGTAGTTTCCTTTATTTAAATTTAGGACCCTAGTCTCTGAGTCAACTACTTCATTCTCCATCTTAATGAAGAATTCAATCATATTATGATTGCTCCGACCCAAGGGGCCTCGTACAACAAGATTGCTAATTAATCCTTTCTCGTTACATAATACCCAGTCTAAGATGGCCTGATCTCTGGTTGGTTCCTCGACATATTGGTCCAGGAAACCATCCCGTAAACACTCCAGGAATTCCTCCTCCACAGTATTGTTACTAATTTGGTTAGCCCAATCTATATGTAGATTAAAGTCACCCATGATGACTGCTGTGCCCTTATTGCACGCTTCTTTAATTTCCCTTTTAATGCCATCCCCAACCTCCGCCTTACTGTTTGGAGGTCTATATACCACTCCCACTAACGTTTTCTGCCCCTTGGTATTTCTCAATTCTACCCATACAGATTCCACATCATCAGAGCTAATATCCTTCCTTACAATTGTGTTAATCCCTTCTTTAACCAGTAATGCTACCCCACCTCCCTTTCCTTTTTGTCTAACTTTCCTGAATATTGAATACCCCTGGATGTTGAGTTCCCAGCCTTGGCCATCCTTGAGCCACTTTTCCGTAATCCCAACCAAATCATATTTGTTTACCTCTATTTGCACAGCCAATTCACCCACCTTATTATGAATGCTCCTCGCATTAAGACACAAAGCCTTCAGGCTTGTTTTTTTTAAATTATTAGAATTATTATTTACTGTGGCCACATTTGATTTAAACCATTGATTTCTCTGACTGCCACTTTTGTTTTTCTCCTTCCTATCTTTTGCTTTTATCCTTGTTTCCCTTTCCTCTGTCTCCCTGCTCAGGTTCCCAACCCCCTGCCATTTGAGTTTAAACCCTCCCCCAGAGCACTAGCAAACACTCCCCCCCTAGGACATCGGTTCCAGCCCTGCCCAGGTGCAAACCTGGGTTTACAATTCTGCCGCTGGAATAAAAGAACCAGATTTGGCAGTGTAAATGCAGGAAACCGGTATCTAGAGTCCAAACTAAAACAGGCATTATAAAATGGTTTAAGAACTTGTATACATTTTTCAGCAGGAATCACTGGGTGGTGAGCAGCAGTGGGGACCCTGGCTGGGGTTCCGGCTCCCAAAACCAGGAGTGCTGAAGGTTTGTGTTGTATTTTAGCCAGGCATGTACACGTGGCAGTCACACTTACAGGTTCTCCACTGACAATTGAAAAGTCACCCGAAATTATTGCTCGTTTTCAGCAAGATCCTGAAGCAAGAGAGCCAAAGTAAAGAAGATCAAAGGAAATGAGACAAATGCTTCTTGCAGAGATTTGTAATGAGTTACTGAAGCTTTAAATGTATCATTTCCTCACATTCACATTTCTTTAAGTGGATTTGCCAAGATACCTCAGTGTGAGCTACAACATTGGTTTAACCAATAATTAGCCACATTATTCTTTTACTCACAAATTACTGCAACACAGTTACAACTGAGAGACTTGCCATGACTTTCCCATTCACTTTCATATTCTTGTATTTCATGCTTTTGCTTCTGCAGCAACACTGTGAGGCTGCAGTTTCTTACAGCTCAGAGTGATACCATTAATTTCTGCAACACTATTGTTTCTTACAGGTGTTGATTTCCACATTCAAGGTACTCTTATTTCTTTTGTTTCTCAATTTTCTCCCAGCTCTTTTGGTGTTGACTTATTCTGGTAAGGTTCCCCAGGTGCCAGCAACCCTCCAGTACCTCACCCAAGAGAGCATTCTTTATCTGTTAGCCTTAACATGGGGGCATCACAACCGAGCCAAATCTGACCCCATCTGATATGATCTGCACTTCCAGAGTGGGTCACTGGATAGCAATGAGAGGTGGGAACGCTGGCTGACTTTTCTCTCGGGGGCATTGAGGCTAATTATAATACTCAGCACAGACCAGGAATGTACTCTCACCTCCTACATTGATTTGTTCAACATTTTCACCTCATAGATTGATTTGTTCCAGGATTCTATGTTCCTTATTTTGTTAAAGGATTTTTCATTAATGCTATCATTTTGTAGAGATTCACTGTGACATTTTATTCTTTATGAGCCACAAGGTTCTTATTTCTCAGTGATTACTTCTGACAGTCTACAAAGCTCAAAGATGGATCATATTAGAAATATCATTTTGTAAGCTTCCTTGATGGCCTAGTGGGTAAAGGCATTATCCAGTATAGTACCAAGCCAGGGGTGGCTGACTGGAAAGTAAAAGGGGTGTAACAGATTACAATCCCCATTTCAAGAACATAATAGGCAGCAAAGCACGTCTGCAACACTATTGTTTCTTACAGGTATTGATTTCCACATTCAAGGTACTCTTATTTCTTTTGTTTCTCAATTTTCTCCCAGCTGATCCCGCTGCTTGGAGGATGAGGCTGTAGGATTGCTTGAAGTCAGGAGTTAAGGATGTGTCTCACAGCTAAGACGGGCTGAGTGTCCTCCTTGATTTGTACCTATCTTGCAACCTTGTGCAAAAACCACATTGTTGGTCTAGATTTCAAAATTTCTTTTCATAGTACACTTGTATAAATGTAGTTACCAATTAACTAGATTTAAAGTTTGTGGCACATTGTCAGTATACAATTTCTTTTCTGGTTTTTGAGCTTTGAAAGATGAGGCATTGAGGCTATAATTAATTCAGATTGCAATTAATTCAAAATATACAGGGTCACTGGTTTACAGTGACTGAATAATACAAATTCTGTTTTTATTACAAGTATCTTGAATTTTTACCAGTGTTTTGGGGGTTAAATTTCATAATTTTTCTGTGAAAGCCTTAAATCAATGGCCTTGCAAATATAAGCTGAGAAACTCCTCACTGTTCTTGGCATGGAATTAGTGAACTGTGGTGAAGGAATTTGGGGCAGAAACTGTTTCCACCCTTTCTGGCCCAATTGATAAATTCCACCGCAGGGAGATAGGCATTTCTACTGCCCACTCCTCACCCGTCATAATGTCATTGGATGCCAGGCTTTCACGGAAGTCCCACAAGTGCTACATATCATGCATTCGTGGCAGTACACCTGCATGAAACAAGTTTACTTGTCTCCAAACAACAATCGATCCAAGGGCGACAGACAGCCATTTAGGAGTGTGGCACTTTGTTACAGGAGTATCTACATATTGAAATGGGGCAGTTGGGTCACTATAGCCAAAACTCCCTTTTCTACCCCCACTTCCAACCCTCCCCCTCCCCAAAGCCAGTAGAGCAGCTGGACATTGCGGTAGGCATTGCTCTGAAATCTCGCTGGCTTCGTGGAGCAGGTGCCCCAGTGGTGCCACTGCTGGTCTGGATGCCCACCCCTTGTATTCAAATGACCCTGACCCCAAAATTTGGAATTTGGGATCAGATCAAGGCGAGGCCAAGAAGGTGAGTGCAAGTCCTGTCCCGACACACCTCCAGCAGTGAAGCGGAGCTTCTGGAATCCCAACTCCATATTGTTTAGCCAAATCAGAATGGAAGAAGATGACTTGTTTTATTGTGGATGATCGTAACCTTTATATTATAATGAACTAATGCATTGAAACCAGAAGATCCCACATTTGCTTCTCAGTCTTTGCTGAGTAAGCTAATCTCAAGCATGTCATCAGTTAGGGTATTATTTTTGCCCTGTGTATTCCTCTCTCGGGAGGGGAAAATTCAGTCATTCCTGATCATTATCCAATGACTGCTGCTGGAAAGTGTATGTGAGTTGAAGTCTGGTGAGGTCAGGAGTTAGCCTGGTTATGATCCCCACACAGTAAAGATTGCCAGCTCTCATCTGTTGCTTTTATATTGAGTTCAGTAGGGCTTGTGCTGCCAGTTACAGTCCACTGGTCTTGCACAATTTGAGGAACCCTGAGGTAAACTTGCCAGATTTGCTAAAGTTGGTTGCCAGAAAGATCCACATTTTACTGGGCCTTGCTGAAGCTGTCAAGTTTACTCTGAGGTTGTTGCTGGCTGCACTAGTACCCCACCAAACCCAGTATAAAAGCATTTATTGCCTAAAATCCCACATGAAGAATAACTATGTGAATGAGATAGCAGATGGATGGCACTCATGGAGCTATATCCTAACCTGAGGCAGTGCCTTCAGGAAAGCAAGCGAGAAAATTGGAAGGCGAAAAGAAATACAGCTTTAATTCCAAACCTTAAAACTATTTGCATCTGTGGTGTATTGCAATGTTAATTGATTCATCACAACCACTTGCCTATGTGTAAACATTTCAGTATTATATGTCATTTGCTATCAGCATAAATAAAAAGGAAAGTAATACACACATCAATTAAACCAATCATTAAAAAACTGATTTTCAAATTGAACAAGTGCAAAACAAAATATTTCCTTTAAGAACCAATTATAAAAAAGTGGGACTAGTTTTCAAAACAAGTACAACAAAAGGCAGAACATCAAAAAATTCATACATTGACTCTTGAATTTGTTGGCAACTCTGTTGAGAATGAATAGCAGAGTACAGCATTTCAGATTAATGAAGTAGTAGCTCAGAGTGAACACACAGTGTTAGAGTGGGCCTCACTGTATTGTTCACAGTTTAATTCTCTGCATAGCTGGTGGATGTAGTTGGCTGCATGTTTTCTCACAATGCACCTATTGTATAATGTATTTGGAATCTGAGAACTGAGGCAAACATCAGAAAATTTGTAGCCAGCTATTACTACCACAAAAATTAAAAGAAATTCCTAGGGGTGAAATTGGTCTTTTAAAAAAGAAAACAAGAGATTTCTTGTTTTTCTATAACTTATCATACTGGTGAGGGCATCTGCTCCTTTTATTCAAATGACCCTGTTAACAGGATTTGGACTGAGGCGAAGGTGGATGTAAGCAGGAGAGTGCTATTCCCACCCCACCCCAGCACACTTCCAGCAGCAGAGCAGGGTTCATGGAATTTCAAGCAGGTATTGGAAGAACATTGATGTCAGAAAGAATTTGCATTTATATAGCACATAATCATATGCTTGGGATATCCCAAAGCACTTTACAACCAACTTTTGAAGTGCAGTTATTGTTATATAGGTAAATATATAACAAAACTAGGTGGGATTGTGAGTTGTGAGGAGGATGCAAAGAGGCTTCAAGGCGATTTAGACAAGTTGAGTGAGTGGGCAAATACATGGCAGATGCAGTATAACATGGATAAATGTGAAGTTATCCACTTCAGTAGGAAAAACAGAAAGGTAGAGTATTATTTAAATGGTGATGGATTGGGAAATGCTGATGTACAAAGGGACCTGGGTGTCCTTGTACACCAGTCACGGAAAGCAAACATGCAGGTGCAGCAAGCAGTTAGGAAGGCAAATGGTATGTTGGCCTTCATTGCAAGAGGATTTGAGTACAGGAACAAGGATGTCTTACTATAGTTGTACAGGGCCTTGCTGAGACCACACCTGGAGTACTATGTGCAGTTTTGGTCTCCTTACCTAAGAAAGGATATACTTGCCATAGAGGGAGTGCAGCAAAGGTTCACCAGACTGATTCCTGGGATGGCAGGACTGTCGTATGAGGAGAGATTGGGTCAACTAGGCCTGTATTCACTAGAGTTTAGAAGAATGAGAGGGGATCTCATTGAAACGTATAAAATTCTGACAGGGCTATACAGACTGGATACAGGGAGGATGTTTCCCCTGGCTGGGGGGTCTAGAACGAGGGGTCACAGTCTCAGGATACGGGGTCGATCATTTAAGACTGAGATGAGGAGAAATGTCTTCACTCAGAGGGTGGTGAACCTGTGGAATTCTCTACCACAGAAGGCTGTGGAGGCCAAGTCACTGAATATATTTAAGAAGGAGATAGATAGATTTCTAGACACAAACGGCATCAAGGGGTATGGGGAGAGAGTGGGAATATAGTATTGAGATAGAGGATCAGCCATGATCATATTGAATGGCGGAGCAGGCCCGAAGGGCTGATTGGCCTACTCCTGCTCCTATTTTTCTATGTTTCTATGTAAATGTGGCAGCATGTTTATATCCAGCAAGGTCCCACAAATAGCAAATCAATGAACAACCAGATAATCTGTTTTTGGGGGTGTTGGTTGAGGGAGGAATGCTGGCCTGATTGTTTCTACTTGAAGCATTTATGTTAAAGACACTATGTAAGTACAAAAGCAAAATACTGCGGATGCTGGAAATCTGAAATAAAAACAGAAAATGCCGGAAATACTCAGCAGGTCAGGCAGCATCTGTGGAGAGAGAAACAGAGTTAACGTTTCAGGTCGATGACCTTTTGTCAAAACTGAAAAAGATTAGAAATATTTACACCTCCTCTAAACCCATCTTTTGTTTCTTTACTTGTCCCATTACCATCTCTTTTTGCCTTGCACCATCATCCCTTTTGTAATTTAATCTCTTGCCTTCCACCCTATCACAGGCCTTCCCTTTTGTTCTTTCCTCTCCTCCACTAAGCAGTGGGTCATGCAATTGTGCTAGTTAAGAGGGTGTTAAAAGCAATTTAATCACCATTTTACCAGGTACAAAGCATTTTCCCAAGTTTTCCACAAGGTTCCCATCACTCGGGGTCATGTCAGGTAAGTATGTCGGGTTTTGAACAACTCTCTATTTCTTTCATTAGGTGACAGCTGCAAAAGTGGTATAAAAGCTACCATTTTGCAGCTGGTCACTTTCCAATCTCAGAAGCTTCAGCCTTCAGTATTTGGAACCCACTTTTGAGCTTTATGCACTTTTGAAGTGTTTGGAGTAATCTCTCTATCCACTGTCACCTCCTTGGAACAACCGATCTCAACATTGACAGTTCGCTTCTGTCATCTCAACCTCACCTGCCCTTGAAAAGATCTCACCTTGGTCCTCAGAATCCGAACACGATCAGCCCCAACACGATCAGCCCCAACGCCAGCATCACCGGGCATACCAGCAGCACCAACATCCACACCAACCTTCTCCGCAATCAACTGATGCTGCACTGGACACAGGGCATCATCACCCATGCACATTGCTGCCCAGGATGCCAGTGATGGCCTCACCATGGCCAGCTTTGCTTCACTTAACACTGAACACCCTGGCTGCCACATGATGCACCAGGTTAGCAACACCCCACACCAGCACCATAAAGCATCCCTACAATGTCCAAGCAATTCCTTTCACACTCATCACCACTGGGGGTGGGGGGGGGGGGACGTTATGTCTCACCATTCACTGCAACTCACTAAGATACTTTCAAAGGTGCACACAAATCTGTCCAAGAATACAAAGTGGTTGAAAATAATGATTTCAATGCTTGACAACACATTAACAGAAAGTTTACATGAACATTGGCTAAAACACCCAAGTGCCTACCCTTGTGTGTTGTTAGTTGGTATGATTGGACTAGGATGAGGGTGAGTATGAGGGGTGGCTCGTGAAACGGGGAAGTGATAATGTAGATAGAGAGTGATAGGTGGAGGTGCAAGGTTGGTGTGAGTAAGGATGTGCAGGAGTAGGGTAGGGAAGGCAGAGTGATGGGGATGTGATGAGTGGCACAGGAGGATGAGGTTGAGTGTGGCTTTGCAGTAACGTTTTGTGATCTACTGAGATAATTGAAAGGTTTGCGGCACTGCAGCCTGGTCCTCCTGATGACATCCCTGCCTGTGTCCTCCTGTGCAATGTGCAACCAGGGTGCGTTGGTGTCCTGGGGAGGTATCTTCCGCCCATTGGAAGGGAAGAGAACCTCCCTGCGTGCTGTGACTCCCTCCATATGTATATGGAGGGAGTCATGGGAGAGCCTAGGTGCAGCCGTGCACCTCTGTGCAGTGCTTGTCAGTGTTTGCAGCACCTCAATGCTGTAGAACACTGACAGCACAACTGTCAAAATAAATTTGGACATGGTCCCTTTAAGGAAACCGGCTGATGACGCGTCATCAAATGACGTCATCAGGCCCGCTTCCTATTAATTGGCCAGGAACCTCGCAGGGCGGGCTTAACAAGCCCCATCATCGTAAAATCTTGTTGGAGGCTCGGGTCCAGACAGATGCGAGGTCCCCACACCTGGACCCGCCGAGGTTGGAACAATCCAGCCCGTTACCTCTGTTTCTCTCTCCACAGATGCTGCCTGACCTGCTGAGTACTTCCAGCATTTTCTGTTTTTATTGCAGATTTCCAGCTTCTGCAGTATTTTGCTTTTGTATTCTGTTAATGGGGCATTGCTGTGCATACAAAGGGTGCTGCATTTGCCAACATACTAACAGTAACCATACTTCTGAGTAATTCATTGTGTGTGAAGGATTTGGGGATGTTTGAGAGACGTGATACAGCGCTATCTAATTGTTAGTCTTTCTTTTCTTTTATGATAATCCAATTCCATTATGGATTTTTAAATATGGACGAAAACAATCTCCTTTTTAATAAAAAGAGAATTATCAGTCTTAATTTTTTAATATATATTTGAACAATATCATAATTTTCACATAGAAACAAATATTAGAATTTTTAATCAGTCTTTAGCAAAATAATTTCTCAGATGGTGTAGTTTTAATTACACATCTCTATACAATTAAATAACAGCAATTAATTTTTAAATAAATCATGCTATTATAAACACTTTGGCCAATTCAGTTTGTACAGTACTTCACAAAAATCTGTAAATAACATTGTGCCTGATGGTGTCACTTAAAATCACCTCATTGTCAGAGAAACAGAACATGACAATGTGAAATAACATAATCAGCTGTATGAGCAGTTAAATCAAAGAAACTCCTTATTTCCTTTTGTACACCGATTCGCTTGTAATATAATTCACTGTGATCTTTTTCCAGCTGTACTTTACAACAAAGGACTGCATTAAAAGAGAGCATGGTTCTCTGAGATCAATCAAGTGGCTACACTTAGAAGAACATCCCTAAGGCTATAATCGGCTCAGCAATATATGATATTTGCTTCTTCAGCACTAACTGCAATAAAGCCTTGTGCTTTGAGAAGAAAGCCCATGTTTATGCATGGCAATTAAAATCCATGAGCAGGTTCACCACTTGTGCAGGGAACATTTGCAGAGCAAGCATAAACTAGTGCAAGCTGAAATCAACACATATCATGCTTGAGTGGTGAGTGAGTGCTCAGAATGTAATGTTTGGGCACACCTTGAAATTACACAACATAATGAAAGTATTTTATAAGAAACGACTATGGTCAACTGCAAACCTCTATTGACATTACTAGCTGTGAACTGTTTGCAATAAAAGCAGAAGCTTCTACATTGAATTATCCCAATCAGTGAGTGAAATGCTTCTTTTACCCAATCACTTTCAGAAATACTATTAAAAGCTTGTGCGCTAACCTACTGTCCTTTATATGCTCGAGAACTGAATGCTCCTTCCCGAATTCCTCAGCTCTTTAAGCTAGTGGTAGCTGATCTATACACGTCAGAAAAGTCCCAGTTTCAATCTCCTGTCTGTGCTGAGTAATTGATTTCAGCTGGGGCGGCCATAGTTGGGAGAGGAATGTTGGCTAGGGTTCATGCTCATGGCCATGATCCAGGCTCTTGCTGGAAGTTTATATGTGTGGACAGTGGTGAGGGCAAAATTGGGCTCAGGAGGCAATGTTTGAAATAACTAGTGAAGGTTAGTGTGATATCCGAGTGGTAAGGTCAGACACTGAGAGAAGTGAGATATTAGGAACAAAACCCAACTGTTTATTTACCCGGTGTAGCAGAGAAACATCTCTTACAGGCTGGAAGCCAGGCACATTTCTTACTGCACGAGGGCAAGATGGAGGATTCACCTCTGAGTCATACCCATAATGCAATGCCACATTACCGTATAAACTGGTGTACCAGGACATTGAATACATGACCCATTACCTTAAAAACTGGTGAATGTGAACCCTTAATATTTGGCTCCATCTGGTGGATAACTTAAACATTACATCCCAGATTACTATATCCCTCCCCTCTTAAGTTGAACATTAATTTCTTAACAACATTCTTAAAAAGTCCCATAAGGAAACTCCTTTAACGATAGTCCATACTGAACGAATCTAGCAGGTCGTCATCAATCTCTCTGGTGGCTTGTGAGTCCTTGGTGAACGTCTTACAGTCAAGTCCCTGCTTGGTTGTGGTAGAGCCACCTGCTGCTCCTGAGCAGTACTCAGATTATCTGACTCTGCTACGATGGTTTCCTCTTGTCGAAGGGGTCCAGGTGGAACTGGCTCTGGTCGTGGTGGTGGTACCACCAACGCATTTGGATAACCGGGGGCCAACTTGTCCTCCGACATCTCCTCTGGAACCTCCATTTCGATTTCCCCTGGTCTGGTCAGTATCTGATCTACATGTCTGCGTACTACCTGACCAGTTCCCACCATGACCGTATATGATACTGGACCGGTCATTGAGTCTATGACGCCAGGAATCCATTTTGGACCATAACTGAAATTCCTGGTAAGGACCGCATCTCCTTCTCCAAAACTGCAGCTCTTTGTCCTTCTGTCATGGTTCTCCTTTTGTTTGATTTGTCGGTTTTCCACCTTCCTTTTTAGATCTGGGTGAACCAGGTCAAGAGTGGAGCGTAGTCGACGTCCTAACAACAGCTCAGCAGGAGAGAGTCCTGTGGTAGATTGAGGTGTTAGTCTGTAGCTGAACAGAACTCGTGACACCTTGGTTGCCAAACTCCCTTCCGCACTTTTTTTCATCATCTCCTTAAATGTTTGTACGGCTCTCTCCGCAAGTCCATTTGAAGACGGATGATATGGAGCTGAGGTCACGTGCACTATGCCATTGTTTCTCATGAACTCTTTTGTTTCTGTACTCACAAAACATGTGGCATTGTCACTCACTACGATCTCCGGTAGCCCTTGATTACTAAAACTCCT
Organism: Somniosus microcephalus; assembly: GCF_052327205.1. Taxonomy (NCBI): domain Eukaryota; kingdom Metazoa; phylum Chordata; class Chondrichthyes; order Squaliformes; family Somniosidae; genus Somniosus; species Somniosus microcephalus. The sequence goes on along the minus strand of NC_140990.1, from coordinate 250,626,241 downwards.
ACGCAGGCAGTCTATAGTAACAGTAGATGAAGCAGAATTTACAGGATACACATCCATCCATTTGGAATGTGCATCAAGGATTATGAGGAACATCTTTCCCATGAATGGACCCGCATAATCTACATGTAATCTTCTCCATGGTTTATACGGCCACTCCCAAGTGTGGAGAGGAGCCGCTGCTGGTGCCTTCCTGTGTACTTGACAAGTGCTGCATGTCTTGACTAGATTTTCTATCTCCTCATCTAGCTTTGGCCACCACAAGTAACTCCTTGCCAAGGCTTTCATACGCGAAACTCCAGGATGACACTGATGTAGTTGCCCTAGGATAGACTGTCGTGCTGGCTATGGAATAATCACTCGTGCTCCCCACAACACGCAACCATCCTGCACACTCAGCTCTGTCTTCCTGACACTGTAAGGTATGAAATCAATCCCTTCCAGATGCTGTGGCCAACCCCTCATCACATATTCTCGGACTCTAGACAGTACTGGATCTTTACCGGTCCATGTCCTTACTTGTTCAGCGGTCACAATTGCCGTGTCCGTGTCCTCCAACATCAAAACTCTGTCCTCTGGAGCTGCACGGATAGGTGTACCTGGCAGTGGAAGATGGCTCAAGGCATCTGCATTCCCATGGTACTTGCCCGCCTTGTAAACGATGACATACTCATATGCCCTCAACGTCACTGCCCACCTCTGGATCCGGGGTGACACCATCTGTGGTACTGCTTTCATTTCATTAAAAAGAGATAGAAGAGGTTTATGATCGGTGCATATGGTGAATTTCCTGCCATATATGTACTTGTGAAACCTCTGCAACCCAAACATTACTGCTAACCCCTCTTTATCTAACTGGGAATAGTTTTTTTCTGCCGGTGTCAGAGTTCGAGACATAAACCCTATTGGTCTTTCTGTTCCATCCTCCAAGCTGTGTGAAAGAACCGCCCCCACCCCGTAAGGTGAAGCATCACAAGAGAGAATGATGTCTTTCTCTGCATTGTAGTGAACCAGCACATCTGAGGACAGCATCAGTTTCTTGGACTGTTCAAATGAAACCCTCTGTTCCTCTTCCCACTGCCACTGTGTCTCCTTGCGCAGAAGTTTGTGAAGAGGTGCTAACACTGCTGCCAAGTTTGGTAAAAATCTGTTATAATAGTTTAGCAGTCCCAGGTAAGCTTTTAACTCAGTCACATTGGTAGGAGCTGGGGCCTCCTGCAGTGCTTGTACCTTCTCCTTGATTGGATGGAGCCCGGTGGCGTCCACTCTGTGTCCCAGGAACACAGCCTCATTCCCCAGGAAAGTGCACTTACTCCTCTTGAGCCGTAACCCAGCCTTATCCAATCTTTGTAGTACCTCTCTCAGAGTGCTCAGATGCTCCTGGTCAGTTCTTCCCATCGCCAGAATGTCATCCAGATAGATTGAAACATGTGGGATCCCTTGCAGTACTCCCTCGATAGTCCTCTGGAAAATAGCTGGACTAGATGAGACACCGAATGGTAAGCGGTTATAGGTAAACAAACCCTTGTGTGTATTTATGGTTACATACTTCTTGGATTCCTCATCTAGTGTAATCTGCAAGTATGCATGACTCATATCCAGCTTCGTGAATTTCTTCCCTCCAGCCAGGTTTGCAGAGATCCTCTGTTTTGGGAATAGGATACTGTTCTACTATTTACTGTCAATTTATAATCTCCACAGAGTCTTACCGAATTGTCCGGTTTTAAAACAGGTACAATGGGAGCTGCCCATTCTGAACACTCCACGGGTTCCAGAATGTTCTCTCTCAAAAGATGGTCAAGCTCAGCCTCTACCTTCAGCTTCATGGCATAAGGCACAGGTCGTTGTTTAAAAAACCTTGGCAGTGCCTCCTTGTCTACATAAATCTTAGCTGGGGGGCCATTAAATGTGCCAAGTTCTTCCTTGAACACGTTCTCATGTTCAATCAACACTTCTTGCAAAGACAACTGTTTGCCTCCCTCTATTTGATTTGTTGCTCCCCAATCTAATTTAAGTTCTTGTATCCAGCCCCAACCTAACAAGTCTGGTCCGGAACCCAATACTACAACTACAGGTAGCTGTTCCACGGTGTCCCTGTGTTGCACAGTTACAGTAGCTGTACCCAATGTCGCCACTCGTTCATCGGTATATGCTTTAAGCTGCATAGAGCAAGACTTTAACTCTGGAACTTTTGCACGGTTCCACAATTTTGAGTACTCCTCCCTGTTCATTATGGTCACCCTGCATCCTGTATCCACTTCAAAGTTGACCTTAGAGTCATTTACTGTCAGTTGCAAAGTGATAGGATCCACTTTTGGAATGTTCTCTACCATACTATGCATTTTGAACATGTCGTCTTTTTTCTCAGCTTCTCCGCTGATGTGATGTGCTCCCTGTCTTTTCACTTCTCTTCCTAGGTTTTGCTTTCCTCCCCCTTTTGGTTTGTATTCCTCCACGGTTGCTTTTGCCCTGCATGCACGTTTTATGTGTCCTTTTTTCCCACACTTGTGGCACTTTTCCTCCAGACCTGCATTCCCTCGCCAGGTGATCGCCATTGCATCTATAACATTGCTCACGTTGTGGTTTCTGACGCATATTTAACTTGTGCACAACAACCTGACCTGCAACTTGCTTTGTAGTAGCCCAGTCTGAACCTTGTATTTCTTTAACATCTCGGTTCGCTGTCTCTATGGCTTGAGCAAGTTCCAATGCTTTTTCATACGTAAGCCCAGTCTCGGACAATAATCTCCTCTGCATTCGATCATCCATTATCCCGCAAACTAGCCTATCTCTCAGCATGACTTTCAGGTTGTTGCTGTAATTGCAATCGTGTGCCAATTTTCGCAACACCGCTACATGATCCAATACAGTCTCTCCCGGTTTTCTGTTCCGCGAATTAAATTTGAAACGCTGTACAATCTCACTCGGTCTGGGATTGAAATGGTCCTTTAGCAAGGCCACTAAGTCAGCAAACGATCTGTCTCCAGGCTTTTCAGGACTGCATAAGTTTCTCATTAAACTATACATCTGACTTCCCACGGAAGTGAGCAAAATAGCTCTCCTTTTTCCGACATCATTTATATCATTTGCTACAAAGAAATGCATCAACAACTCGCAGTATTCATCCCAGGTCTGCGTCTGAACATCAAAAGCAGAGACCTGTCCTACCGTAGCAGCCATGATCCATTATTCAGTGTTCCTTTTCTTTTTTTTTTCTTTGTCAAGATGTGATCTGTTTATCCTCGTCGCCAATATGTGATATCCGAGTGGTAAGGTCAGACACTGAGAGAAGTGAGATATTAGGAACAAAACCCAGCTGTTTATTTACCCGGTGTAGCAGAGAAACATCTCTTACAGGCTGGAAGCCAGGCACATTTCTTACTGCACGATGGCAAGATGGAGGATTCACCTCTGAGTCATACCCATAATGCAATGCCACATTACCGTATAAACTGGTGTACCAGGACATTGAATAGATGACCCATTACCTTAAAAACTGGTGCATGTGAACCTTTAATATTTGGCTCCATCTGGTGGATAATTTAAACATTACATCCCAGATTACTATAGTTAGATTATCAGGAGTGGAGAGAAACTTGGTGGGAAATTTAGGGAAAAAAGAACTAAAGTGATTACCCGATCATCAACAGATTTACATTAATTGAGACAAAATTGTAAAATTAACTCATTAAATTGTTGGCTTTAATAAAGACTAGAGGAAAATCTACTTAGTCACACTGGCTGTACCTCACCAGTTTACTCATTCATTACAAAGGATCATGTGTGCATAGTTAATTACATGTTACTCTTGTTTTAATTACAAGTATTAATCCGTCATAAATCAGTTCTAATGCTGACTAAGAGTGAAGGCCATAGCTGCTTTATGTTGGCACCATTTCAAATGGATCTTTGAGTCTTTCCCTCGGATGATGAAGTCAGATTGAGCAGCATTAATGCCAGGAACTGACTCACAAACTACGGTCTCACAGCATCCAAATTAAACTGGTGCCAATGTAAAAGCGGTTTATGAAGCAGCAGGATGTTAACAATACACAGGCAAATAGAATTCTGTGTTTTATACACAGAGCCGTTGAATAAAAAGGAAAAGAGGTGATGTTAGGGGTAATCTTTTGACTTCTGTGCTCCCAACATGGAGCCTTGTGCACTAGAAGTGCATACTGGAAATTCAGGCATGCACTGCGCAATTTTCCGACCAATACCCGGAAAGTCATACACAACAGACGTGTGAATTCGCTGTTGGATGCATGAGTTTGGATGAGATGTTAAAAAAGGCCTTGCCTCTCTATTCAGATGGATGTAAAAGATCTCATGACACTGTTCAAAGAAGAGTGGAAGAGCTCCCCCAATGTCTTGGCTAGCATTTATCCTTCAACCAATACCAAAAAAAAATGAACTGGTCATTATCTGTTTGTGGGACCGTGCTGTATGCAAATTGGCTGCCACATTACCTATATATCAACAGTGGCTATATTTCAAAAGTTTACTCATTGGCTGTGAAGCATTTTGGAACATCCTGAGGTGAAAGGTGCTATATAAATGCAAATTTGTTCTTTGATCAGTGAATCAATAACAAGTAGTCACAAATTTAGCAGTAGTACTAGAAGCATAAACCTGTGTCGCTAGACAGTCGATGAGATGGAATCCCCAAGGAAAAAGACGAGGCAGACCAAAGAACAGTTGGCATAGAACTGTGGATGCTGAAGTAAAAAGAGCGAGCTACACATGTGATCAGTTGGAAGGGGTCACCCAAAACTGAGTTCAATGGCAAAAAACAGTAGAAGACCTAAATGTCACAAAGAGTAATAAGGTTGAATGATGATGACTAAAAGCATTAAAATAAATGCTTTCATGCAAAAGATTATTAGAATATGGAATACATTACCATAAGTGGCTATTGAAACCAAGTCAATTACAACATTTAAGAACAAATGAGATAAATACCTGAAGAAAAATATTTAAAGAATGCAGGGAAACAACAGGAAAGTAGGATTGAAGTAGATCTGATACAGAGTTGACACAGCTATGAGTCAAATAGCCTCCTTCTATGTTGACACCTCTATATTTCTATGACAATATATAGACACAAATTATCTGTTCACCAGGAGCCATTTAACAAATTTATTTTTTTCAGAAATACTGTGTTTTTTAAACTAAAACAATTAGATGGTGCAATCAATTTTATGCTTGAAATTGTTTTCTTTAATCAAATTGTTTTCTCTAATCTGTCAGCTGTGGCACTCTCGCCTCTGAGTCAGAAGGTTGTGGGTTCTAGTCCTACTCCAGGGACTTGAGCACATAAAGCTAGGCTGACACTCCAGTGCAGTGCTGAGGAAGTGCTGCACTGTCGGAGGTGCCGTCTTTTGGATGAGACGTTACAACGAGGCCCTGTCTGCTCTCTAAGGTGGACGTAAAAGATCCCATGGCACTATTTCAAAGAAGAGCAGGGGAGTTATCCCTGGTGTCCTGGCCAATATTTATCCGTCAATCAACATAACAAAAACAGATTATCTGGTCATTAGCACATTGCTGTTTGTGGGAGCTTGCTGTGTGCAAATTGGCTGCTGCATTTCTCACATTACAACAGTGACTCCACTTTGAGACTTTCGGTGGTCATGAAAGGTGTTATATAAATGCAAGTCTTTCTTTCTAGACCAGATCTGATAAAATGCATTCCCATGATGATTTTATCAAGCTGATCTTAATATATCAATGGTTGTCACTACAAAATGCAAAGAATAGGCAGAGTAGAAGAAGGAGAGGAGAAAATCCATTCCTTACGTGCTTATATCAATGTACTGATTGGTTGGTAGTGGGGAAATTTATGTACTTAGGTCAGTATCTCAAAATACTTGCAATTAAAAATGACTATCTTTCAGATGGTCTCATTCTACAAGCTTGATATATTAATGCACTGCACTACAAAGAAGAGAGCTACATGGATTTCAACCCACCATGATATCCGATATAGGAGAGCTATTGTCCACAGCAGGTATGCCAAAGGGGAAACACCAACCTGATCAGGCACTTTCCCCACAGACAAAGAAGGAACATTGCATCTCCTAATATCTAGTTACAGGGCTGACAGAGAGCTCAGTACGGATCATTGAATGTTACAATCCTGGCGGGGTGGTGGGGGAGGGGGGCGGGGAACCTAAAGAGAACAAATAACACAAAGGAAGATAAAAAATAGTTTAATACAAGAATATAAAAATGAATCATTTTAGTTAGTGTCAGCTTGTCAAAATGATCCAAAGGAAATTTCAATAAACATCTTCGCTGACTATTTTTAGCTTGATAAATAAATTGGTCCCATAAAAATATTCCTTTTAAATTAAAATTAATCAAATTCATAGTAACTAGTGTGTCTACTGTATTCCTACATTATTTCTTCCCCACTAACTCCTCTCCTTTCCTGAAGGTGTTGACTCCTTGCTGTAATATGGATCTATGGTAATAACAGCTCTCCAGTACCTTACCCAGATGGCCATTCTTCATGTGTGAACCTAGGCAGTGAGTATCAGCAAGCTATTCAAGCATAAGGGGCATCATATCAGAGGCCAAATCTGTTCTTACCCAGTGCCCACACTCACAATTTCCAGCATGGATCAGTGGAAAGCAATCAAGAGTGGGAATTCTGGCTGAATTTCCTCTCTCTTGTCCAGGGGTCTAGAGGCCAATTGTAACCCAGCAAATTCAGCCCAGGAAATATTATTGGGATCTTTTGGTCGGTATAGCTAATTGTTATGACAAGCAGTCCCTCTGCTCACAAGCTAATTAGCAAACCCGACAGCATTTCTAATGTACAACCTATTTATTTACTGTCCCAGTCAGTTGGTTGGAATGGTAAAAGATATGGGGGAAAAATTCTGTTGATTTGCGCCTCCCATTAGTGCCCTAAGAGGGTGCTAACAGGGCACAAAGCAACTAGCACCCGGGCACGGCACCGCTAACGCCTCCCGTGAAATTCAGCGGGAGGTTAGCAGTGGCGTTAGCGCCCCGCGGTGCTGCGCCTCCGGTAATGACATCATCGCCGTGCGCAGCGCCCCACTCGCGCCCGGCCGCGATCTTCGGTAGCGCCCCCTGACTTACCACTGGATGCTATGTCCGACAGGGTCAAGGGGGGGGGCCTACCTGCGGCCAGGGTGGCGCAAATTAAAGGGGCGGTGCCGGGCGGCCATTTTTGTTGCTGGCCGCCTACCAGCACCTGCCCCCGTTGATGTCCCTGGCCTCCTGTGCAGCTCCCCTGCGGGGTGCCGGCTGCGCTCCGTGAGCCTGGCACTTCTCTCTGGCTGGCACTCCGATCCCTGGTGGCCCAGCTGGGTCCCGGGTTGCGCTAGGGGAGGAAGGCCTGCAGTACCGTACAGCGCATGGCGCGGCTGTATGTAGCGCCATGATATTCACTCGCAGCACCCCAGTAGCACCCCGCCTCCCTCTTGGGGCGCCACCAGTGAATTTCAGGTGCAGGGGCACTAACTTTTTCGGGGTGCTAAAAGTAGCGCCCTGGCAAAGTTAGCACCCCAAAGGGGGTGCGACCCAATTTAGCCCCCAGAAAGTTCATCTTCAGCCTAAAATCATTCCTCTGAAGTCCTTCTTCTAGCCCCTGGCTATGAAATAATGAAACCTACATCTTATACCAACATGACGCAAGTTGACCTAAATTCTGGAACTCTGCATTGGCAATTCTTTTCTGTTGCTAGATGAACTGCAAGAAAACTGTAACACTAGAATACACTCTCTACCGTGTACAGCTGTACGTTTATCTTAGATCAGCAGAGTTATACAAAGTCCTTAGGAGAGTCATAGGTGATTGCAGCTTCAACTGTTCACCCTACATGAAAATGAACAGTTGTAAGGAGATAAAAATAGGCAAAATTGGAAGAATTGGCCAAATAACAAAAATTAATTGCTGTCAGTTTTCAGTCAGGATTCTGATGGAGGGTTTTCCTTCCAAGAGGAAGCTGGCACTCATGCATAACGATCTTTTTGTGTCGAGGGCAGTTTAATCGAGGCAGTTAATAAGAACCGTGTTGTAACCAGGTACTGGGTAGAAATCACCTACCAAAATGACAGGAAATACAAGTAAAACTTCCCTTTTAAGAAAGTGTGCTAGTGTAAGAATCAAATAATGTGTCATAAGACAAAATCAGCAATATTAACAAACAACTATTAACATCTCAAACAATTAGTTTTTATTCTATTAGGACAAAGATTGTAAAACTGACTGTCAGTTTTCAGTCAGGATTCTGATGGAGGGCTTTCCTCCCAAGAGGATCTGTTGAAACTAACACAATGCAAAACTGCTTCACAGCCTCAGAGAACTTCATTCAGTGGCACAGTGACAAATCCACAGGCTATAGTTTAACACAGCTCTGAGCTGACAAGTTTTCTTCCTCCCCAATTGTGTCCCCCTTCTCCTAAAGGCAAACTCTTGCTGGATTACAGTTAAAGAAAAAAAGAAAAACTTGCATTTATATATTGCCTTTCACGACCACCCGATGTCTCAATGAAGTACTTTTGGAGTGTAGTCACTGCTGTAATGTGGGATACACAGCAGCCAATTTGCGCACAGCAAGCTCCCACAAACAGCAATGTGATAATGACCAGATAATCTGTTTCTGTTGATTATGGGATAAATATTAGTTAGGACACCGAGGATAACTTCCCTGCTCTTCGAAAATAATGCCCTGGGATCTTTTACGTCCATCTGAGAGAGCAGGCAGAGCCTCGGTTTAAAGTCTCATCCGAAAGACGGCACCTCTGACAGTGCAGCACTCCCTCAGTACTGCACTGGAATGTCAGCCTAGCTTTATGTGCTTAAATCCCTGGTGTGGGACTTGAACCCACAACTTTCTGACTCAGAGGCGAGAGTGCTACCTACTGAGCCACAGCTGACATTTAAGTTACACAGCAACAAGTGGCCCTCTATCACCATGCCCAAGTGGTGCTCTTCATATGTGAGCTTAGATAGTGAGAGTTGGATTTCTTTCTTCCTCCTGGCCTGGAGGGTCAGAGCGAGGCCTAACAGAGGTTGTGGGGCCAGAAACAGGGAGAGATGCCCACTGCCCTTCCAAAGGTGTCATCAGCAGGCCTTCTGTCACTGTCCCAGGGCCTATCACCATGCCTCTCCTGGCAGTCCTTGGGGTCAGTAGCAGCAGTGGTGAAATGCAGGGAAACTGGGCGAGTTGCTGGGTCTTGCTTCGCCTCAGCCTCAGCGGGGCCTTCAGCAGGCACGTGATTGCGCCGAAATGGAGGGCGACAAGGCCTTCTCCCTCCATCATGTGTCTTCAGGGCCATCCCGTTGCTACCCCAAGGACTATTATCAGGGTTTACCTAGCGCCAATAAGAGAATGGATGGAAGGGAAATGGCTGGAACTTGAGGCCGCCTCCCCAACAGCATTTCCATGTAGCAGGCAAGGAAGAGTTAGCCAGCAACAGTTCAGGTGGGGATGGAAGAAGGGAAATCAAGGTCAGGACGGGGAGGCGATGGCACGCCTCACTCCCTGATTTTTCCCAATGTTTCTGAGACTAGTCCATCTGATTTAGAGTGGGATAACAGAGGCAAATCCAGCCCTTAGCAACTAAAACTGGGTTTCTGTGGTTTCAAAGATGAAATAGCTTTATAATTGGTTACAGGACTAGTGAAAATTTCCAGATCGCTCATTGAGTAATACCTAAAGTGGGTTCCATGTTTCACGGCAAAGTACAGACACAGAGAATGTTAATATTGAAAACAATACTGATTGTTTATGCCTTTCACATTTTTTCTTTGAGTGTTGAATATTGTTCATGGAGATTTCAATTTCCTCATTGTGGTAAACCACTGTTTGTATTCCACTGTGTACATGCCTGGACATGCCTCGGCTGACTCCTCCCACAAGTCCTAGTATAAAGGTGACTGCTCCCCAGCCCTTTGTATTTCTGGACCGGTCGACCACTCGAGGCAGACCTTCATTCTTTTGTTAATAAAAGCCTTTAGTTACTCTCTTAACTCTCAGTCTTTTATGAGTAATTGATAGCGCATCAATTTTATTAACAAAATTTTTATAATGGAGAAGATCCTCACACCAGCATGCCTGGACTTAGATCATCGGGAGGCGGACTCATCCACCAAGTTTACTCACTGGCTTAAGTGTTTCGAAAAATTCCTGACCGCCTCCGCAGCAATCAAATCGGACGAGGACAAACTGGATGTCCTGACCTCCAAAGTGAACCACCGAGTGTACTCGGTCATCCAAGACACGACCTCGTACGCGGACGCTATCAAGCTCCTCAAGGACCAGTACACGCGCCCAGTGAACGAAGTGTACGCCAGGCACCTTCTGGGGAGTCGTAAACAACAACCTGGGGAATCGACCGTGGAATACCTTCAGGCACTGTCTGTGCTTGGCCGGGCCTGTGGTTGTAAGGATGTAAAGGCCGCCGTGTACACAGAGGAACTTATCCGGGACGCTTTTGTAGCGGGCCACAGATCCAATTACACCCGACAGCGACTGTTGGAGCAGAGTGACCTCGACCTCAACAAGGCCTCTGAACTCGCACTATCATTGGATGCAGCCTACCGGGGCATGGATGCCTACTCCTCTGCACCGTGGACGCCGCGGGGAATGACAGCCTGGGACACGGTAGGACCGCCTCATAGCGCCATGCCACCCCAGCCACACCCCAGCAACGGCCCAACTACCGCAGCAGTGTCCCAAGGCCAAACAGCAGTGCCCCAAGGCCAGAAATGCTACTTCTGTGGCCAGGCAAAACACCCCAGAGCGCGCTGCCCGGCGAAAAACGCGATCTGCTCGGGCTGCGGGAAGAAGGGACACTACGCTAACGTCTGCAGGGCCAAAGCCACCCCGAACCCCAGCAGCACCGCGTGTGGGCCATGCGGGCCGCCATCTTGGGCCTCCCCGGCCATGTGCGAACCACCGGTACAGCAGCCATTTTGGACGCCTCCAGCCACATGGGGATCATGGACGCCGCCATCTTGGACGACAGCCGGAACGCAGCAGGCCCCCAACACCACCTCATCTGATACCCGCAGCGACACACCGACCCCTACGCTGGCATCCGTTACACTGGACCAAGCGAGACCGCACCAGCTGGCCAGTTCCACAATGGACATTAAGGTAAATGGCCACGATACAATCTGCCTTTTTGACTCTGGGAGCACGGAGAGCTTCATCCACTGCGACACGGTGCGGCGTTGCTCTCTCCCAGTCCTGCCTGCGCACCAGCGGATTTCTATGGCCTCCGAGTCCCAGTCGGCGGACATCGGCGGCTACTGCGTAGTGACACTCGTAGTAGACGGGACCGTGTACGATCATTTTAAACTTCTGGTCCTGCCCGACCTCTGCGCTGCCGTCCTGCTGGGGTTAGATTTTCAGTGCCACCTTAAAAGTGTTACGATGGCGTACGGTGGACCACTACCCCCACTCACAGTCCGCAGCCAGCAGCTCCCAACTTGCCCGCCGCGCACCAGGTGCAACCTCTCCACACTCAGAGTCACCCCCCCCCGACTGTTTGCTAACCTCACCCCCGACTGTAAGCCCATCGCCACAAAGAGCAGGCGATACAGTGCCGGGGACAGGGTTTTCATTAAAACCGAAGTGGAGCGGCTCCTGAAGGAAGGGATTATTGAGGGCAGCACCAGCCCCTGGCGAGCCCAGGTTGTGGTCGTTAAGACCGGCGAGAAGCAGCGCCTGGTCATCGACTACAGCCAGACAATAAATTGCTACACCCTGCTGGATGCCTACCCACTCCCCCGCATAGCTGATATGGTCGACCAGATCGCGCAGTACCGCGTCTTCTCGACCATTGACCTGAAATCAGCGTACCACCAGCTCCCTATCCGCCCTGAGGACCGCCAGTATACTGCCTTTGAGGCAAACGGCCGCCTCTACCACTTCCTTAGGGTTCCCTTTGGCGTCACCAACGGGGTCTCCGTCTTCCAAAGGGAGATGGACCGGATGGTAGATCAAAATGCGTTGCAGGCCACTTTCCCATATCTGGACAATGTGACCATCTGCGGCCGTGACTTGCAGGACCATGACGCAAACCTCGAAAAATTCCTCCGCACCGCCCAACTCCTGAACCTGACATATAACAAGGAGAAGTGCATATTCCGCACAAACCGCCTCGCCATCCTTGGCTGTGTTGTGGAACACGGAGTCATCGGCCCCGACCCCGACCGGATGCGTCCCCTTATGGAACTCCCACTGCCCCACTGCCTCAAGGCCCTGAAGAGGTGCCTAGGGTTTTTCTCCTATTATGCCCAGTGGGTCCCCTACTATGCGGACAAGGCCCATCCGCTGATCAAGTCCACCTCTTTTCCCTTGACGGCAGAGGCCCGCTTAGCCTTCCACCGTATCAAGGAAGACATTGCCAAAGCCACCATGCACACAGTGGACGAATCCATCCCCTTCCAGGTGGAAAGCGACGCGTCCGACTTTGCCCTGGCCGCTACCCTCAATCAGGCGGGGAGACCCGTGGCCTTCTTTTCACGAACCCTCCAAGGCCCGGAGACCAGACACTCCGCTGTTGAGAAGGAGGCCCAGGCGATTGTGGAGGCTGTGCGTCATTGGAGGCACTACCTGGCCGGAAAACGATTTACCCTGCTCACTGACCAACGTTCAGTCACTTTCATGTTTAACAACAAGCAGAGGGGCAAAATCAAAAATGACAAGATCTTGAGGTGGAGAATCGAACTTTCCACCTACAATTACGAGATCTTGTACCGGCCCGGGAAGCTCAATGAACCCCCGGATGCGCTATCGCGTGGCACCTGCGCCAGCGCGCAGATCGATAGACTGCGGGCCCTCCACAATGACCTCTGCCACCCGGGGGTCACCAGGTTCTTCCACTTCATCAAGGCCCGCAACCTGCCTTACTCTATTGAGGAGGTCAGGACCATGACCAGGAACTGCCAAGTCTGCGCTGAGTGCAAACCGCACTTTTATAGGCAGACCTTCATTCTTTTGTTAATAAAAGCCTTTAGTTACTCTCTTAACTCTCAGTCTTTTATGAGTAATTGATAGCGCATCACTCATCTCCTGAACTCTAAACATTCTCGCCTGTACATGTACTATGCGCAAGCTGAAACCAAGTGGATACAATCTTCTCACCACTGATTCACGGTGCCTTGCGACTCAGACTTTACGTTCAATCACATAAATGCACAAGTTGGTGCATTTGATTATAATTTCTTTGCCATTTGACATGAATAAAAAATTTTGAAGCAATTAAATTAATGAAAGGAATATAATATAATTGCTGAGAGCTTACTGCAAAGCAATGAATGCTGAATGTTACATTCCATGTTTAGTCTGTATTGGAAAGGAGATGTAATGAGTATGTGTACTAGTGAGAAAGCTTGCTCCATTAAGTGAGTGGGAAGTATAGAAAGTTAATTGATTGAGACACACTGAAATCCTTGTAACTGAAAGTTAGTTAGTTGTGCTTTAGGGAAGCACTTCAGTCAGATCCTCATTGATTCTAAGTTTGTTTCTTTGTAGTTACAAAACATACTCCTCCTTGCCAGAATGGCTTTGACTTCTGTTGATTCTCAGCTGCACTTCAAATGGTGTGTCCTGTTAGACAACTGTCTAGATTTTCTAATTGGGTGTCATGCTGACCCGAAGTAGGGTGGTGCAAGAATAAAATCTGCCTGACACATAGGCCTAGAAATTCCGCCGCACAGTAGCCATTTTTTGGATGCTAAACAGCCTCCTAAGCGTCCAATATGATGGACAGGAAGCGCGCGGTTGTTATGAGCCAGAAGTGCGCTGCTGCCATATTGGTAAAGGCTAAAAAATTGGACGTACAATGCCCGCACCTGAAACAGGAATTAGGTGCTTTGCATATGCAAATAAGGGGTTTCAGGCCCCCACTGTAAGATTGGCTTTCCTTGAGGCAGCTGGTGCCAGCGCTGCCTGCACTCAGGAAAACCAGGCCAATATGTAGCCTAATAGGTGGTCCTTAAAGGGACTGCTTGTTAGGCTGCTACCTACAAGGTAAATGTTTAAAATATACTTACCTGAATGTGGAGCCAGGAAGCATAGCTGTGCTTCTCTCGACCCCACATTACAAGAATGCAGGACGTTCCCTCCCAGGCCATCGATCGGCAGATATGTTCTTGTTTTTAAAATGTTAAATTCTTTGACAGAAAAATAACTTGTTTGAAGAAATTTAAAAAATAACACAAGGGCCTAGAAATTCGTCTCGGGCGGTGAAGCAAGACGGGTGGTATCGGATCGGCCGCCCGTTATACGCACCGCCTGATATTTAGTTCCATTGCAGTCAGCGGACCTGAATATCGGGCGCTGCGTATAACGGGCGGCTGATCCGATACTGCACGTCTTGCTTCACTGCCTGAGATGAATTTCTAGGCCATGAAATTTTTAAATAATTTTAAAACCCCCAATGTCAGAGATAATCCAATGTCAGGGCTAGTAAAAGCGGAAAGGCCTAACGAGCATGTGTATGTATGGAGCAGGGCCAAGAAGAGAGGAAAATAAGTTGTCTTGAAGGCTTGAGGACAGCAGTAAGGGGAAATAGGTGGATAAAACCTGCAGAGAATATATAAAGCTCCTGGTACAGCAAGGGGAAATGGGTGAGAAGGCTTCAACAGAGGCAGGGCTGATATTTGTTGAAGGGGCAGTGGGAGACCATCAGGGCTAAGCTGAGTAAGCTAACGTGATGGACATTCTCACTTGGTCATTAATTCACACATTTACATGAGATTACAGGGCCAATGATGCGGTCCCGGTCAGACTGCTGCTCTTCGAATGCTGTGTGTTCCTGCACTACAGTGAGCTGATCTCACACTATACACAAGGTCAGCTTATTAATGTAAATTAGCGGTATTCTTGGTGCACAGCACATGATGATTGAGAGTCAGTAGGGTCAAGGGAGAAGTTATTCAGCACCAGCAACTCCTGAAGAACGCTGGTTTCCTGTAATGCTGTTGTGCTACTGAAGAGGGTTCAAAATAACTGGAGCATGAAACTCAATTGCTACTTGGCCCTAAACAGACAATACAACATGGCTGAATACCTGACCACGGTAAAAGATAGCAAATTGAGAAAAACCTTGACTATGTACAGACTTAGTGAGCATAGCCTGGCTATCGAAAAAGGCAGACACAGACAGACCTGTCTGCCAAGAGCGGACAGGATATGCTCTCACTGCAGTCAGGGAGTGGTGGAGACAGAGATGCACTTCCTCACAGCTTGTGGAAAATATCAGGGCATAAGGGGGAATTTCTACCCAAAATTCACAAAAATATGCCCTGAATTCAAAAATTTGAATGACGACCAAAAACTCCCATACCTATTAGGGGAACAGAGAAATTGTGTAACCTTAGCAGCACACTATGTTACAGCTTGCCATAAACAGAGGGACAACCATTATTTAAGAATAGAGTATATACAAATTATATGAATGTATATTTATACACTATTGGATATATCTGTTTATACACTGTATGGATAGATCTGCGTTTATGTGTTCAACCATAAATGTTTTTTCGATGCTTTGGCAACATAAGATGTACCTTGTCATGCCAATAAAGCAATTTGAATTGAATTGAATTGAATCAGAACTATTCTATTCAGTGAAGCGACTTCAGAGTCACTGCTGCAGGAAATTCTGCAAAGAAGGATGGTCCTTTTTGGAGTTGAGGGCCATCCTTCAGTTAAGAGCAGCCCGGAGGTGGATAAAAGTGTAGGCAGTCTCACCTGTGCACTGAACTTGGCAGCAGGTGAGAAAGAATTTTGCTGGTCTCAGGAAGGTTGCCAAGGTACGTACACTCACATGTTGTCTTACAATATATCTGAACGTCACTTCACTTCAGGTTTGGTGGAGAATCACAGGGAGAAAATGCATAGCATTCTGGCAAATGTTCATGACCATAATTTCCAAATACACAGACATGACTAGGTTTCACCAGGACATTTTATATTGTTGCCATGTCCATGTGTTTGCGCTGTAGACCTTGAAAATGTTCTGCTACTAATGAGGGAAGAAATGGCTTCAGCAAGGCAATAGTCGGAACTGTTCCATTCTATTAAGGAATTTCTGCAGAAATCCTGCAGAGAAGGGTGGTCTTTTTGGAGATTGTATCTTTTTCGGGTATTGTAGGTGCCTCCAAAGCATTATGAACCAGGGCTCCAGCGGCTAGAATTGTTCTCCCAGCAGTCATCCAGTCAGTCTTCCAGGCCCTTGAAATGATGGTGGTCACACCAATTCTAGTAAAATAAAGGACAACTACCATGGTAGTGGATAATCATGTGCATAATTCTTTACTCATGGTCACAGATTAGCTATACATTCATGGAGTGGAAGTCCTTTCTATTTATGAAACGGGTGGCCATTGGAGATGGGCCCATATGGTCACAAGTGTGTCATCATTGATGCCCTGCACTTTGGAAAAACCAGCCACATTGGTAAAAGTGCTGGGCACTTGTGTTGCTGGCTGTTTTCCATGGGAAGATTTATGAAACAGCTGGCCCAGGTAGACAAGGCAACTGTAACCTGCATGATACCGACATGTCAAATTTTGCTTGATAATCACTCCTGTGAAGCGCCTTGGGACATTTTACTACGTTAAAGGCACTATATAAATGCAAGTTATTTTTGTTGTTGTTAATACAACTGCACAGTGCTGATTGTGAGATTTGAGATATCACTTCCTATTGCTCGGAAGGATCCACTAGCATACAAGTTCAAGGCAGTGGTCATCGCAGCATCCACTGACATAGCAGTCCTGTCCTGGAAGTGGTTTCCAAGTCTGACCATAGGAACTGCACAATTCTATCATGACCTCCTTGAAGGATCTCATGTAAGTAAATGCAGCGATTTCACATTGCCAGTGGGAGCAGTGCTTGGAGGGAATGTAGGTTGGAGAATTGGTGCTACAGTGTTGTACTGTTGTCCAGATTTTCCACATCCCCAGTTTTCTGCTTCATCTCATTTTCAATCATTATTCATAGCTGTCAAGCCTTGTGCAGGGAGCAAGCCTAATCGTGAAAATGAAAAATCTGCTTAGCAGCTCATAATGAAAGGGGTGGAAACATAGGATGCATACAAAGTGCCAACCTTGGTTCAGTGGTAAGCACTTTTGCCTCTGAAGTTGTGGGTTTAAGTCCCACTCTAGAGACTTGAGGATTATAATCTAGGAAGATACTTCAGTGTAATTCTGAGGGAAGATGCACTTTCAGAAGTGCTGTCTTTTGGATTAGTCTTTAAACCAATCTGCCCTCTTGGGTAAAAGATCCATGGTACTATTCTAAGAGCTGGGAAGTCCTTCTGGTGTACTACTCAATATTTGTCCCTCAACCAACATCACTAAAACAGATTATTTGCCCTTTATCTCACTGCTGTTTACAGGACCTTGCTACGTGCAAATTGGCTGCTCTGTTTGCCTGTGTTACAACAGTGACCACACTTCAAAATTATTTAATTGGCTGTGAAGTGCTTTAGGACATTTTGAGGTTATGAAAGGTACTACCCTGTATATATAAGGTACAGGTAGAACGCCCCGAATCCAGCAACCTCGGGACCGAGACCGAGCCGGTTTTCGGGTTTTTCCGGACTTTGGAATGTGTTTCTGATGTCCGAAGTTTGGAAACGCCCGAGCCCAGGTTGCGATATTTCCGGACTTTGGACATCAGAAACATGTGCCTAGTCCGGAAATGCCTGGGCCCAGGTTCCGGTTTTTGGTAAGCCTCCCTCAGGGTGTCCAGATTCCGGAACATTTTACGGATTCCTGACCCCTGCCACCAATCGTCCCGGAGCCCGGATTCCGGAACATTTCGGATTCCGGAACTCCGGATTTGGGACACTCAACCTGTACTACAGTTCTCCAGTAAGGATTCCTCTGTTTTTAGTCTTCAGAAGTTCTTACTTTTAGTTTTTCAGATAAGTGAAAAAATTCTTATGTGTATCAGAAAGGATCACAGGCCATTTATCAAATTTACACTTTAATTTTGTGACATTTTGACAATTACCACTTATTTAATGCAGAGGGCTTAATGTTTTTGAAGACAGTAAAAATTATTATTTTATTCTTAAACCTTTGGTAAAAATTTTGTTCTAAAAAGATTCCATATACTGTAGTTTGCGGAAGAAGGTTGGCTGAAGGAAATGTTTATTATATCTCAATATGTGGGAATGTTTGCACACAATCCCCATTATATGTTAATGCTCCAATGTCCTGTGTCATTACTTTGCCCTGCCAATAATTTTTAATTAAAAAAATGAAATATATTATAATAATGGAGGAAGTAAGAATCTCATTGCTGTGTGAGTATTTAACAAATACCAGAACACGGGATAGCGAATCTTTGAGACTTGTTTTCCTTAGTAACTATAAAATATAACCTGGGGGGCAGTGTAAGTAACACAAAGCTGTTTACAGTCAATTTCCTTTCTACAAGCATGGACAGATTTGATGATGCAGATTTGGGCGTTGGCATTTTTCTCCCATGGTGGTGCAATTTCCTGCAGTGACAGATAGGACACAATTTAGTCACCTTAGGTTATTAAATTTTACTGATCTGACAACTAAATGTGAGCCTGCAAGTTACTGTTTTGTGCCCTACATAAGAGTTTATTCTGCTTAAGTTTTGGTTTGGGAGCACTTGTAGAGTTTGTTTTCTCTCATCGCCTGGAGGTGGTAATTCTTCCTGGATATGATTCGATGGGTCTAGCAACCGTCCTATCATGGTCACTCTTCATATGTAAAAGTATATTTCTGTCGGCTTTTCTACCACAGCGACACCACAACTGAGCTTGATCGTGTTCTCTTCAACATCTACACATGCCCCTTCCAGCAGGAATCATTAGTGATTGCAGCAGAAACTTTGCCTATTTTTATCCCCCTGGCTTTGTTTAGGGACATTAAGGACAATTGTACACCCCCATCACTAACCACACTGAGTTCAACCATCCAAGCAGAATCCGAAGGTCACATCTGAACACTTCCTGATCTGTATGGCAGAGTACCACATCATGCAGTACAGTTACTCACTGAGTGTTCATATTAATTTTAGAGTTTTACATTTATTCTAAGTTTTATATTTCACTAAGCAATGTAGTAGTGAGCAAGATTACACTTTAAGTGAGTACATTTTCACAGGGGTTTTCCAGCAGACGAGCCGCAGAAACACCGGAAATAAGGTGTAAATATCATTTACGAGAAAGGAGCGGTGCCTTCTGGCTGCAGCAGGTGCTGGAAGTGGCTGGGGAAGAGAGTGTGAGCAAGAAGATGATGTACTGATGGCACAACAGGGCAGAGAGCGGGCTCCAAAATTCTTTGAGGCAGCACTGCAGGCCTTGGTGCAGGAGGTGGACAGGAGGAGAGAGGTCCTGCATCCACAGGAGGCCCGGCAGGCAAACTCTGAGAAGACAATGGGAGCAGATAGCCAACGAAGTCAATGCCAGGAATCAAGCTCCGAGGACCTGGATGCAGTGCCACAAGAAGTTTAATGACCTCACACAAGTGGTCAAGGTCAGTGAATTCATCCTCAAATACCATATCATTACAACTGAACCACTAGGCTCAGACGCTGCTCAATTCACCAAACCCCCTTCACTCACCTACCAACAATCTCTAACAATCACGACTCATACCTCACATTCATAGCTTCACCTCACCCTCACACACTTAGCACTGCTGCACGCCTCACACCCACATCACACAGCTTGCACACAATGCCAGCTATTCAACCATGACAGGCACATCATGATGGCGAGGTTGTGGAGCATGCAGCAGACGACCACTAATCTTGAGACGCGCTCTGGCAAGTACTGCAGGGCTCCTCCAGAACGGTCCAGGCAGCAGAAACATTGTTTAAGCACACCAATGTTCTGCTCTATCGGATTCCGTGTGGTACCATGGCTTTCTTTATATGCATGCAACCCACATATGCTTGGGTTGCGCACCGGAGTTATGAGCCAGGTGGTCAGCGGATAGCCCTTGTCACCCAGTAGCCACACTCTGGTTTGTTTCTGTGGCTGAAATGCGGATGGTACAGTGGACTACCACAGAATGAAGGTATCATGACTGTTGCCCGGATACCAAACATTGAGGGAGTAGAATCCCTTCCGGTTCACATGCAGCGCCCACAAATCGACCTGTGTGCAGCCAATGGCACCCTGCACCATGGGGAAGCCTGCTATCCTGGCAAAGCCGTGTGCTCGTTCCACCTGCTTCTCTCTGGCAAGAGAGAATTAAATGTATTCACCTCTCTTTGCATACAGAGCCTCAGTGACCTCCCTTATGCAACATTACATGGAAAACTGGGAGATGTTGGAAATATCGCCTACTCCAGCCTAGAAGGAGCCCGACACATAAAGCTTCATGGCCATGCTCACCTTCACAGCTATGGGCAATGTCGTCCTCGCCCTGCTCTGAGGCTGCAGGTCTGCCTGCAACAGGTGGCAGATTTCAGTGAGCACCTCCTTAGTGAAGTGGAGACGTCGCATACACTGTTCCTCGCTGAGGTTGAGGTAGGAGAATTGCTCGATGAAGACCCTGAGTGGATACGGCCTCCTGCTGATAGCCCTTCTCCTCCTCCTCTACAAAGGGATATAGAGAGGTTAAGTGAGTGGGCAAAGATCTGGCAAATGGAGTATAATGTGGGAAAATGTGAAGTTGTCCATTTTGGCAGAAAGAATTTTTAAAAAGCATATTATCTAAATGGTGAGAGATTGCAGAGCTCTGAGATGCAGAGGGATCTGGGTGTCCTAGTGCATGAATCGCAAAAGGTTACTATGCAGGTACAGCAAGTAATTAGGAAAGCTAATAGAATGTTATTGTTTATTGCGAGGGGAATTGAATACAAAAGTAGTGAGGTTACGCTTCAGTTATACAGGGCATTGGTGAGACCACATCTGGAGTACTGTGTACAGTATTGGTCTCCTTATTTATGGAAGGATGTAAATGCGTTGGAAGCAGTTCAGAGAAGGTTTACTAGGCTAATACCTGGAATGGGCGGGTTGTCTTATGAGGAAAGGTTGGACAGGCTAGGCTTGTATCCGCTGGAGTTTAGAAGAGTAAGAGGTGACTTGATTGAAACACATAAGATCCTGAGGGGTCTGGACAGGGTGGATGTGGAGAGCATGTTTCCTCTTGTGGGAGAATCTAGAACCAGGGGTCACTGTTTAAAAATAAGGGGTCGCCCATTTAAGACAGAGATGAGGGGAAATTTTTTCTCACAGAGGGTCGTGAGTCTTTGGAACTCTCTTCCCCAGAGGGCGGTGGAAGCAGAGTCTTTGAATATTTTTAAGGCAGAGGTAGATAGATTCTTGGCAAGCAAAGGGGTAGGCGGGAATGTGGAGTAATCGGATCAGCCATGATCTTATTGAATGGCGGAGCAGGCTTGAGGGGCCGAGTGGCCTACTCCTGCTCCTAATTCGTATGTTTGTATGTCCTCCTCCCTCTTCAAACAGCTTGACTTCCTCTGTGTCGTCTCTGCTCATTCTCCCTGTCATGCTGCAGGCCAGGGGGGATATAAATTACTGCACACATGTCTGGGAGAAACTGGCTGAGCAGAAGCCTTGAAGTAATCTGCCACACCACTCCCTGGACACTTCAGCAACTCCAAGTAAGATAACAAACCACCAAACACTTCTACAAACTCACCAAGAGCCAGTAGAAATCAATCAGCAACTAACCTGAAAACAGTTGATGATCCCTTTAAATAGCACTGGTGGGGGGTCCTTCCTACTGCTGAATGCATGTTCAACTGTGCGTGTTTAAGAGAGGGCATTAGCTGGAGTGTTGAGGTTGAAAATGGCAGGGCTGGTGTCAAATCAGCGTTACACGCTGAGTGACATCACGATCTGCCTAATCTGCCTACTTCAGGCACATGCTCCCAGCGCCCGCGCCAACAACCTCCCCAAAATGGCATCCGCCACAGGTTGCACTGGAAGTGTGCGCACGGCGCAGACACCACTTTGGACTCAAAATGGTACCCATAGCTCTGAAAAGCTGGCGCACTATGGAGCCGAAATTAGCGACCCTAGCATTGACTCACAATTCTTAAAGGAAAGGCATAGGATATTGGGTTACCATATTCATCCGTCACAAGTTCCTCTTCCATCTTGATTTTGAACAATAAATTGTCAAGGGCAGTTAGAAACTTAATACAATAATAGAGTACTGAGAGAATGAAGCTGGTAAAGCTAGAGTAACTATAATTTTTGTTAATATCCATTCCGTTCAGTCCCTTCGCTCAAGCCATTAGATTCTCAATGGATTTCGTGAACATGTCTACTCAGTTATGACAGCATAATAAAGGTGAACCGCTTCAACTATACTAAATAAAAACGGTACAATCAATAAGAGTAAAATAAATCTATATTCAACTTTGTGATCCATAAACTGATTTTTAAAAATGTTTTAATATAAAATGTGCAAATTAATGTACACAATAAACAGGCATTTTCCCCCTTGAATATGTCAAATACTGTAATCCCAGGTTTTATTTTCACAGTTTGGCCGTAATTTTCATTACCTGGGCGGGTTGGGTGCGGGCGGTCGGCGTGGCGGCTCGGAACCCCGATCTTCTTTTCATCCCGCTCCTCAGAGCAACTTTCCGTTATTGGTGCCTATTAAGGCAGGCCTGCATGTTTCCCGGCCCTATTGAATGGTGCGGGTCTGATGATGTCATCGATGACTCATGTACAGTGGGTATATTTAAAGCAGCCTTGGCCACATTGCATTTGAAGTTTCATCTCGGAGTGTGTAGGCAGTACATATCACTAAACCTGCGACCTCTTCCATCTAGAAGGACAAGGGCAGCAGGCGCATGGGAACACCACCACCTCCAAGTCACACACCATCCTGACTTAGAAGTATATCGCCAATCCTTCAATGTTGCTGGGTCAAAATCCTGGAACTCCCTACCTATAAGCACTGTGGGAGTACCTTCACCCCACGGACTGCAGCGGTTCAAGAAGGCGGCTCACCACCACCTTCTCAAGGGCAATTAGGAATGGGCAATAAATGCTGGCCTTGTCAGCAGCACCCACATCCCATAAAAAATGAATAAAACAATAAATATATCACCATCTGGTTATTGCTGAGCCTTTCACAGATGGCTTCACAGAGACAGAGGGCTGCACCCAGGTTCTCCCATGATTCCCTACATATTCTTGTGGAGGAAGTCAGAGCACGCAGGGAGGTCCTCTTCTCTGCTGATGGGCAGAAGAGACTTCCCCAGGAAACTAAAAGAGCCTGGCTGCAAATTGCAGAGGAGGTCAACAGCAGGGATGTGGTGAGGAAGACCTGGGTGCAGTGCCGGTAGCACTTTATTGATCTCATGAGATCAGGAAAGGTGAGTGCAAAGCCACACTCACCTTCATCCTGCTGTGCCTTTCATCACATCCCCCACATTCTGCCGTCCCAAGCCTGCTCCTGCACATCATTACTCACAGCATTACTTGCAAGCCCACCCATCCCTCTCTCTGTATGTACATACTCACATCCCCATCTGACTAACCACCCCTCACACTCACCCTAATCCTAATGCAATCATACTAATAACACACAAGGAGGCCACTTTGCATAGGCACTTTGGCATTGGCACCACACTCCCTCATAGTCACTCTCTAAAGATGTAACCCACATGTTCTTTGCACTCATGCCATCACTCTCACTCAAACATCTTTTCTTTCTCTCCTTGCAGGGAGAGGGAGAGAACTAGAGGTGGCCCACCATCCTTCGCCACATTGACAGCAGCAGAGGAGGTCATCCTGGAGGTGTCAGGAGTTGCGGAACGGCTGGTGGTGGGAAATGGAGAGAGGGGGACCTCTCAGCAACATGGTGACAGAATTACATCTAATACAGCCACATGGCATACAGCAGTCACTCATACGGGGACTGATGTCAGCAGCCAGTGAATGTTCATCATGTGCATAATGGTATCTGTACCCATTCTTGATATGATATTTCTAAATCATCTCCTTACTCTCCCACAGCTCCAACAAGAGTACTCCCCTCTGTCCAGGAGAAAGATGAAGATGATTCCTCAGAGGAGCCTCCAACCTCCGACGGTGTACCGTCACCAGACCTAAGTGCACCCAGCACCAGCACAGATACGCACGCCTCAGTGGGTCCTACCCGAGATAGAGTAGTGTTGTCACCTGGTGTTTCACAAATCACAAGTGAGCAAGAGGAGATGGTGGAAACAGGGACAGCAGTGGAGACTCCTCGCTGGAGGGGTCGGGGGCTGTAGATCATCGGAGGGGTCAGGGGCTGCAGATTGTCCGGGGCTGCAGACTGTCGGAGGGGTCAGAGGCTGCAGATTGTCGGGGGCTGCAGATTGTCAGGGGCTGCAGACTGTCGGAGGGGTCGGGGGCTGCAGACTGTCGGAGGGGTCCAGGCTACAGATTGTCGGAGTGGTCGGGGGCTGCAGATTGTCGGAGGGTGCAGACTTTCGGAGTGGTCGGGACTGTAGATTGTTGGGGGCTGCAGACTGTTGGAGGGGTTGGGGGCTGCAGACTGTCAGGGGCTGCAGACTGTCGGAGTGGTCGGGGACTGCAGATTGTCGGAGGGTGCAGACTGTCGGAGGGGTTGGGGCTACAGATTGTTGGAATGGTCGGGGGCTACAGATTGTCGGAGGGGTCGGGGCTGCAGACTGTCGGAGGGTGCAGTCTGTCGGAGGGGTCGGGGGCTGCAGTTTGTTGGAGTGGTCGGGGGCTGCAGATTGTCGGAGTGGTCGGCGGCTGCAGATTGTCGGAGGGTCGGGGGCTGCAGATTGTCGGAGGGTCGGGGGCTGCAGACTGTCGGAGGGGTCGGGGCTACAGATCGTCGGAGGGGTCGGGGGCTGCAGATTGTCGGAGTCTGTAGATCGTCGGAGGATAACATGTAGAATAACATGTTGTTAGCAGTGTTGTTATCAAGCATTACAGATGGAAGGGTTCTGCTAATATGGTAAACTACGACACCGAAATTCAAACAATTTTGCAATTTAGTCTGAACCCGAAGATGTTACAACCTTGAAATACTCATATTTATACTATTCTAAAATTAAGAATTGAATTCCTGTTTTTAGAAAATCTCGAATTAAATTAAGCTGTGTTATTTTACCATATGTGTCTTATTGTAATGAAGTCCATTTATTTCACTGAATCTTACATGGCAATTATATACAATCCAGTTGAATCTATATATTGTAGGAACGGAGGTTCCTAACTAAATAATTCAGCTCAACTCGATGGATTAAAAGACTGGAATTTAATAACAACGAAGTTTGCTGGATGTTACAAGGAGGAAATCAAAACACGTTCGTTCAAGATGCCAGGTAGTCGAAGACTGCTGGAAAGTTCTCTAAGCTGACGTCATGACGTCCCCACGTTCTTCGCACCACTGGCGGTCACGTGATCGGCATCATGACGTCACCACGCAGGATAAAGGCAAACACACACTGTAAAGGTAACAATCAGTTTAAAGGTGCAGTCCCCGGCTGCACTATAATACAATTAAGGGGATTATACTAAAGTACACTGAGTCTCTTGTGGCTCCTCCACAGGCGCCCCCCCAGAATCCCCGTTAATGGCCAGTGTCAAACGAACAGGGGGCTTGATGGTTCTCTCCGAGCGTCGATGACCCTCAGGCGGCAGAAGTGGAACGTCGGGAGAAAGCATGGAGCCTGGCTGTGGTTGTTGCGGCGTGTCAGGTGCGGCGAACGCAGTGTCTGACTGCGAAAACGACGGTGAGGTATCTGTAGGCGGTTCAACAGCTGGCTGTTGTAATGATGAATCGGCGTGCAACGGCGGTCGGCCTCGGCGAGGTGGCTGGGCAGGCACTATTGTTTCAGTGCGATCGAGGTGAGCGGCCTTCAGACGGTCGATGGAGACGGTGTCCGGTCTGCCGCCTACGTCGACGGTGAAATATTTCTCACCGGCAGATATGACACGAAATGGGCCGGCGTATGGTGGTTTAAGTGGGTCTCTGTGCGCGTCGTGCCTGATGAAGACATAATCGGCAGACATGAGGTCCGCAGGAACATGAGGCCTCTGTAAGCCATGATGCGAGGTTGGAATGGACAGGAAGTTCTTGGCCGCCTCGCGATGCTGGATAAGCTGCTGAGTTGCAGACCAAGGTTCTGTATGCGGAGCCAGGAAGTCACCAGGGACCCTCAAGGTTTGCCCGTAAACTAACTCAGCTGATGAAGACTGAAGGTCTTCCTTGGGAGCCGTCCTTAGCCCTAGCATCACCCAAGGCAATCTGTCTACCCAGTTGGATCTGCGCAGGCTGGCACGAAGGGATGCCTTAAGCGACCGATGGAACCTTTCGCACAGGCCATTCGCCTGCGGATGGTAGGCGGTGGTACGGTGTAGCTTGGTACCTAAGCCGTGTGCAACGGCGTTCCATAATTCGGAAGTGAATTGTGGACCTCGGTCCGATGATATGTCGGATGGGACGCCAAAGCGAGCCACCCACGACGACAGGAATGCCCTGGCAATATCAGCTGTAGTGGTAGCGACCAACGGAATCGCCTCTGGCCACCTGGTGGTGCGGTCCACTATTGTGAGGAGATGCGTGAAACCCCGTGAACCGGGGAGATGACCCACTAGATCCACGTGCACGTGGTCAAACCGTCGCTCTGGCACTGGAAACCAGGAGGTAGTGTTGGAGGAGCCGCAGCCTTTGCACTTGTCCAACAGGTTCGAGGCTCTTACTCCCTGTGAGGATGGGAACAGGGACTGTGGGGAGGATGAGCAACCTGACCACAGCACCGTGGAGCAGGGGGCCATTCAAGTGGGGGGAGTTAAAAGAAATCTTGTAGTGGTAGGGGATAGTATTGTTAGGGGGATAGATAGAGTTCTTTGCAGCCGAGAGCGAGAGTCCCGAAGGCTGTGTTGCCTGCCCGGTGCCAGGGTTAAGGACATCTCCTCTGGACTGGAGAGAAACTTGGAGTGGGAGGGGGAGGATCCAGTTGTCGTGGTCCATGTTGGTACCAACGACATAGATAGGACAAGGAAGGAGGTTCTGCTGAGGGAGTTTGAGCAGCTAGGGGCCAAATTAAAAAGCAGAACCACAAGTGTAATAATCTCTGGATTATTACCTGAGCCACGAGTGAATTTGGCTAGGACAAATAAAATTAGAGAGTTAAATGCGTGGCTCAAAGACTGGTGTGGGAGAAATGGGTTTTGCTTCCTGGGACACTGGCACCAGTACTGGGGCAGGAGGGAGCTGTTCCGTTGGGACGGGCTTCACTTGGCCAGTGCTGGGACTAGAGTCCTGGCGGATCATATAACTAGGGCTGTAGAGAGGGCTTTAAACTAACTAGTGGGGGGGAGGTTCCTAGAGAGCAAATAATAAAAATGACAACAGAGAAGGTCATAGACTTAGGTAGCAGTGGGGAAATTAAAAACCAGAGCGTGTCAGGAAGGGGCAGAAGGTATGGAGTAAAAGGTAAAGTAATAAAAAGGGCAAAAGCAGGAACTAAGTGTCACAAAACATATTTGAAAGTTCTCTATCTGAATGCACGTAGCATTCGTAACAAAATAGACGAGTTAATGGCACAAATAACTACATGTGGGTATGATCTTGTGGCCATTACAGAAACATGGCTGCAGGGTGACAATGCCTGGGAATTAAACATACCAGGTTATTTAACGATCAGGAAGGACAGGCAGGAAGGAAGGGGAGGTGGGGTGGCTATGTTAATAAAGGAAGGAATCACTGTAATACAGAGAAATGATATTGGGTCAAAAGATCAGGATAATGAAACAGTTTGGGTGGAGGTAAGGAATAATAAGGGGAAAAAAACACCAGTGGGCGTAGTCTATAGGCCTCCGAACAGTGGCAACTCTGTTGGACGGAGTATCAATCAGGAAATAGTTGAGGCTTGTAATAAGGGAACATCTATAATTATGGGGGATTTTAACTATCATATTAATTGGACAAATCAAATTGGGCAGGGCTGCCTTGAGGATGAGTTCATTGAGTGTATTAGGGATGGGTTTCTTGAGCAGTATGTAACTGAACCGACCAGGGGGCAAGCAACCTTAGATCTGGTCCTGTGTAACGAGACAGGATTAATTAAAAATGTCCTAGTAAAGGATCCCCTTGGAATGAGTGACCATAACATGCTTGAATTCCATATTCAATTAGAGGGTGAGAAGGTTGGATCTCAAACAAGCGTGCTAAGCTTGAGTAAAGGAGACTATGAAGGTATGAGAGCGGAATTGAGTAGAGTGGATTGGGAAAATAGATTAAAGGGTAAGACGATACATGATCAGTGGTGTACATTTAAGGAGTTATTTTACAACTTCCAAAAAATATATATTCTACTGAGAAGAAAAGGGTGTAAAAGAAAAGACAGCCTTCCGTGGCTAAGTAAAGAAATTAAGGATAGTATTCGACTAAAAACAAGGGCATATAAGGTAGCCAAATCTAGTGGGAGGATAGAGGATTGGGAAAACTTTAAAAGACAGCAAAA
Source organism: Somniosus microcephalus (assembly GCF_052327205.1). Taxonomy (NCBI): domain Eukaryota; kingdom Metazoa; phylum Chordata; class Chondrichthyes; order Squaliformes; family Somniosidae; genus Somniosus; species Somniosus microcephalus. The sequence goes on along the minus strand of NC_140990.1, from coordinate 250,597,778 downwards.
AATAACAAAAAGATTGATTAAGAAAGGGAAGATAGATTATAAAAGTAAATTAGCAAAAAATATAAAAACAGATAGTAAGAGTTTTTATAGTTATATAAAAAGAAAAAGGGTGGCTAAAGTGAATGTTGGTCCCTTAGAGGATGAGACCGGGAAATTAATGGTGGGAAATATGGAGATGGCAAAAACACTGAATGAATATTTTACATCAGTCTTTACAGTAGAAGACACTAAGAATATCCCAACACTGGACAAACAGGGGGCTAAAGGGGGGGAGGAGCTAAACACGATCAAAATCACTAAGGAAGTGGTACTCGGTAAAATAATGGGACTCAAGGTGGATAAATCACCTGGACCTGATGGCTTACATCCTAGGGTCTTGAGGGAAGTGACGGTAGGGATTGTGGATGCATTGGTAATAATTTTCCAAAACTCCCTGGACTCGGCAAAGGTCCCGGCAGACTGGAAAACTGCTAATGTAACACCCTTATTTAAAAAGGGCAGTAGACAGAAGGCTGGAAACTATAGACCGGTTAGCCTAACATCTGTGGTAGGTAAAATTTTGGAGTCCATTATTAAGGAGACAGTAACAGGACATTTGGATAATCATAATTTAATAGGACAAAGTCAGCATGGTTTTATGAAGGGGAAGTCATGTTTGACAAATTTGCTGGAGTTCTTTGAGGAAGTAACGTATAGGGTGGATAAAGGGCAACCAGTGGACGTAGTGTATTTAGACTTCCAAAAGGCATTTGACAAGGTGCCACACAAAAGATTATTGCTTAAGATAAAAAATCACGGGATTGGCGGTAATATTCTGGCATGAATAGAGGATTGGCTATCTAACAGAAGGCAGAGAGTTGGGATAAATGGTTCATTCTCAGACTGGCAATCAGTAACTAGTGGTGTTCCGCAGGGGTCAGTGCTGGGTCCCCAACTCTTTACAATCTATATTAACGACTTGGAGGAGGGGACCGAGTGTAACATATCAAAGTTTGCAGATGATACTAAGATGGGAGGGAAAGTAGTGAGCGAGGAGGACATAAAAAACCTGCAAGGGGACATCGACAGGCTAAGTAAGTGGGCAGAGATTTGGCAGATGGAATACAATACTGGAAAGTGTGAGGTTATGCACTTTGGCAGGAAAAATCGTAGAACAAGTTATTATCTTAATGGCAAGAAACTGGAAAGTGCTGAAGTACAAAGGGATCTGGGGGTCCTGGTGCACGAAACTCAAAAGGTTAGTATGCAGGTGCAGCAAGTGATTAAGAAGGCCAATGGAATGTTGGCTTTCATTGCTAGGGGGATAGAATATAAAAATAGGGAGGTATTGCTTCAGTTGTACAAGGTATTGGTGAGACCGCACCTGGAATACTGCGTACAGTTTTGGTGTCCATACTTAAGAAAGGGCATACTTGCTCTCGAGTCAGTACAAAGAAGGTTCACTCGGTTAATCCCGGGGATGAGGGGATGGACATATGAGGAGAGGTTGAGTAGATTGGGACTCTACTCATTGGAGTTCAGAAGAATGAGAGGCGATCTTATTGAAACATATAAGATTGTGAAGGGGTTGGATCGGGTGGATGCGGGGAAGATGTTCCCGATGATGGGTGAAACTAGAACTAGGGGGCATAGTCTTAGAATAAGGGGCTGCTCTTTCAAAACTGAGATGAGGAGGAACTACTTCACTCAGAGGGTGGTAGGTCCATGGAATATGCTGCCCCAAAAAGCTGTAGAAGCTACATCATTACATAAATTTAAAACAGAAATAGACAGTTTCCTAGAAGTAAAGGGAATTAAGGGTTACGGGGAGCGGGCAGGAATTTGGACATGAGTCTAGTTTCGGATCGGTCATGGCCCTGTGGGTAGCGGAGCGGGTCCAGGGGCCGTGTAGCCTGATCCTGCTCCTATTTCGTGTGTCTAATTCTGTTAGATTCAGGAGATGGTTCTGTGATAGTGGATTGGCGGTTAGGATCAGATCAGCCATGATCTTATTGAATGGCGGAGCAGGCTCGAGGGGCCGATTGGCCTACTCCTGCTCCTATTTCTTATGTTCTTATGTTCTTAACTCAGCCAAAGGGGCTTTAACATGCCGGTTGACTTTTGCTTTTTGACAATCAATACAATTGTTTGTCCAATCTCGGACATCTAAGTGCATGCCCTTTCACACGAACATGCGGGACATGGGACGTTGTGAAGCTCGCATCCCTGGGTGTGACAACCCGTGTATCGCCCAAAAGACTTTCTTGCGCCACTCGACCGGCACTATGGGACGAGGCACTCCCATGGACGTGTCGCACAAAAGGGTGGTTCCTGCTGAGTGGAACTGAACATCAGCGACTTGCCAACTGGAAGGCGTGGTCCGGTATGCTTGAACTTCGGGGTCAGCCAACTGCTCTTCTGCTAAGCCAGCAAAATCGACGCCCAGGTTAACTGCCAGGACAGGAGCATGGGAGAGGCAATCAGCCACGAGATTGTCCTTGCCCGAGACGTGTCGTAGATCGGTGGTGAATTCCGAAATGAAGGTGAGGTGGCGCTGTTTCCGCGCTGACCAAGGTTCAGACATTTTGGCCATGGCAAACGTGAGTGGTTTGTGGTCCACAAACGCAGTGAACGGGCGTCCTTCTAGCAGAAAGCGAAAATGTCGAATAGCCAAAAACAGGGCGAGCAACTCCCTATCGAACGTGCTGTACTTGCGTTCGTTCTTGTGTAGTTGGCGGCTGAAAAAGGCCAGCGGCTGCCAAGTCCCGTCTACCCACTGCTCCTGCACCGCTCCAATGGCGTAGTCCGAAGCATCCGTCGTGAGAGCAATGGTTGCACCTGGAATAGGGTGTGCCAGCATGGTTGCATCTGCCAGTGCCGTTTTGGTATCTAGGAAGGCCTGGTCCATCTGGGGAGTCCAGTTGATGAGGTCTTTGCCAGATTTCCCTTTCAGTGCTTCATACAGCGGTTGCATCAACTGCGCTGCCCTGGGGACAAAACGATGGTAAAAATTAACCATCCCCAGGAATTCCTGCAAGGACTTAACAGCGAGGGGATGTGGAAAAGCTGTAACAGCCTCGACCTTGGTGGCTAGTGGAACGGCGCCGTCCGATGTTATCCTGTGCCCCAGGAAATCGATGCTGGTGAGACCAAATTGGCATTTGGCCAGGTTGACAATGAGGCCATGCTGGCTTAACCGAGTGAAGAGCTGGCGTAGATGTAGATGTAACAAGTGTTCCTTGGGGTTCTTGCTAGCGACGAGTATATCGTCCAGATATACGAAAAGGAAAGGCAAATCCCGTAAAACAGAGTCCATGAGCCGCTGGAAAGCCTGCGCTGCATTTTTTAACCCGAAAGGCATTCTGAGAAATTCGAAAAGGCCAAAAGGTGTGATGACCGCAGTCTTGGGAACATCTTGGGGGTGCACCGGAACCTGGTGATACCCGCGGACGAGATCCACCTTTGAAAATGTGCTGAGAAATCCTGGATATGAGGTATGGGATACCTGTCAGGAGTCGTGGCATCGTTTAGTCGTCTGTAGTCACCGCAAGGCCGCCACCCTCCACCTGGTTTGGGGACGATATGCAGTGGAGAGGACCAAGGACTGTCGGAGCGTCGGACGATCCCGAGGCGCTCCATTGTTTGGAACTCGGCTTTAGCCGCCGCGAGTTTGCTGGGTTCTAACCTGCGCGCCCGGGCATAAACCGGTGATCCATTCGTGGTGATATGGTGTGCCACACCATGTTTCATGACTGCTGCCGAGAAGGTAGGCCGGGTGAGCTCTGGAAACTCACTGAGTAGGTGTGTAAACCCGTCTTGAACTGGTACCGCACAGGCGACCAACCAGGACACGGCAGTGCTGCGGTGGCAGGGCACCGCGTGGTAAGTGGACGCGTGAATAAGGCGGCAGTTTTTGACATCGACTAGAAAACCATTTGCACAAAAGTCGTCGGCTCCTAGTATGGCCTGTGACACTGTGGCAGTGATAAATTGCCAGTGGAACTGCTGACCGCTGAGAGTAACGGTAACCGTCCGTTTCCCAAAAGTGCGAATCGCCGCGCCATTGGCTGCCTCAAGTGCAGGGCCGCAGCCGCTGGATTGTAGATCCAGCCTGGAAGCTGGCAAAATGCTGCACTGGGACCCAGTGTCACAGAGGAATCGCCCCCCCGTTGTGGAATCCGTAACATAAAGTAATTTCCCCATTGAACCGACCGCCATGGTAAATTGAACACGCTTTTCAGGGCTTGTCGTCCTTTTCGAAGGGCGATGGCTTGCTGAAGGATATTTTTTCGGGGAGAAACTGCAGGGAGGCTTGCAGCATCGAGCTTTGGCGCCAAAACGGGCGTGGTACGTGCACCAGCCTGCTGGAGGAGGGCTGGGCTTCGCACGCGCAGGAGAAGGGCGCCTCGTGGCTGCACAGCACTGCTGTGAGACTGCAAAAATTTTGTCGGCCTCTGCCGCAAGCTTAACACAGTCGGTGATCTCAGAGCTGGCCAAGGCTGTCTGCACTGCGTCAGGTAGCTGGCAGAGGAAAAGTTCTCGGAATAAAAAACATTGGTCTTCCGAACTGAGTAGGGTGAGCATTTGGCTCATTAATTCCGAAGGCTTTGAGTCCCCGATGCCTGGCATGGCAATGAGCCTGCGTGCGTGCTCTGATTTGTTAAGGCCAAATATTTGCAGTAAACGAGCTTTGAGAGCCTCATACTTGCCCTCGTCTGGTGGACTGCTCAGTAGGCTGACGACCCTTGAGGCCGTGGCGCTGTCGAGAGCGGAGACCACGTAAAAATAACGGGTCGAATCCGCTACGATCTCCCGCAGGTGAAACTGTGCTTCCGTTTGTAGGAACCAAGCTTCTGGTTGCTGCTCCCAGAACTGAGGCAATTTGAGGGCGACGGCATTTGTGCTCATGTTGAATTCTCTTCGAAGTTTGTTCGACGAGATCGGGGTCACCAATGTAGGAACGGAGGTTCCTAACTAAATAATTCAGCTCAACTCGATGGATTAAAAGACTGGAATTTAATAACAACGAAGTTTGCTGGATGTTACAAGGAGGAAATCAAAACACGTTCGTTCAAGATGCCAGGTAGTCGAAGACTGCTGGAAAGTTCTCTAAGCTGACGTCATGACGTCCCCACGTTCTTCGCGCCACTGGCGGTCACGTGATCGGCATCATGACGTCACCACGCAGGATAAAGGCAAACACACACTGTAAAGGTAACAATCAGTTTAAAGGTGCAGTCCCCGGCTGCACTATAATACAATTAAGGGGATTATACTAAAGTATACTGAGTCTCTTGTGGCTCCTCCACAATATATATTGCATATAATACGGAGTGGAGGATACATTTTGAGCCCCTACTCTACTCAGTTCTTGACTTTCACTGCACTATATGGGAAAGACTGGATTGAGGCTGGGTATTCTCCTGTAGTGGAAGGAAAAATCAGCTGTAGTATTTCTGCCTAATGGCCTAGACTTTCCAGCCACTTTGATTCTGGCACATCATCGGTGAGGCGGGACTTCCACTTACCACAAAGATGCAGCCGTGACTACAGTTGAACTTGCGGCCTCAGCGTCATTTACATACAGTAGGCCAGCTTCCCAGCCTCCACTGGGGGTGAAGTTTTGCTGTGGAAGGACTTGGAAGCAGGCAACACTGTATTTAAAAAATATATATTCCTCCTCTTTGGCCTGTGCCAATCTACACTCAGTGAACACTTGCACAGGCCTTTTCACCCAGAGCAATGTTGGGGCCCCTGTACACTGACCTTTGAATGCTGGATGCTTGTGCCTAACAGATGCCCCTTGCATCCACTGTTCAATTGACACAAATGCCAGGAAATATGCTTGCCTAATATAGGCAGATGCACTGGCTGCCTTCTGTGCAACTCGCCCCAGGCACTAGGAAAGAGGGGGTGGGTGGGTTGGGGGGTGGGTGTGGTGGCAGCACATTTCTGCCCCACCCTGTCAGAAAATCTAGGTCAATCTGTCTAATAGTAAGAAGCTAAATGATTCATTAGAGCAGGCTGCCCAACCCCTTCCCCAATCTGGCAATCCTGGAACGGGAGAAAATGGGGGAAAGAAGTATGTGCCTTTCACTGGAGGCTAACATAGCTTAAATCATTTAGTAACTTACTTATTTATTTAAGTAATTCTGTTGCTTAGCTGTAACAGCTAAGTAAAGTAGATTTTTAAGGGGTGTTGAATGGGATGGGGTCAAGTGAAGAAGTAATGTTTGCATATTCTGGCGGTGTTTCACTATGCTCTTCCTATATACCATTAATTTCCTGATTTGTTGTAATTTTGTTGTGTTTTACTCTTTTACGTAGCCTCTTTAGTAAAGTGTAAATAGGACATCTTTAAAATTAATCTGTTTGAAACCTGATGGAATTTCAACTGGATCAATTACAATTTATCACTTTCAGTACAAATAGAGTCATGTAACCAAGTGTGACGAATCCAAATGTGTATTTTGCTAGTGTGCAAAAGTGAACAGCTACATAACCTTGCAGTGGACATTTCGGGCAGGACTTTCATTGGGCCGTGGAGGCAGGATTGGAGGCGTGTGGGGGGTTAAAATCCCGAAATCGGGGGGCACAAACCCATCCCGCCCCCAACCTGCCTCCATGCCAGTTTCAAAGGAGGCGGGTACCCGACCCGCACTGGGACCCGCCTCCCCAAGGCAGGAAGGGGATTAGTGCCAATTAACTGCCTGATAACAGGTGGTTAACAGGCAGTTTTTAGCCTAATCCTTATTTTCATTCTTGAAGTGTAGGATTCCCGACGGCTCCAAACCACACCAAGTTAGCGAGGCGGGCCGTCGGGCTGAAGGGCTTGGAGGGGTCGAGATGTCCGGTGTTCAGGTGAGTGATGGGTGCATGAGTGCAGAGGTAAGTGTGTTTGGTGTGTGTAAAGTGTTTAAAGAAGTTTTACTTACCTTTACAGCCTTCCTTCCTTCAGGTCTCGGGAGTCCCTCATCTCATCAGCACAGAAAGCAGAATGGCCGCGATCTGTCAAAAATTGCAGCATTCAGCTTTCTGTTCCGGAGAGATCTCTAAATCATCCTGAGAGGAAGGAATTAACTTAGAATACAGATTGTCAGTGTTTGACAGCTTCAAACAGCTGTCAAACGCTGATATTTCATCTGTCAAAAGGTCTTGACAGATGAAATGTCAACCTGTGGTATCACCTGTTGCCGGGTGGCCCTTAATGGGCCTGCTGAACCCGCTGGGCAGGCTCAACAAGGTCAATCAAGTCAAAATCGCGTGGGTTGGCTACAACTCGATGGAGGCGGGACTACAACCCCGAAAGTTGTAGTCCCGCCTCCTACCCGCCTCCTCAATGAAAATCCAGCCCTTCATCTCTCAAAGTACTTGCTGTAAGATGCACTGTTCTAACAGTATTTATACTTTGTTTTCTTTTCTGATCATCAATTTTTGTCCTTCTCTTCTGAAAGTATGGACTCCTTGCTGGGGCACAGTTCCATGGTCACCAGTCATTCTCTGCTCCCTCACTTAAGTGGCTATCTGTGAGCTTCAAAATGATTCGCAGGAAGGTGGGAGATAACAGAGCAGTCCAATGCACGCACATGCCACACATGTGTCCAGCTGGGGTTGTGGATAGCAATCAGGAGCAGATTCCCGAACCAACTTCCCCATTCCTAACATAGGAGGTGGGATGCTAATTGTAGCACCAGTACCAACACCCAGCTGAGATTAGTTAACTCAGTACCAAGTAGGGATTGAGCCTAGGACCTTCTTGATTGGTGTAGTTCAGCTATGCATTGGATAAACTCATTAAACCATCAGCAGTGGGTGGCAACTGAACCGTAAACATGTTTGTCACAATTATGTCAAGCATAAATGATAATGGGCTAAAAATTACAGTTCGCTGGAAACCTGCCGGTAACAGTGCTGGCCAAGGCTAATGGTTGCCTGCCGAGAGAGCGCAGGCAGCACCAGTATTTTTCAACTCTTTCCAGCAATAAGCTCAGCAGGAGGCCGAAGGTCGCATCTGTCTCCCGCTCGCAGTGAAGGAGAACAGGGAAGAAAGGAACAAACCTGTAGGCCATGTACAGAACAGTTGCCGTACCTGCTACAAAAATATTACCTGCCAGCTGACCTTCGTTGACTTTTTAATAGTTCATGAAATGAATGCATCTGCATTCTCTGTAACACTAATCTTTCCCCAATGGTTACTCTTGAAAGTGTTTAAATGTGTGGTAATTGTGCCAGCTTTTAGTAGGTCTTGCATACGCGACACAAAATCATTATTTGATAAATAATTGGTTATAGAATGTTGAATAAATTAATTATAATTCCTTAAAATCTTAAACGGTTGAGTCCAGATTTGTATGGGGGCGGTGTTCTGGTGAAGCTATCATAAAGATAAAAGAGATCTTATCAGAGATGATCTTCAAACATTGCTCTTTAGGAATTTGTTTATTTTATTTGCTGTGAATCTGCCAAGGAATTTTAAGTTTTGTGCAGGTGTTCAGTTCTGAACTAAAAGCTTGTTCCACAAGATTTTGCCCATTGATTTACTGATCCACAAACACTGTAGGCCTCCCGGAAACCCGCCAGAAAATGCAACCCCCCCCCCCACACCCAGCCCCACTGATGGGCAAAAAATGAAAGTAAAAAAGAAGAAACTTGGCAAAGGAGGCATTTGAAATTCCGACATCCATCTGAGGTGTTTTCCACTTGTCAGCCTCCAGCCTTGTATACAATCTGCCAAGTCCTGCCAGACTCCTCATGGCCATTAACGCTGCTGCAGCACTTTTACCAGCTACACACACGGGCTGCTTTAGAGGGGGTGGCAATAGGTGCGGCGATATCCAAAATGGATGAGCGGGCGTCAACTTGGCGTTGCACGTCGATTGACGTCACGTTCCGACTCATTACAATACTTTCAGCAAGCGCAGGCAATGGCAGTGCTGCCAACCTGTCAAAAATGGCGGCCGCCGCTGACCCACTGGCAGCAAGCGAAAGTACAGCGGCCGCCATTTTCTTCCCCGAATCAGGCGATAACGGCCGGCGCTAAACCCCCGAATTTTTAGCCCTATGTGTTTTGACACAATTTATTCATTTTGTCACGTTTATCCAAGCAAATCAAAAGTGTATCATTGAACATTGTTTCATAAAGACCTATCAATTTTAGCAAAGAAAAAAATGATTTTCAGAGAAATATATCCTAACTGTAATGTTTCACTGAGACAGCTAAACAAAACTGACCTTAAGCAGAAAGCTTATCATGAAATATCTGAAATAACTTGCATTTATATAGCACCTTTAACATAGGAAAAAATCCCAAGATGCTTCACAGAAGGCAGAGTTCTTGGAGGCTTGCAGAGCTGGAGAAGGTAACAGAGAAAGGATGAGATGGACTTTATGGAGGATGTGAGGCTGGCCAGGAGAGCATTGGAATAGTTTAGTCTGGAGGTAACAAAGGCATGGATGAAGGTTTCACCAGTAGATGGGCTGAGGCAGGGGCAGAGGCAGGTGATAAGAACATAAGAACATAAGAAATAGGAGCAGGACTAGGCCAATCGGCCCCTCGAGCCTGCTCCGCCATTCAATAAGATCATGGCTGATCTGATCCTAACCGCCAATCTACTATCACAGAACCATCTCCTGAATCTAACAAAATTAGACACACGAAATAGGAGCAGGATCAGGCTACACGGCCCCTGGGCCCGCTCCGCTACCCACAGGGCCATGACCGATCCAAACCTAGACTCATGTCCAAATTCCTGCCCGCTCCCCGTAACCCTTAATTTCCTTTACTTCTAGGAAACTGTCTATTTCTGTTTTAAATTTATGTAATGATGTAGCTTCTACAGCTTTTTGGGGCAGCATATTCCATGGACCTACCACCCTCTGAGTGAAGTAGTTCCTCCTCATCTCAGTTTTGAAAGAGCAGCCCCTTATTCTAAGACTATGCCCCCTAGTTCTAGTTTCACCCATCATCAGGATGTCATAGAGCTGGAAGTAGATATTCTTTGTGGTGGAGAGGATATGGGGTTGGAAGCTCAGCTCAGGGTCAAATAGAACACGAAGGTTGTGAACAGTCTGGTTCAACCTGAGACAGGGAGGGTAATGGAATTGGTGACGAGTGAATGGAAATTCTGGCAGGGGACAAAGATGATATTTAACTGGTGGAAATTGCAATTCATCCAGGACTGGATGTTGAACAAGCAATCTGAAAACACAGAGGCAGTGAAGGGGTCGAAAGAGGTGGTATATTGTTTGTGCCCCTTTAAAGAGGGGATACTTTTGTTAGACTAATTTGATTTTGATTGATGACACCTGGGGCAACCCAATGTCATCCTGACTGGCCAATAAGAGGAGTTGAAAGAGGTGGTGGAGAGGCAGAGCTGGGTGTCGTCAGCATATATATGAATCCTGATGCCATGGGCTGGATTTTGCCATTGGGGCGGACTGGGAGGGCGTGTCAGGTGGTTTTCGTGTCAGGAACCCGACTCTGATGTGAAGTGGGAAAAAGGTACGATTTTCCCCTAATTGGGCACTTGATTTCCAGCGTGTGGAAACCTCTGGCCCAATTAGTATTTCCATCCTGAAAGTCGCCTCCGATGATGTCGTCAGTGCTGCTGGATTTAAGGCCTGCAAGCAGCCTTGCTTCTTTTGGAGACTGGAAACACTTTGGAAATTGTATGAAGGACTTCATTTACTGACCATGTCCACCAGCAAGCAAAAGTGTGCACCTCGCTTTGATGAGCCCTCCCTCCAAGCTCTGGTGCAGGGAGCAAGATCTAATAAGGAGGTGCTCTTCCCTTCCTCAGGAAGAAAAAAGCCACCCCAGCAGACTAAAGCTGTGTGGCTGCAAGTGGCCGAGGACGTCAACTCCATATCAATGAGCCACAGAACCTGGCTGCAATGCAGGAAGAGGTTTCATGACCTTCTCCGCACAGGAAAAGTGAGTATGACTTTCCCATCACCCTCAATCTGATCCTCATCGCCTCTCCTCACCAGCACTCTGCTTTGCCAACCTCTTCCTCCACGTCCCACTTGACACTTACATCCCTGCACCCTTACCCATTCCCTCTCTCTCTATGGTCACATTCACTTAACTATTCCACCATGCAGCCCTCACACTCTCTATCACTGTGATGCAATGACAACTTACAACACACAGAGAGGGCCCTTTGTCTCCTTCTAAGCATCTATGCTATGGAATCTCTACACTTAGTCCTTCATTCTCACTCAAACTCCACTTGTGTCCCTCATTGCAGGAAAAGAGAGCCCACAATAAGAGGGAAAGAGCGAGGGCAGGAGGAGGGCCACCCTCAGTAGCCCAGCTCACCACCTCGGAGGAGGCGGCCCTGGAAATTGCTGGGATCGAGGAGGATTCCCAAGTGGGGGACGGACAGGCAGGCGCATCACAGCAAGCTGGTGACAGAATAGTTTGGCATCTCTCTCATTGACATTGCATGAGTCACTGATAATGAATCTGATGCTCCAACAGATTGACTTATGATCATCTGCACTATTCAATGTGCATGTAACCTTGATCTCTAACTCTTTCCTTTACTCCCCCACAGGACCATCGGCAGCCCCCGTCCCCACTGTCCAGGAGGAAGAGCCTGAGCTTCCAGACTCCTCAGAGGAAGCTGCAACCTCTGAGGGTGCTGCGTCAGCAGAATTAAGCGCACACATCACCAGCGCAGACACTCACACCTCAGTGGGACCTTCGGGACATAGAGTAGAGTTGTCACCTGGTGTATCACAGCTCACAAGTGAGCATCAGCAGATGGTGGAGACAGAGGCAGCAGTGGAGAGTCCTTGTCAGAGGGCACAGGATGCTCCCAGCTCGGCTCCACTGCATGTCGACCCTGTGCCTCCAGGTCCATCCAGAAGGAGAACGGTGCTGGAACTCCAGGAGCAGGTGCAGGAGTCTCTGGCAGGTTTTGTCTCCAGGGTCGCTGCGAGTGTGGAGCGAATGGAGGAGTCCATCGCTAACATGAGCAGAGCCTTTGTGGAGGCGTTAGCGCATGAATACATCACCACGGAAATGATGGCAACCTCCGTGGAAAGGATGGCTACCTCCATGGTAAGGCTGGTTACCGTAGAGGAGAGGATGGCTACAGTAGAGGAGAGGATGGCTATGTCCATGGAGGAGCTTAGATGCCAGGGTATTGAAAACATGGTAATTGTTCAGAATAGACTGACATCTCTTGAGGAGCGATGGTCAGCTATTGAGCAAACAAACCAGACCTTCATGCAAGTGCTCTGGAATAGGACTTCCAGTGCAGAAACGGGTCCTCATGGCCCCCCCCTCCCCCCCGATGTGCAGCAAGGTGTTGTCCAGCCACTTGCTAGCTCTGAAGTGGGGCTGACCCATGAGAGGGATGTTGGTGGCATACAACAAGGAAGTGGGGGCTTCTCTCCAAGCGCTCACACGACCATGCCACTGCAGAGACCTCGGTCAGAGCCCCACCAAAGTCCCCACCCAACTGAGATCAGCGTCTTAACCCCTGCACAGCCACAGGAGCAGCAGACTGTTGCCGAGCCCTCACAGGCTCACAACCCCAGAGGACGCCCGCCAAAGGTGTCGAGACAGGAGCAGCAAGAAAGTGAGCAAGGGGCCTCCACATCTGCTGAAGCCACAGGGAAAGCACCACGTAGGAGCACGCGTAAGAGGAAGAGAATGCACAAGTAGTCACAAGGGTATGAAAGGATTCGCAAATTTCATGTCTCCCCCAAAGATTTACTTTTGGCTTATTGGAGAAACCCTGGCTGGACTGAGTTTAAAATCCAGGGCTCAACAAGATGGCTGCAGTCAACCTCATGGCCAAGGCCTGTAAGTTTCAGTTTGGGCTGACAAAGAAGGAACTTTCCAGAAATTAGAAGGCAGACAAACCTTCTGCATTTATGCATAAGAAGCAAACCAGTGGCATTCGGGCCTCTGATTAAAACCCATCAAGGCCATTTGCACAGTCAATCAATATGTAATAGCTGCGTTCAGACCTTTGTTAGAGGACATCAGCACTGTTTGCAAATGATCAACGGGGCATTCAAGCTGGAATGGCCCCATCACGAAACTAGTGGGACAAAGGGAAACACTTGAGATGTTCAAAAACCGATTAACCGGCCATCCAGGTCGATGGGCCCAGATCGGTTTCCTTTGTATAAGCTTCAACACGTCCAGGTCAGACAAAGGAACAAGCTGATCTGGCGGGAGATAAGGACTCCCAGGAGGGGTATAACTAGTCCCTCGGGAAGCCATCTCTCTCTCTCTCTTGCCTCGACTCCGGTGCCCTGCCTCACCATCAAGAGGATCATCGATGAAGAGCCCACCCAGGGAAGCAGGATACCCGCAGTTACATTTAAATCACTGGGGTATCTCTGCTCTGGGCGGTGAAAACCCTAAAGACATCGGCAGGCAATGGGGCACGGAGCAGGCATTCCAACATCCTAGACCGGTGAGCATCAATTTTCTGGCCCATCACAAGACAACTTAGATAGGTGTAAAGGGTGGGAGTTAAGGGGATTGCTAAAATTGTCATTTTAGTCATTTTCCCTCGATGTGTCCGTTTCTCCTCCCCCGCTAAGTGTAATTGTGTTGCATCCATAGTGATTTTCTCTGTATAAGTTTTCTTTGCACCGAACCACTGGTCTCGTTTGTCTATATCGCTACTCGTAAATAAGTCCGGTGCTCAGAACTAAAAGGGGGAACCGATTCAAACCGCATGGGGCTGGGGCAGCTCAGGCACACGACTGACTGACCAGACAAAACCCCAAACCAAAACCCCCTACAGAAATGGCGAGCCAGGTAGGAGCATTGGCGACGGTATGCAATATGACAGACAGTGATGCGGAGGGAGAAACCGCAATGGAAAAGAGGTTGTCCACTTATGTGTGTAGAAAGGTTAATATCGCCAAGAAATGGGTGGGCGCTATGTTAAAGGCCGAGCGCCCCATAGATGCCGCTGCCCAGTGGACGGCGAGTAAACAGCATAAGAGAGCAATTGAAAAGGCAGTCTGGTTAATGTGTTATAAGAAACAGGTCCTAGTGCTGGACAGGGTTGTAGCAGCACAGGCTGCCAAGCTCAAGAAATTGGCCCTAGAAATGCAGGATAAGGTTTTAGCGGAAGAGAAGGTGCTAGTGGCGCTTCAGGCGTTAAGCCAAGAAAGAGAGCAGACGGCCAAGGAACACCAGGCAAAGGTAGAGTGCCTGGAGGCCCAAGCCCTCGGAGTGCAACGGGAACACCAGGCAAAGGTAGAGCGCCTGGAGGCCCGTGCCTTCGAGGTGCTACGGGAACATCAGGCAAGGGTAGAGCGCTTGGAATACCAGACCACTGAAAGTAAAGCCAGCGCTAGGCACAAGATGGAGCACTTAGAATACCAGGTCAGAGAGGCGAGGGGCAGCGAGATAAAGCTGCAGGACACGATTTGTGACCTCACCCAAAAATTAAAAGAGCAGGAGGAGAAACTAAGGGAGGTGAAGGCAGCATACAAGCTAGCCTGCGACCGGGGGTTCGAGGAGGCAGATCACGGGCCCTGTAGGGAGGAGATAGAAAGCTTGGGCATGGCCTTATCGAGGGCAAAGGGCATGATATGCCTTATCAGCCCAAAGGCAGGCCAGTTGGACTTTACCGGCAACCCAAACAGAACCGTCCCACAGGCAGCACCCAGAACAAAGTTGGCTAGGGAATCAGAGGTCCCACGGCCACCACCCATAGCTCCGAGTTTTCAGGAGTGCTGGCAGCAAGGGGAGGTGGAGGGTGAGGTGGGAGGGGAAGCACACCCTAGATAGGCCGGGACCAGGACCGGTGTACCCACTCCGACAACGGAGGTACGGCCCGCCCGTTGATGACGAGGACCCAGGGGCCATCCCAAATCAGTTTGTGGTGCCACATGGCACCCAACAGCTCAGGGCCATGGTTAGTCACATTCCCAAGCTCACCGAAAAGGGAGACCCCTCTCTGCACTTCAGGGAGATAGAACAGGCAGCGTGCGTTAATGACTGCGATGACGCAGAGCAAGCTAAGATGCTGCTGTTTTCTCTGGGGAGTGATCTCCTCCAGACCCTATCTGATGAATGTAAAAAGGGTCAGAAAGATTATGAGGATTTGAGGAATGAGATATTGGAGGCCATTGGACTCAATGACGGTAGTCCGTTCGCCCGGGTGGAAAAAACGGTACAGCTTCCAGGGAAGTCCCCGCAGGCGTTCGCAGACAGGCTGTGGCCAGTCTACCGGAGCACGTGCCCGGGAATGCCAGCGCGGACATTACTGAACCAAGTCCAATTGACCCACTGGCTCCGTTGTCTAATGACAAACTGCCTGCCCCAAATCCGAGCCCAGGCTGCGGCCTGGTTTGACCCTAGTAGCCCCCAGACCACCGAGGAAACGGTGATCCGCCAGTTCACGATAGCATTTAAAAATATGAGGGGTATCGAGACGCCCCAACCCAAGGGAAAAGTCCATGAGGTTAACCCTGGGGACCAGAGTAAGGAAGAGTGGCACCAGGAGGGGAACCATCCCTCCCAGACTAAGTTAAACTGTTACGGGTGCGGGAAGGACGGCCACTGGCGCAAGGGTTGTAAGAATCCCGGGAAGGAGAATAAGGGAAAGAATTCATCAGCCCCAGCCCAGAAGGCAGAGACGGAAATTGCTCCCGCTGCGATCGAGTCATTTTTAGAGACCATGCGATCTCTTATGACCAGCCAGGAGAGAATAGCAGCCATCACCGGTGTGGTGGTTCCCTCGGCCCCCTTTGACGCCCCACAATGACTGGAGCCCGCACAGCCTGTCCACCTGTGTGATCTCCGGTATGACGGGTGGAAGAGACCGCTCGTGCAGATGGAGGTGGAGAAGGTTAAAGGGATTTATCTGCTGGATACGGGAGCATCGTGCACCGTGATCCACGCATCTAACCCCACCACCTCACCTCTGTCTAGCGGGGTTCCATACGTCCTATCGGGATTCACAGGCAAGGAACAGGCAGGAGCGTTCTCCAAGCCGCTTTCAATCCGGCTCGGCACGCTCCAGACCAAATGGATGTGCGTCCTGGCGAAGTGGGAGGTGGAGGGAGGAAAGGGGATCCTAGGGGCCGAGTTCATCGTGAGCCACGGGATCCTCGTGGATCTCCGCAATCACTGCCTTTGGGGAGCCAACACGGGTAAAGAGGGAGGTGTAGTAGTCATCCCGAGTAAGGAAGGGAAGGGGACCCTGTGTACTGTGAAGCTGAAAGAAGGTTACAACCTCGGGCTCATGGTCGACAGTGTCCCGAGGGAATTTCAGGCATTCGTGCAGGCGAACCTAGCTGCGTTTGCCACGCACCAACATGACTGTGGGAGGGTCACCGGGTTTGAGGTCAGAGTAGACGGGGACCCCATGGCCCGGCCCCAGAAGCAATATAATTTCCCCAGAGAAGTAGGGCCCGACATGGAGGCAGCCATGTCCTCTTTAGTACAGCAGGGAGTGTTGAGGCCCATAGCCACCCATGTTAACTCTCCGCTTTGGCCGGTTAGAGAACCGGACAATTCATGGAGAGCCACGGTGGACTATCGGGTGCTCAACAGCAATATCCCCGCGTGCGCCCCCACAGTGGCAGCAGTGGCTGACCTCATCGGGAATATTCCAGCATCCGCGACCACGTTCATGGTGCTGGATATTTCAAATGGGTTTTGGTCCATCCCTTTGAGGAGGGAGGACCAGTATAAGTTTGCTTTTACTTTTAAGGGGCAACAGTATACTTGGAACTGCTTGCCATAAGGCTTCCATAACAGCCCCAGCATCTTCCACCAGTGTATGGCAGATAGCTTAAAGGATTTTAGTCAGCCCACCCAGTTGCTGCAGTATGTGGATTGTAATGTATGTACCTTTAAGAGCCCCTGTGTACTATAATACCGGTAGTGACCACTCGGGTATATAAGCCTGTATAGCGTCTTGTATCTTTTAGTTCACCTCCAGACTTTGTTCAGTAAACACCTGTTAAACCAACTCCTGCATTCCGTGTCTCCATTAACACACGGATACAACAGTGGCGACGAATTGGAAATGGACTTACCTGCAATTCGGCAGCACCTCAAGGAGATCGATTCCTCAGACGAAGGTCGAAGAAAAAAAAAAAAAAACTGTTGTTTCACCAGCTAGCCGGGCTGGTGGCAGGTACTGCAGTAATCCTTCCTGGGCGGTGGGCTGGGGCTCGATCGGGTGGCTCTGCAGCGGGACCGAGCAGCGAGTCGGAAGGCGGAGGCAAACAGAGACGGAGGGTGGAGCACTCGGGAGACGGCCGGCGCTGCAAAGCAGGTCGGCATTCGGACCAAGCAGAGGGAGGGAAAAGTCCCAGAGAGTCCGGCGGGAACGAGTCTCCAACTATTAAAAATATCTGTGTAAATAAAAACCGCGGAGAATAGCGTTGTCAGCATCGGCAGCGGCGGGAAAGCGCGGGAGTCGCCATTTTTTCTCGGCAGGGAAGAAAGGAAAGCGCGGGAGGCGCCATTTTTGATTTTCAGGATGCCTAAGACTGGCAATATTACTGCTTTCGATAGCGATATAGAGGATTGGACCACATATGTGGAAAGAGTGGAGGTATATTGCACAGCGAATTAAGTAGAGGATGATAAAAAGGCATTGGTACTTCTAAATCTGATGGGCACAAGGACATACGGGCTGTTACAAAACTTAATCACTCCAGCCAAACCGATGGACAAGAATTTTAAGGAGATTGTTGATACCCTACAGGAGCACGTAAACCCAACACCGCTGCTGATAGCGGAACGATTCAAATTCTTCAGGAGGAATCAGCACAAGAATGAAAGTAACGCTGATTACCTCACCGAATTAAGAAAGCTGTCAAAGCACTGCCAATTCGGGGCAGGACTGGCAGATTCTCTACGAGACAAATTCGTCTGCGGTCTCCTAAGTGAAGGAACACAGAAAAGGCTACTTTCTGAGAAAGATTTGACACTGGACAAGGCTTTCAGTGTGGCTGTATCATACGAAGCAGCAGCAAGAGGAGCTGCAGAGATACAGCAAAAGCCACAGGACTTCGGCACCCATGAAATGACACGGGGTTTCGAGAGATGTTATCGCTGCGGCAGATCCACCCATGACCAGAGGGACTGCTGGTTCAAGGACAAAGCATGCAGGCAATGCGGAAAGATGGGACACATTGCACGTGTATGCCGATCTGGAAACAAAAAATCCACTGACAGGAAAAAAAATCAATAAGGAAAAGTACAGAAAGGTACAAATGATGACGGACAGTAGCTCCGAAGACCAGAAGAGCGATAGCGACTCCGGAAACAAGAGACTAAGCTGTCTCAAATTACATAATGTAATTGCCAAAGAAGATTACCAGACCATTTGGGTTACCCTCACGATAGCGGGGTCCCCAATTAAAATGGAGCTAGATACAGGATCAGCTCTGACCGTCATAAGTCGATGGGATTACGAGCGGCTATTTCCGCATATACCTTTGAAAGACACATCCATTATCTTGAAGACATATACGGGGCAGAAAGTATACCCCAGAGGGAAAATAAAGGTGCCTGTTGTATACAACGGCAAGGAAATACAGAAGTTGTATTTATACGTTCTGCAAGATGGTGGTCCACCATTGTTGGGACGTGAATGGATCAGGAAGATACATTTAGACTGACACTCCATTCAGGCACTGACGGTGACCAGTAAGAAAAAAAATGATGATGACGTCATACCTGAACGATTAAAAGACATCTTGGCTAACGCCAAAGAAGTGTTTCAACAGGAACTAGGAACCTTGAAAGGCGTCACCGCCTCAATAAAAGTGGAAGATGCGGCAATTCCCAAGTTTTTTAAGGCAAGGCCGGTGCCATACGCAATTCGTCCAGCAGTCGAGGCAGAGCTGGAGAATTTGGAAAAAGCAGGTGTGTTATCCAAGGTAGATTGGAGCGAGTGGGCAACACCCATCGTCCCGGTCATGAAGAAAACGTTGAATAATGATAAATCTGAAGAACAGCGAAAAATTCGCATCTGTGGGGACTTCAAGGTGACTGTAAACCCGGTCCTTCACACGATACAGTATCCTCTTCCAAGGACAGAAGATATTTTCGCCTCACTATCCGGAGGGAAACGTTTCACCAAAATTGACTTGGCACAGGCATATCTACAGATGGAGGTTGAGGAGGCCTCTAAAAAGTATCTCACGATAAACACACACAAAGGCCTGTACCAGTACAATCGACTGGTTTTCGGAGTAGCATCAGCTCCAGCTATCTGGCAAAGAGCTATGGAGCAAGTCCTGCAAGGGATTCCGGGGACTCAATGCTACCTAGACGACATCCTTGTAACAGGAGAAAACGACAACGAGCACCTTGCCAATTTGGAGCAGGTGCTCACTAGGCTGAGAGAACGGGGCCTACGAGCAAATCGCCCCAAGTGCAAATTTTTCTAGAAACAAATATCATATTGTGGCCATATAATTAACGAAGAAGGGTTGCATAAGTCGCCTGAAAAAATTGAAGCGGTCATAAAAGCCCCAGCACCTGAAAATGTCTCACAATTAAGGTCGTTCCTGGGATTGATAAATTACTATCATAAATTTTTACCGAACTTGTCAACTGTTCTGCACCCTCTTAACGCACTGCTACAAACGGGAGTAATTTGGAAATGGAGCGAAGACTGTAAACGTGCCTTCCATAAATGCAAAGGCTTGATCACGTCCAAGGAAGTGTTGGCTCATTACAACCCATCGCTGCCAATCAGACTGGCGTGCGATGCATCCCCTTACGGCGTAGGAGCGGTATTATCGCATAGATTCCCTGATGGCTCGGAGCGGCCGATAGCTTTTGCGTCACGCTCATTGAACTCAGCTGAGCGTAACTATGCCCAGATCGACAGGGAAGCACTCAGCCTGGTGTGGGGAGTGAAGAAATTCAACCATTACCTACACGGATAAAAAATTTACCTTGTTGACTGACCATCAACCCCTCATCTCCATATTCAACCCTAAAAAGGGCGTTCCCATTATGACAGCGCAAAGGCTACAGAGGTGGTTCCTTTTCCTAGGGGCACACCAATATGACATAGAATACAAAGGATCAAAACAGCATGGGAATGCTGACGGTTTATCGCGCCTACCATTGCCAACGGTAGAAGAGGCACCTATAGTGGACCCAGTGGAGATGTTCCACTCAACCATAGTGGAATGTCTACCAGTAACAAATTCTACCATTGAAAAGGAAACGAGAAATGACCCGACTCTCTCACGAGTCTACGATTTAACGGTGAAGGGATGGCCAGCACATGGCAAACCACTGTTGCCAGCATTCTCGCAAAGAAGAGAACAGCTGTCAGTGTGCCGAGGAACCTTGATGTGTGGATCCAGAGTGGTGATTCCACCCAAACTCCAGGATAAAGTGCTAAAGGAGCTTCACGAGGGGCATCTGGGTGGAGTGAAAATGAAGAACCTAGCCAGAGCATTTGTGTGGTGGCCAGGTATCGATGGAGACATCGAAGAAATGACCAAGAGCTGTCTAGGATGCCAGAAGGTCCAAAACGCCCCACCACAAGCCCCTCTACATCCATGGGAGTGGCCCTCATCTCCATGGCAAAGGGTACATATCGACTTTGCTGGTCCATTTATGGACTCAATGTTCTTAATCGCGGTTGATGCACACTCCAAGTGGCCGGAGGTAATAAAGATGTCCTCCACCACCACGGAAAAAACCATCACAGTATTAAGGACCATATTTGCCAGGAATGGGCTGCCTGAACAGATCTGTTCTGATAATGGACCGCAATTTGTGTCCGAAGAATTCAGGAAGTTCTTAAAAAACAATGGGGTTAAGCACTACACGTCCGCCCCATACCATCCCACCACCAATGGATTAGCTGAAAGGTTTGTCCAGACCTTCAAGAAGGCCATAAGGGCCATGGGTAATGAAGACATAAATCTACAACATAAGGTAGATAACTTCTTGTTTGCGTACAGGAATGCAACACATGTGGTTACAAACCAAACTCCTGCCATGATGTTTTTCAATAGAAGACTAAGATGCCGGCTGGATTTGATCAAGCCAAACATCAGAAGGGACGTAGAGAACCGGCAATTTCAAGGCATGAATGAAAGGCCAACTAGAACCTTCCAGATAGGTCAACAAGTTTTGGCCCGGGACTACCGTACCGAGAAATGGCAGCCTGGAACTATTTGCACACGACTAGGACTGCTGATGTATACCGTGGACATTGGTGAAAGCATAATAAGGCGCCATGCTGACCAGATCATAGAGTCATCCGAAAAGGGACAACCTACACCACAACTCTTTACGCCTAATGATGAAGCAGAGATACCCATAGTATCTACCTCCGATCCGGTGATACTGGAACCAGATGAACCCGACACTGGCATTCAAGCTGAATCGACCTTGCCAAAAGAACCTACTACACCACCGAAAACTACTACACCACCGAGGCATTATCCGGACCGAGTCAGGAAGCCTCCAGAGAGACTGACTTATAATTGATTAACTGCAGCAAATGTGTAGATTATTGTTCTTGTAAACATGTTAATTAATGATTACTTAAAATGTTATGTACTAATTATCTAAAAGGGGAGGAATTGTAGTGTATGTACCTTTAAGAGCCCCTGTGTACTGTAATACCGGTAGTGACCACTCGGGTATATAAGCCTGTATAGCGTCTTGTATCTTTTAGTTCACCTCCAGACTTTGTTCAGTAAACACCTGTTAAACCAACTCCTGCATTCCGTGTCTCCATTAACACACGGATACAACATGGATGACCTGCTCTTGTTTACCGACTCAGTCGGGGAGCATGGCCTGCTACTCGCTGAACTGCTGGAGCTGCTACAGAGTAAAGGGTTCAAGGTCAATCCGAAAAAAGGCGCAGATCGGCCAGCGGGAAGTTAAATTCCTGGGCCTACCCGTCCGCGCAGGGGAGAGAGCCATAGACAAGGCTAGGAGGGAAGCGATCCAAGAGTTGCCGGTCCCCAACACAGTGAAGAGGTGTGAGGTCGTTCCTAGGGTTAACGGGGTACTGCAGGGACTTCATTGAAGACTATGCAGCCACAGCAGCCCCTTTGCTCCGACTCCTACACAAAGGAGTGGAGTGGTCTTGGATGAGGGTTGCCAGGCAGCATTTGTCAAGCTCAAGGGAGACTTGCAGACCGCACCAGCCCTAAGAGCCATAGATGGGGGGAAAGAGTTCTTCTTGGAGGTGGCGGCCAGCGGGGATAGTTTCAGTGCTGTGCTGCTCCAGGAGCGGCACGGCAGGCTAAGACCCGTGGTCTACTCCTCCAGAGTACTCACGAATGTGGAGAAGAGCTACTCAATTTGCGAATGGCACCTTTTGGCCACGTATTGGGCTGTGACAAGATCCTTGATCTTCACAGGCACCTCTCCCATCACCCTCCTCACACACCACACACCCACCCAGATGCTTCTGGATGGGAGGATTAAAGATGGGACAGTCAGCAGTGCACGCATTGTGCGCTGGACCCTCCTCCTCTCGCAGATGGATCTGAAGGTGAGGGGCCTTTGCAAGCCAAAGCTCGCGGCCAATATGGTATATCCTGGAACAGCCCATCGGTGTTCCATAGAAGGGGTATGGGAGGTGAACGTAGGTTTACGGGCCGGGATACATCCCTCAGGCCGCGAAATCTATGTAGACGGTTCCAGCATGGTATCTGCTGGTGAACGACTCACGGGTTGTGGAGTTTATGACCCAACGGCAAACATTGCCTTGGCAATCAAGCTCCCCAGCACCATGAGCGCCCAACAGGCTGAACTGTCTGTGGTGGTGTACGTGGTTACCCACCCCGAAATCTTCCCCACCCCATACACGATTTGCTCGGACAGCATGTTCACTTGCAACTCGTGTACGGAATACCTGGCCATCTGGTCCCGTCGCGGGTATACCTCCGCCGACGGGAGGCCCTTAACAGTAAAGCCCCTGCTGGAAAAAATCCTGGCAGCTGTGGGGGAGGAAGGCGAGGTCTTCATCCACAAAGTGAAGGCCCATTCCTCCACAGAACCCCGCAGCCAGGGTAACCAGCAAGCCAACATGCTGGCCAAGGAGGGTGCACACGCAGGCACTTTCTGGGACCCGTATGAGTCCGGTCCCGTGGCGGCAGTTAGAGGCAGGGATGGGACCCAAGGGAGCTTAGGAGTAGTGTTAGCCCCGAACCTTAAAACAGTCCAAGCCCAGGACCCTGTCCTGAAAGTCGTCATTAGCACAGTAATGGAGGGCAGGAAGGTAGAAGGCCCTTACGGCGCAGCGGCCCTCTCCATAAGGGAAGGCATGCTGTTCAAAGGGGAACAGTGGGTAGTACCCCAGCAACACCGGAGGGAGTTCCTTCAACTGGCCCATGAGGGTCCGGGAGCGGGACACCCCGGGCCTGAGACCACCTGGCAACGGGTGGAACAGGCAGGATGGTGGCCAGGACTCCGGGAAGACGTCCGCGAGTTCTGTGCTAGCTGTCTTGTGTGCGCTTCAAATAACCCCAACCCCCACAGAAGGAAGGTGCCCATGGGACACGTTAGGAGGGTAGAGGGACCATGGCAGTCGATCCAGATCGACTACATCGGGCCCCTGCCCACTGCCCAGGGAGGCTACAAATACTGCCTCGTCCTGGTAGACGTGTTTTCCAAGTGGGTGGAAGCCTTCCCCTGCAAAACGGCCACAGCATTAGGGACTGCAAGGATCTTGGTGCGAGAGGTGTTCTCGCGGTGGGGACTACCCCAGTTTGTGGAGTCCGACCAGGGAAGCCACTTCACCGGCCAAGTCACGCAGAACACCCTTATGCTGCTCGGCATCAAGGGGAAGTGGCACGTAGCTCACAATCTACAGTCCTCAGGGATTGTGGAGCGCATGAACCACACCGTTAAAGAAAAGTTGAGGAAGGAGACAGTGAGCTCGCCCCAAAAATGGGAAGAGGTCCTGCCACTAGTCCTCATGGGGATCCGGGCCAGCCAGTCCAAGGGTACAGGGTATTCCCTGCATGAACTCATGACCGGTAGGGTTATGAGGACCCCCACCCATGTCCTAGCCCCAGTTCTTACTGAAGGGCAGCTCTGGGAGATAAATTGGGATAAATTTGCCCGAACACTCCTCGAGCGCCTCAAACAGATTTATGAACAGGCAGCAAGTAGCATGGGGAAGCAGCATCGGAATAACCGGTTGCTGCTTGAGCCTAGCAAGAGCCAACAGTGGGAGATAGGGGACCAAGTGATGGTTAGGAACTATGCCCGAGTGGGGAGTTTAGAGCCACTGTACATGGGACCCTATAACATAGTCAATAAAGCCAGCCCCATGGTTTACGCAGTAAAAATGCCCCGGTGTACAAAATGGTTCCACGTGAATCAATGTAAGTTGTTTAAGCCGGAGGCAGGGAAGCAGCCAGTTGGGACAAGGTCTGAGGTTAGAAATCCTCAGCCCGCAGCGGGTACAAGCTCACAGGCTGCACAGGCAGGCGCTGTGGCTTGTGTTAGGGGAGGAGCCATTCCGTCCACTGTCCAGACCACTCCCCCTCTCCTATGGGATTCCGAGGAGGAGGAGCCCGAATCAGATGGCCCCACCCCCGAAGCGGATTTTGAACCTGGAGGGTAAGACCCTCAGCCACCGGCAGCTGGTGGCGAGGGATTGCCCGTCCCCAGTTCAGATTTGGGAGGGGAGGGACCCGAGAGAGAAGGCCCCCAGCCAGTGAGGACAGTGAACCGAGCCAAGGGTCCGCTCGCCAGGGTAGCCCCACCAGTAGCACTCCCTAGGAGGTCTCCTCAGCCACCCCAGCCCAGAAAAGTATGGTCACCGGCTCTTCAGTTAAAAAGGGCGGCCTCCCGTGTCAGGGAGAAGCCGAAAGACAGAGGTCCCCAGCCAGCAGCCATAAGCTGCGAGGGACCAGAAGTGGAGATCAGTGCAGCCACGCCGCAGGGAGCAGCCTGCAACAGCCCAAACAGGGATTAGGCTGGCCGCCCGGAGACGGGCAGCGGATGTATATAGTTTAGGTAGTATAACTTTAAGTAATGTGTAGAAGGTTAAGTTAGGGTGTTTTAATAATTCTATGTAAGGAACCAGTAGTCTATAAGTTTTAAGTATGGAACCGTTCCAGAGTGTGTACATTTGAGTCGAGGTCGCAAGACCCGACCATGCTTCACCCAAGCCAGCGAATCTCTAGGGAACCTGGTTGTGTGCTTCTATATCTGTTACAGGAAAATTTACAGAATGAAGGGGGGTGTAATCCTACTCGCCCTGGTAGGACTGAGCTTCAGAAGGAGAGGTGACGTGGAGGATTCCCACCTCTATGGGTGCTCCGGAGACACAGCACCGATAGCGATCGGTGGGAGCGGCGAACGGGATGCAGAGGAGAATTTTACCAATTATGGGAATAGTAGTCAGAATGCCGGTTATGGGTAGGACAGCCCGACCCGCCCCGGTATACAGGGTGGAGAACATTGGAGTCATTCAAGGGGGTGCACACATTCGTTTTGCAGCGGTCCCGCTCTATGTCATAAAATGGGAGCATGCTATGACTGGTACCGACCTCTCGGGGTGCCGTAGCCGGGGAGCACACATCATCCTGTGTCCCCAGCACTTGAATGCCTATTCGAAACCACAATGCGGGTTCAGAGCTGCTGACGCGAAACCTATAAATTGTACCATGGAAGCCATGGCACAAGGCCATGTTCCCCCCACAGGTAGCATATATAGGAGGTGGGACATATTGCGTCACCACAGGAGCATCTCACTACCAGCACGGACAGCACAGCTGGTGCGTGGTGAGTGACAGCAGCTTCTGCTTCAAACCCGAGGCAGAAGTTCAAGTGGCACAAACACGAATTGTCCCCATTCCTGAACCATCCACTGTTCACCTCACTGTGGAGGAGAATTTTACCCACCTCCAGAAATATGTCGCCCACTTCGGTTACCTGATTCCCCCTCTCCCAGAGCACCTTACCAAATTATTAAAAGGCGTTCTAGTATCACAAAAACACTTCTACACTTTGGAACAGAAGACTGTACAGATAGGGGCCGACATTTTAGATATTACAACCCCGCCCTGGTGGGACGTTTTTGAGAGTATAGAGGTCCCCTCCTGGATTCGAATGGCATCCCACATCTTAGTAGTCTGTCAGCTAGGGATCGTCCTCTACCTGGTTTGTGTCCAGTGTAGGAGAAAGGGTCCCGGGGTAGAATTTAAAGTAAAAGGGTTGTGGAAGGACCAATATGCCCGGGTGGAAGAAGAAACACCCGTGTGAGTTTTGTGTCATATCACTGCCGAGTGATGGCAGGTCCGTTTGCTATTTTTAATAAAGCTCATTCCTTCCGTTTGTTATTTTTAATAAATATGTTTTTTTGGCCTGATGTTTATTTTTATTAAAGGTTGTGTGTTGTAATGAAGTTTTATGATGTCCCAAGTAGTGCAGGGGTGTTGGACCCCCTCCGTGCTTGGACTATTGTAACAGATAGTAATTGTTTCTATCGATAGATGCCTGTCGTGCACTGCGGTTTTCTCTAAGTAAGGGGAATGTATGTGTCGAGGGATCGTGGATAGATAAATATAGGGGAAGGTTGTTTGTGGGGGGTCAGAAATTTGCTCACCTTGATTGGACACTTCAAGCAAGTTTCAGTATCCTAGCGGGGACTGAAAGGATTCGCAAATTTTATGTCTCCCCCGAAGATTTACTTTTGGCTTATTGGAGAAACCCTGGCTGGACTGAGTTTAAAATCCAGGGCTCCAGGTCGATGGGCCCAGATCGGTTTCCTTTGTATAAGCTTCAACACGTCCAGGTCAGACAAAGGAACAAGCTGATCTGGCGGGAGATAAGGACTCCCAGGAGGGGTATAACTAGTCCCTCGGGAAGCCATCTCTCTCTCTCTCTCGCCTCTACTCCTGTGCCCTGCCTCACCATCAAGAGGATCATTGATGAAGAGCCTGTCCAGGGAAGCAGGATACCCGCAGTTACATTTAAATCACTGGGGTATCTCTGCTCTGGGCGGTGAAAACCC
This sequence comes from Somniosus microcephalus, assembly GCF_052327205.1. Classification (NCBI taxonomy): domain Eukaryota; kingdom Metazoa; phylum Chordata; class Chondrichthyes; order Squaliformes; family Somniosidae; genus Somniosus; species Somniosus microcephalus. The sequence goes on along the minus strand of NC_140990.1, from coordinate 250,570,827 downwards.
TAAAGACATCGGCGGGCAACGGGGCACGGAGCAGATGTTCCAACATCCTAGACTGGTGAGCATCAATTTTCTGGCCCATCACAAGACAACCTAGATAGGTGTAAAGGGTGGGAGTTAAGGGGATTGCTAAAATTGTCATTTTAGTCATTTTCCCTCAATGTGTCCGTTTCTCCTCCCCCGCTAAGTGTAATTGTGTTGCATCCATAGTGATTTTCTCTGTATAATAATTATTTCTCTATTTTAATAAACATTGGTTTTCTTTGCACCAAACCACTGGTCTTGTTTGTCTATATCGCTACTCGTAAATAAGTCCGGTGCTCAGAACTAAAAGGGGGAAGCGATTCGAACCGCACGGGGCTGGGGCAGCTCAGGCACACAACTGACTGACCAGACAAAAACCCCAAACCAAAACCCCCTACAGGTAATCACTTGGGTGTAATGTGTTTATTTTTAAAAGGCCATCAGTTGCTTATTGTCATAAAAAATTCTGATGGCAAACTGTTGCAGTTGTGGCTGTGTCATTTCGCAAATGGGACTTCCACATTGAGGGTTTAGGGCAACTTGCAATTGTCAGTATGGTGGTCAGAGTGATAGGAATCTGCAGATTCTTGGCCATTGTCGATGATCTGATAAGAAGGTGCGAGGCCAAAGTGTTTGATTGTGCAGGCTAAGCAAATCTGGCCAAGATGAGTGCGTCCCTTGCATCCCATGCAGCAATGTGGTCGCGCGCTGATGCCTTCTGGCCTGTGCAGCTTCAGGTGGGTGAGCAGCAGCTTGGCGCTCCTGTTGTTGCTGCTGCTGTTGGTGGTGCTGTTCATGGTTCTGCTGCTGCCATGGCTGGTCTTCGTCCAAATCTGATGTCCAGGAGGAAAGGAAATAAATGGTTCCCATGCTTCTGGTATGTGCCTCAGTTGAGGAAGTGCTCAGTCAAGGTGGCTAGAGGGGTTCCCAGGAGGTCACACTGGAGATGGGTGTCAGTCTCCAAACTTCCACAACAATGGGTATGTCTGCTAAAAGTTCCCCCAGACCTGAGACAACAAAGTTCTGCCACCTGCAAATGATGATTGCTAAAAACTCCTTTTTAATGGTGGAGCTGCAGCTGTTAGTAAGCAGTCCACTTGTGAGGCCGCCAGGATTCACTGGCGTGTGCCAGAGGAAACGTGCAGCAGGTGGGAAAAGTGGGAAAATCAGAAAGGCCTCTCAAAATGGGATTATAGAGGCAATTAAGTGGTTGTTAAGGGCCTTAAGGGCCTATCGATGGGAACAGGGTCAGAAAACATGCATTTGGGAAAATTGTTCGGAGGCGGGATTGGGTCCACCCGCCATTTTTTGCGATGTTACCACCTCTCCCACCTCCTCGGGCCTGGCAAAATCGAGCCCCATGTCTTTGGATGATGTCGCCAAGCATCAGAACTATTAGGCAAAGCATAGCTATCTAATTGTCATTTCAATTAGAATTCAGTTTTTTTGAGAAGGCAGCCCACAAAACCCTCTGCTCTCATAATTATGAACATGAGTGTTATAAATGACATCAAGTAATTATTTTCAGTTACAAAATAAATAGGGAATTCAGACTATCATCCATATTTTGAAAAACATTTTTCAAAAACTGCTGTGGCATGATGTCATCCAAATAATGGATAGCTGTATACCAGTTACATTGAGAAAATTGATTATATTATGCTATTGTGGTAGTGTATAACTATAAGTACACACATTAGGTACAATAGTTATACTTCTATTGCAATGCACATGCAACTACCAGTAAGCAACAGATAGGGAGTCAAACAATTAAATATCTGTTGTACTTATGGTTGTTTGATTATTCACATGATGTTTGATTGCTATTTAGGGCTTTTATGAAATATAGGGGAAGAAATTGGGCTGTGTAGCGCCAGCTTTTAGGCACTACGTGTCCTCCTAACACTCAAAAATGGGATCCAAGATATACGCGCACACTTCCGATGGGAAGTGTGCAGGACGCCATCTTGGTAAAGGAGTTTGCACGCGCCCACCTAACAACTGCCGGCAATATGCAGGGCAGGCAGATTATGATGTCAATCATTGTGTCATGCTGATTTGATGCCAGCGACGCTATTTTTGAACTCCACGCCCCAGTCCTCTCTTAACCTCGCACAGCTGAACATGTGTTAAATGAAATCAAGGATCGCCCCCCACCCCCCATTTAAAGGGATCATGAACTACTTACAGATTGGTTGCTGTATTATTTCTTCTGGCTGCTGGTGCAATTGTATGCATTTTTAAAGCTTTCCTATACTTGGTCTAGCTGGTGCTGAAGTATTTTTTTATTGATTTAAAAGCTTGTGCTGAAACGAGTTGCTTCCAGACATGGATGGCTGGGTAGGGCTTCCTCTGGGAATTGAGCATGACTGGGAGAATGAAGAGAGGCCATGCAGAGCAGGTCAAGCTGCTAGAAGAGGGAGGAGGAGGAGAAGCGGGGGGGAGGGCTCTCAGCAGGATGCCATATCCACTGAGAGTCTTTAGGGAGCAATTCCCTTACCTCAACTTCAGCAAGGACCAATGCTTGAGATGTCTTCATTTCACAAAAGTGATTGTGACTGAAATCTGCCAACTGCTGCAGCCACAACGGCAACCTCGAAGTAGGGCAAGGACGGCATTGCCTGTGGCTGTCAAGGTGACCGTGGATCTTAACTTTCATGTGTCTGGCTCCTTCCAGGCTGCTGCTGGAGATATAAGCAACATCTCGCAGTTTGCAGTACACTGCCGCGTAAGGCTCTCTATATACAGAGAGACAGCTTCATCACATTCCCTCTTCCCAGAGACAAGCAGGAGGAGCGAGCACGAGGGTTTGCACGGAGTGCAGGCTTCCCCATGGTGCAGGGTGCTACTGACTGCATGCACATTGCCTTGTGTGCGCCTGATGTGAACTCGGCTATTTTCATGAATCGAAAGGGATTCCACACCCTCAATGTGCAGCTGGTGCGCGATCACAGGCAACTCATCATGCAGCTGAACGCCCGTTATCCTGGCAGTAGTTACAATTCCTTCATTCTGCGGCTGTCCTCTGTGCCAGCTATATTTGACCCACCACAGAAAGTCAAAGGCTGGCTACTGGACAACCAGGGTTATCTGCTCATGACATGGCTCGTGACTCCAGTCTGGAACCCACACACACGTGTACAGCACGCCTACAATGAGAGGCATGCTGATACAAGGAACATTATAGAGCACACCATCGGCATCCTTATGCCACGCTTCCACTGCAGGGGTGGGAGCAGGAATGCTGTCATCCTGAGAGAGGACAGCATGTTGTGCTCCATGAAGCCACTGCCATTCAGATTAATCAACTGCTGTAATGTCCTGGCAGCCCCTTTGAACAATGATAACCAGAGTCATGATGGCAGCAGTTTGAGCTTCCACTGCAGCACTGACCTTTGATGGAAGCTGTTTGTGCTACAATGGAAGCTGTGACATGGGCCATCAGATATTGCATCATAATGGTTTTCGCAGGAGAGCCAATGGAGGTGACCACCCATTCCATGTTGGAAAGGATGGGGTCCAAGTCTATGCAAAGCCCTGTGCCAAGTTGGTGCTGGACTCCTCCATGCTCCTTGACATAGAGTGCGGGCTTTCTGGCAGGCTTTCTAGTGCACCAAGCATTTGGTTGTGTACACCCATCAGCCTTCTTTCTGTAGCCTGGCCCATTGAAATCCTCATCAGACTCTTCTGCACCAGAACTAGTGTGCGACCTCGCCCTCCAGCAAGCTGGCACCTGCGCTATCCTTTCCCCCCATCCTGGCTCCTGCGCACCTGTGCCTGGTATCTCACCATGTGTAGATCCCTCCTCTATCTTAACCTCTAAAATACATGCAGTGTCAGTCTCTGAGAGAGTGTAAGATCGAGTGACAGTGTTTCTTCATCTTAACTGTCTTCTTCCTCTTCCTCCACTGACTGGGAAGGTTCCAGTTCTTAGGTATCTGAAATGAAAAATGGACAACGGTTGGGTTGTGGTAAGGGGAGAGGAGGAAATAAGTGCATGCTTACACTATCTGCAGCTTGTGAGTCAGAAGAGATTTTGGGATGCGGGAGAAGTGGAATGAGAGAAGGAAGATTAGGTATGCAGATACCCTCATCATTGATCCCTCCAGCCCCACCAGTGGCCACAGCCTCAGTGATGCCCCTTCCCATGATGGCCAGCACTATCTCCTCCATGGGGGTTAAAACATGCAGGTGCGCATGTCCTCCTCCAGAACCTTTTAGCTGCTTGCTGTATGTGCCACCTTATCCTGCAAGAAAGAGGGAAGTGTGTCAGTGATCAGTCATTTAAAAGAGCAGGCAATTCACTGCTTGCAATGCAATAAATGGGCCCGGGTTAATCGCGTACCACATTACCCTAGCTGGGGGGTCTAGAACGAGGGGTCACAGTCTCAGGATACGGGGTAGGACATTTAGGACTGAGATGAAGAGAAATGTCTTCACTCAGAGGGTGGTGAACCTGTGGAATTCTCTACCACAGAAGGCTGTGGAGGCCAAGTCACTGAATATATTTAAGAAGGAGATAGATAGATTTCTAGACACAAAAGGCATCAAGGGGTATGGGGAGAGAGCGGGAATATGGTATTGAGATAGAGGATCAGCAATGATCATATTGAATGGCGCAGCCAGCTCGAAGGGCCGAATGGCCTACTCCTGCTCCTATTTTTCTATTTTTCTTGCCATGGAGGGAGTGCAGTGAAGATTCACCAGACTGATACCTGGGATGGCAGGAATGACGTGTGAGGAGAGATTGCGTCGATTAGGCTTATATTCGCTAGAGTTTAGAAGAATGAGAGGGGATCTCATTGAAACTTATAAAATTCTAACAGGACTAGACAGACTAGATGCATGAAGGATGTTCCCGATAGCGGGGGGAGTCCAGAACCAAGGGTCACAGTCTAAGGATAAGGGTAAGCCATTTAGGACTGAGATGAGGAGGAATTTCTTCACCCAGAGAGTGGTGAACCTGGGTTAGCCAATTTCTCTCCCATATTATTTAAATGTTTTAACTCATCAACATTACAAATACATTATTTGGAATTTAGTATCTCTTTTGCAATTATGGATGAATATTACACATTTATATTACTGAATTCAAAATTAATATAGAGTAGTTCTAAATATAGCTTTTCTCATATATTGAATAATTAAAAATGTGGTATTAATATTAGCTAATGTATGTAATGGTTTTTAATTAATACTTGTTCATTTTCTGAGTTTAAGCCTTCTAGATTAGGAACCTTGTCCAGTGATTGGTGAGATTAGCATCACTAGGCCAAGGATGTCTAACACACAGCTCACAGGCCAGATCCAGCTTGTGAGCTCCCATTATTTGGCCACTGGAGTTCGAGGCCCCGGCTTTCTATTTGCTTGCATGTACATATAACTTTCTACTAAAGTTGGCTTCAGCTGTTTTATTCCTCTCCCTCCCCTTCCATACTCTCCCCTCCCTCTTCCCTCGCTTCTCTTAATATATTTTAAATATAAATATTAAATATAAATATTTATAATATATCAAAAAGTGAGTGGTCTCAGAATCTAAACTGGAAAAATATGCCATTGAACATCATATGACAGCCCAAACTGTACCTAGGGAAAATTCTAAAACTAAGCAAAGTGTCGGGACAGAATGTTTTTATTTGGAAAATAAAGCAGCTCGACCCATTATGGGTGACTGCAGATGGATGAAAATTTGCCCATCCTCTCCCCCTCTCCCACATTAGTTCCATTATCCCCCCCCCCCACCCCCCCTATTATTGTTTGACCTGAAAAAATCAAATTGGTCTTGATTACCTGTGTGCACGAGTGATATATATTTACCAGTACTCTATTCACATGTAACAATTAGAGAGGCTGACTGCAGAATTTTATAAATTACCATTAGAGGTCAACAATAATCCAATAATATTCACAGGATATATTAACAATTAGTTGCCTCTATAAAATTGCAAAGTAAAAATATTTAATGCCTCCATGGGCATGTTCTCCATGATTAGGGCTGTTGCTTCGTGTTGAAATACTTGTAGTGCTTTGAGAGGCTCTTGTTTTGTTGGAGTGGTACAAGTTTGAGCGGCGTCTGGCAGTAGATGGAAGAGACTGGGGTTGGACTGGACTTGGGTGCGGCAGAGAGGAAGCTGACGCTCTGGGCTGGGTTCAGGTTACTTGCGGCGGGTTCCACCTTACTGAAGTTGGTGAGGCATTGATAGTGGCAGAGAGGGGCGGGGCGGGGCAAGGCGTCACCGTCACTTTATAATCTCATCTCCAACACAAGGCGGCTACTCAGAATAAGAGTCAGAGAGGAGACATTACATTAGCAGCACTTTCAGAGAGATCAGGAGGCATTTCCGATATGGCGGCCGCGGAGCAGTGGCTTCTTATCTACCTGTCTTTGTTTTCCCTCAAGAAATGGACTTTAGCTTTTAACTTGGATACCGAAAATTTCATTAAGAAAACCGGGGACGCGTCCAGCTTGTTTGGGTTTTCTCTTGCTATGCATAGGCAGCTAACACCATCGGATGAAATAGTGTAAGTATCTGTATATTTGATTTGTTTTAAATGAAGAAGACAGTACTTTCAAACTCTAGAGGAATGCAAGAGCAAGTCTCCTGTATGCTGTGCTGTGAGCCGGGACAGCCCCGCACACTTCAGCTGAAGTGATTCCATTCGAGCAGGTTTATCGGACTTTAAGCTTGTGCGAAATGTTAACCAACTAACTGCAGCAAGAAGTTTCCGTCTGCAGCTGCCGTACCTGCTTGGAGTGAACTTCACTACCAGGCGGCTGTCGGTTGGTGTAGAAAGGTCACGTCCGGCTCTCGGTGTCCCTCCCGACCGCGCAACACTTCACACCGAAACACTCATTTGGGGATTAAGTCCATGGAGACGCTGCCCGTTAGCGCCATGCGCTCGGCTGCCAACATAGCGCTTTATTGTTCGGTTATTCCCATTGATCTTTGCCAGGCGCTTTTTCGGCTTTTAGCATTGACTGCAAAGCGTTTTAATATTTAAAATCTTATTACAAATAGGAATACCCCAAGGGATTGTTTTGATTGAAAAGTGCACCAGTGTGTGTCGCCTCCTTTGAGGAGAGCAGCGATTGTTTCAGGGTGAAGCGATCATTGGTATTCAGGGCAGCGCTGATTGTTGCCGGCCGACACACCGCTGAGTCCTGCGGGGGCCGGAGCAGAGAATCTGCAGAAGTTGCATTGTCGGCCGAGTTGACCCCGATTGTCTCCAGTGAAAGGGTCAGAGATTTACCCGAGAAGCCTTATTACCATTCAACTGCTGTCCTTTCACCCAAGAAGCAGGTTGTTCTCCGAGCAAATGTAATAGCCTTAAAAGTTTCCATAAGTAGGTCTCTTGTTGTAACATCTTTAGTTATTTGCACGTCTCGCCTAATTCGCGGTGAGAGCAACTTTCTTCACCGTGCATCACTACAATATACAAACTTTGTTGTGAATGTGTTGAGTGGGGGTGGGGTGGGGTGGGTGCCATTGGCTGGAGCGCCGCGGGCCCGCCCTCCTCAGACGCCGGGTGGCGGGGTCTGGTTGCTATGGTGCCTTATTCTGCTGACGGACCAGACTGGACCCTGACGTAAGTCCACAGTAATCCTGCAGCCCCATTCACTCGGTGCAGAGGGTACACGTGGGGGCGGCGACGCCAGCGGAATTCTTTTAAAAATTAAAAGCTGTTGAATGCCTTTTTTCTTTCTTCTGGAATTAATGACCCTCTGACAAATCCCGTCTTTGAAACGTCCCATTTCTGAGAATGCTATTAGCAAGTATTATTCATTTCACACCAAGTAGTTTATTATCCGTAAACCTGATGTATTCTGTATTCAATTAAGCACATGCAATAAAAGTTTTTTTTTACAGATTTGAAAATTGTTTTATGTTTATCATATTAGAATATATTTTAGATGTGGAGCGCTACACAGTTAGGTCTGTCATCATGTTTGTGATATGATTGGGGTTGATTCAATATCACAAAGGCAACAAGTTGTATTTACATAGCACCTTTTAATGTGAGAAAATATCAAGGTGATTTAAAGGTAGAAATAGACGGCAAGCAATAGTCGAAGAATTAGAGGAGGTGACCGCAGGAATGGTCAAAAATGGAGATCTTAGAGGTGGCTTTTGAAAGTGGGGAGGGAGGTAGCAAGGGGGAGGTGCTTTAGGGAGAGCATTCCAGAGTGATCAAGACACCCGAAGGCTCTGCAAACTAAGGTAGATTGGAGGGAAGGGGGAATACAATGCAGACCTGAGTCTGAAGGGTGTGTGCTTGCATATAAGGTTGGAGGAGGTTCCGGAAGTGAGGAGTGCTGAAGTTCTGGAAGGACTTAAATGAGGATGAAGATTTTGAATTCAGTGTGTTAAGAGAACTGGAGCCCAATGGAAGATAAGGACAGTTGTGATGGGAGGGGTGACTTCATGTGGGATAGAATGAAGGTGGCAGTTTCTGACTAGTCAAAGTTTATATTGGATGGAATTTAGGAGGCCATAAGGAGAGCACCGGGGAGGGTTGCAGTGGCAGTGGAGGTAAAGTACAGATGGGCAATGTTTCAATGGTGGGCATAGCCAGCTTCATTGACGGCTACGACACTGAGGTTTCACACCCTTAGGTTCAGTTGGCGTAAGCAAAGAAAAACAAAGTTGCATTTATGTAGTGCTTTCATGACCTCGGGACATCCTGAGCAGTTGGGGAGGAGGATAGAATCAGGGACTACAGTACAAAATTTTGGGTATTCTGACTTATTAGCTGCACTCTTGTCTGTCATTCATGACTTGATGTCAGTCAGGCGGCACATTGGTGGCAGTGAGGCAGGGTATATATATATATAAGTTGACCCTATGCCTACAGATGATGTTGCTGAGGAGCAGCTGTACACAAGTAAAGGAGGGGCTGAGACTGGGAATTTGGGGCACTCCCAAGGCAACCATGTGAGGGTGCGATTGGAAGTGATTGCAGAAGATCTCTTGACTATTGAGGATAGTTAGGAGTGGAACCAAATTATGGTGTTGCCATGGAGATGGACTACAGAGGCAAGATGATTGAAGAAACATAGAAGATAGGAGCAGGAGTAGGCCATTCGGCCCCTCAAGCCTGCTCCGCCATTCAATGCGATCATGGCTGATCATGCAAATTCAGTACCCTGTCCCTGCTTTCTCCCCATATCCCTTGATCCCTTTAGCCTTAAGAAATATATCTAACTCCTTCTTGAATATATTTAATGAATTGGCCTCTACTGCCTTCTGTGGTAGAGAATTCCACAGGTTCACCACTCTCTGGGTGAAGAAATTTCTCCTCATCTCTGTCCTAAATGGCTTACCCCTTATCCTTAGACTGTGACCCCTGGTTCTGGACTCCCTGACCATCGGGAACATCCTTCTTGCATCTAGTCTGTCCAGTCCTGTCAGAATTTTATAAGTTTCAATGAGATCCCCTCTCATTCTTCTAAACTCCAGCGAGTATGAGCCCATTCGACCCAATCTCTCCTCATACGTCATTCCTGCCATCCCAGGTATCAGCCTGGTGAATCTTCACTGAACTCCCTCCATGGCAAGAACATCCTTCCTCAGATAAGGTGACCAAAACTGCACACAATACTCAAGATGTGGTCTCACCAAGGCCCTGTACAACTGCAGCAAGACATCCTTGTTCCTGTACTCAAACCCTCTCGCTAATCTGCTGGAATTTTTTGAGGAAGTAACTGGTAAAATAGATGGGGGAGAGCCAGTGGATGTGGTGTACCTTGACTTCCAGAAAGCCTTCGATAAGGTTCCACACAAAAGATTATCATGCAAAATTAAGGCTCATGGGATTGGGGGCAAAGTATTAACGTGGATAGAGAACTGGCTGGCGGATAGAAAACAGAGAGTTGGAATAAACGGCTCGTTTTCGGAGTGGCAGGCAGTGACCAGCGGGGTGCCGCAAGGATCTGTCCTGGGACCCCAGCTGTTCACAATATATATAAATGATCTGGATCAGGGAATTGGATGCAATATTTCCAAATTCGCTGACGACACTAAACTAGGAGGAGGGGTGGGCTCTGATGAGGATGTCAGGAGGCTACAGTGCGATTTGGACAGGTTGGGGGAATGGGCGGATACGTGGCAGATGCACTATAATGTGGATAAATGCGAGGTTATCCACTTTGGGGGTAAAAACAGGAGGGTAGATTATTATCTAAATGGCAATAGATTGGGAGATGGGGAAGTGCAGAGGGACCTGGGTGTTCTTGTGCACCAGTCACTGAAGGAGAGCATGCAGGTGCAACAGGCGATTAAGAAGGCAAATGGTATGTTGGCCTTCATATCAAGGGGGTTCGAGTATAGGAATAGGGATACCTTACTACAGCTGTACAAGGTGCTGGTGAGACCGCATCTGGAGTATTGTGTACAGTTTTGGTCGCCCCATCTGCGGAAGGATGTTCTTGCCATGGAAAGAGTGCAGCGGCGATTCACCAGGCTGATACCTGGAATGGCGGGAATGACCTACGAGGAGAGATTGAATAGTTTGGGCTTGTACTCACTGGAGTTTAGAAGATTGAGAGGGGATCTCATCGAAACATATAAAATTATGGCAGGCCTGGACAGGCTGAATTCAGAGAGAATGTTTCCAATGGCAGGGGAGCACAGAACCAGGGGCCACAGTCTAAAAATAGCGGGCAAATCATTTAAAACAGAGATGAGGAAGAATTTCTTCACTCAAAGAGTGGTGAGCCTGTGGAATTCCCTGCCACAGAGGGCTGTGAAGGCTAATTCAATAAATATTTTCAAGAGAGAATTGGATATATTTCTGAAGGCTAAGGGGATTAAGGGTTACGGTGAAAAGGCGGGGACGGGGTACTGAACTGGTAAGATCAGCTATGATCTCAGACGAAGATCAGCCATGATCTCATTGAATGGCGGAGCAGGCTCGAAGGGCCGAATGGCCTACTCCTGTTCCTATCTCTATGTTTCTATGCTACGAAGGCCAACATACCATTTGCCTTCTTAACCGCCTGCTGCATCTGCATGCTTACCTTCAGCGACTGGTGCACAAGGACACCCATGTCTCGTTGCACTTCCCCTTCTCCCAATCTATTGCCATTCAGATAATAATCTGCCTTCCTGTTTTTGACACCAAAGTGGATAACCTCACATTTATCCACATTATATTGCATCTGCCATGCTTCTGCCGAATCACCCATCCTGTCCAAATCATCCTGGAGTTTCTCGGCATCCTCCTCACAGCACACACGCCCACCCAGCTTTGTGTCATCTGCAAACTTGGAGATATTACATCTAGTTTCCTCGTCTAGATCATTAATATATATTGTGAATAGCTGGGGTCCAAGGACCGATCCCTGCGGTACCCCACTAGTCACTGCCTGCCACTCGGAAAAAGACCCGTTTATTCCAACTCTTTGCTTTCTGTCTGCCAACCAGTTCTCTATCCAAGTCAATACCTTGCCCCCAATCCCATGTGCCTTAACTTTACACGATAATCTCTTATGCGGGACCTTATCGAAAGCCTTTTGAAAGTCCAAATACACCACATCCACTGGTTCTCCCTTATCTATTTTATCAGTTACATCCTCAAAAAATTCCAGTAGATTAGTGTAGCACGATTTACCTTTTGTAAATCCATGTTGGAGGATGGAGCAGTTAACTGCTGAATACCACAGAGATGTTGAGGAAGACAGAGAGAGTGCATTGTGGTTGTATCAAAATGGATGTCTTTGCTGACTTTGACTAGGCTGGTCTTGGTGCTGCGGGCAGAACAGAAACCAGAATGAAGGCATTTGAGCAGGAAGTGACAGGAAAGATAGGCACAGAGCTGGGTGGCAACATGCTTGAGGACAGATGGGAGGAGAGGGAAGTTAGCAACAGGGTGGTAATTGGAGAAGTTTGAGGAGTTGGGTGATGGCAGTTTTGAAGGGTGGAGGAACAGCCAGAGGAAATGGAGCTGTTAATGATGTGAGAAAGCATTAGGCCCAGGAGAGGTAGTTATTTGGCAAGTAGTTGGGTCAAGAGGGTGGGTCTCGTGGAGCTGAGCTTAATGACAGATAAGTTACTGAGTGATTTGAGGTTGGAAGTGGGGTATGGAAAGGGTGGGGGGAAGGTCAGTGCTGGGAAGGTAGGAGGTTGAAATGGCTGAGGGAACACACTTGATCTTTGGAATGAAAAGTTCTAGGAACTCCTTGCACATTTTGCAGCTGAGTGTTTTCTTTACATGGTTGCTCTTGGGAAACAAAACCCTGCTGTAGACCTTAAACCTATTGTAGTAATGGTGTTACTTTGTAAGGGAGAAATTTGAAACCAAGGGGTACATTTTTATCTTTAGTGCCCCTGAGTGTACCATTTGCATATTGAATTATCATTGGCCCGCAGGCATCTGTAAGGAATACCTATTATATTCACATGTGATCACATGCTGAGTTGTCATTGGCCTGCAGGCATCTGTAAAGACTACTATTGTTTTGAAGACCCAGGCTAGGGGTCCTAATGCCAGGCTTTTCCCCACTGTGCTGTATGAGTAAGATCACAGACCTAATGCTTAATAAAAGAGTTTAAACTGTAATACTCCATTGTCCTGCAATTTATTATTTTTGTACAAAGTGTGCAAAACAAGACATGGTGTCAGAACAGGGATTTGAAATGGACATCGTTGGAGCTCCCTTCCGTCGAATGAATTGGGAATCTTTAAACTTACCTAGAGAATGGCGCAAGTTCAAGCAACACGTGGAGTTGATGTTCTCGGGTCCACTGAAAAGCAAAGGGGAGGAAGAAAGATGCAGCTATCTACTCCTGTGGATCGGAGAAAAAGGGAGAGACATTTTTAACACATGGTCTCTCACCGCGGATGAAGCAAAGGTACTGAAAAGTTATTTTGACCGTTTTGAATCATATGTGATGCCCAAGACAAATACGATATTCGCTAGGTACAAGTTTCAGGAGAAAGTATAAGGAGCTAGTGAGTCGTTTGAACAGTTCATGACAGAGTTAAAACTGCTGGTAAAAGACTGTGAATATACAGATAAAGATGAGATGGTCAGAGACCGCATCGTGTTTGGAATACATTCAGCTAAAGTGAGAGAGAAACTTTTGAATGTTGGGTCCGGGCTAACGCTGGACAAAGCTATGGACATAGCTAGATCGCATGAGATAGCCCAAGCACAGTTGAAAACCATAACCGGCGCCACGAGCAGCTCGCGTGAACAGACAGTGCACGCAGTTAATAGACACACGCCAAAGAACACAGCCCAGAGAGCGTGTTTCAGAACAGAAAGAACAGAGAGAGTTCTAAAAATGAGCGACACAGACATAAAACGCTTCAAAAACTGTGGATATTGTGGAAACAAGGTGCATGGGGAAAAGGAGCATTGCCCTGCCAAAGGAAGGCAATGTGCTAAATGTGGTAAACGGAACCACTTTGCTAAAGTTTGCAGGACTGCTTTTGGAAAGCAGTACACACAGTGAGTGACAGCCAAATGCCAGATAGAGAGCCAAATGCAGAGGAACTGTTTATTGATTCTGTGTCACAGAAAAAACAGATTTCAGAGACTGAGCAAACCTTTGCAGATATTGAGATAGGAAAACAGGGCACAGAGCTTAGGTTTAAACTAGACACTGGAGCTCAGGTTAATGTAATTCCTCTGAGTGAGTATCACAGCTTGAAGGATGAGTGTGAGCTACAGCCCACCTCATGCAGACTGACCAGCTATGGGGGTGAGCAGCTCATTTTAAAAGGCACATGCGTGATGAGATGCAAGTACAAAGAAAGCGACATGATGTTGGACTTTTACATTGTTGACACTCGAGCACCTCCAGTGCTAGGTCTAAAGGCATGTTTAGACATGGACCTCGTCAAGCTAGTGCTATCATTGACAGCACCAGTTGAGAAGCAGACAGTCATGGAGGAGTTTGCTGACGTTTTCAAAGGAATCGGACTATTCCCAGGTGAATGCACTATTCACCTTGACCCAGCAGCAACCCCTGTGGTTTGCCCACCGAGAAGGATACCCCTTGCTCTACGTAGTCGCCTGAAGGAGGAGCTGCTGAGCATGGAGAATACAGAAATCATCGTCCAGGAAACAGAACCGACAGAGTGGGGCAACGCGTTAGTAGTGGTTGAGAAACCACGTACAGACAAGCTCAGAGTCTGTCTCGACCCCAGAGATTTGAACAAGGCTATCAAACGCCCTCACTACCCTCTACCAATGCTAGATAACATCACACCCAAGCTAGTGGGAGCACGTTACTTCAGTGTAATGGACGCACGATCAGGATACTGGACTATCAAGCTCACGGAAGAGTCATCTAAGCTAACAACATTCAACACACCATTTGGACGCTACCGATTTCTGCGTTTACCATTTGGTCTTATCTCAGCTCAGGATGAATTCCAGCGGAAGATCAACGAAACCTATGAAGGCCTCGACGGAGTAGTCGTAATTGTAATCGTAGACGACATCCTCATCTATGGCAGGATTAGAGAGGAACATGACAGGAACCTCCGTGCGATGCTACAAAGATCACGGGAGAAAGGTATCCGGCTCAACCCCGAGAAAAGCATAATCGGATCCACCGAGATCAGTTATTTCGGGCATCACCTCTCAACTGATGGCATTAAGCCGGATCCAGAGAAAATCTCCGCCATCAAGAAGATGGAGCCGCCGAAGAACCGCGCAGAGCTGGAGACAGTACTAGGCATGGTTAACTACTTAGCCAAGTTTGCCCCGAGCCTCTCCGAAATCAACGCACCCATGTGTCAGTTGCTCAATCCAATGAGTTCCTGTGGGACAAACAACATGACACAGCATTTCAGAAAATGAAAGACCTAATCACCAGAGAACCAGGACCAGTTCTTGCCTACTTCGACCCCAACAAAGAGCTCAGACTACAAGTGGACGCGTCAAAGTACTGACTAGGCGCAGTATTACTGCAAGAAGGAAAGCCCATCGGCTACGCTTCCAGATCTCTCACAGACTGTGAAATCAACTATGCTCAAATCGAGAAAGAGCTATATGCAATTCTGTTTGGATGTAAGCGTTTCCACCAGTACGTCTATGGCCGACAAGTTATTGTGGAATCCGACCACAAGCCCCTCGAGTCAATCATGAGGAAACCACTAGCCGCAGCCCCACCAAGGCTACAGAAAATGATCCTTCAGCTACAGAAGTACGACTTCACAATCATTCACCGTCCAGGCAAAGACATTCCTGTCGCAGACACGCTCTCCAGAAAGTCTCTTAGCTACCAGGACAGCAGCCTCAGTGAAGGCATGGATGTGCAGGTGCACATGGTGTACAACAGCTTACCTGTGAGTGACTCAAAACTGAAGGAGATCCGAGCAGGAACAGAGAAAGATGCACAACTCACACTGCTGAGCAAAGTCATACATGAAGGATGGCCTGAGGAAAGGAGGAAATGCCCTCAGAGCATATCTGAATTCTGGAACCACAGAGACAAACTGTCACAAATCAACAGAATCATCTTCAAAGGGGAGAAAATCATCATTCCTACCAGTCTCAGAGAAGAGATGTTGACAAAAATTCATGCTGGACATATGGGCATGGAAAAATGCAAACAAAGAGCACGTGACATTATGTTTTGGCCCGGAATGTGCAAACACATTGAGGACATTGTCGGAAAATGTTCCATTTGTCTAGAACGCCGCCCATCAAATGTCAAAGAGCCCATGATACCTCACCATATCCCAGACAGGCCCTGGCAGGTCATGGCAACGGATCTGTTCACATGGAACAACGAGGACTACATAGTGACTGTTGATTACTACAACAGATTTTTTGAACTGGACAAGCTTCACAGCACCACATCTGCAGCTGTGATCCACAAGCTAAAGGCAGCCTTTGCCAGGCATGGCATGGTAAAGACTTTAGTCTCAGACAATGGCCCCCAATACAAATCAAAAGAGTTCGAGTCGTTTGCCAAGGCATGGGATTTCACACATGTCACATCAAGCCCACATTACCCTCAAAGTAATGGCCTTGTGGAAAAAACTGTCCAGATTGCAAAAACACTCATGGACAAAGCCAAAGCGGACAAAAGAGACCCCTACATCAGTCTCCTTGAGTACTGCAACACTCCGGTTGACAACTTCAAGTCACCAGCACAGCTGTTGATGAGCCGCAGACTTCGCTCAATCCTTCCAAGCACCAACCAGCAGCTGCAGCCAGAGGTCGTCAGCTGCAAGCAAGTGCATGCAAAACGTGTACAGAGACAGCAACACCAAAAGTGATACTATGACAGGTCTGCTACTACTGCCGCCGCTGCACAATGGAGAATCCGTCAGAATCCATGAGCATGACTACTGGAAGCCAGCAGTCGTCATCCAGCCAGCTGACACTGAGCGAACGTATCACGTCCGCACCCCAGAAGGACAGGTGCACCGCCGCAATCGCAGGCACCTCCTGAACACCAAGGAACAACACCATTATTCCGACGAGAGGATCAGTTCAACAGAGTGTGATGAACAGAGCAATACACAAAGCACATCATACTTACCTGAACCTGAATTGTTGACCGATTCAGAAGCATGCTCAGTTTCATACCACACAAGGTCGGGATGAGAGGTCAAACCTAGAGTTATCCTTGACTTGTGAACTGTCAAAGGGTGTAGGCGGATCGCTGCCCTAAAAAAAACTGTACATCGTTATTGAAATGTTGAGATGTTTTCAGTGCTAGTTAAATGCTGAGTTTACTTATATGTTTATGTTACCGAGAACATTAGGTAGAAGAAAGGTTTAAAAGTAATGCATAACATTTTTCTTTTAAAAGAACGGGGATGTAACATTTGCATATTGAATTATCATTGGCCTGCAGGCATCTGTAAGGAATACCTATTATATTCACATGTGATCACATGCTGAGTTGTCATTGGCCTGCAGGCATCTGTAAGGACTACTATTGTTTTGAAGACCCAGGCTAGGGGTCCTAATGCCAGGCTGTAACCCCATGGTGCTGTATGAGTAAGATCACAGACCTAATGCTTAATAAAAGAGTTAAACTGTAATACTCCGTTGTCCTGCAATTTATTATTTTTGTACAAAGTGTGCAAAACAAGACACTGAGCATGCCCGATTTTAATCGCTTCACCATTGGCGGCCTGCCTTCAGCTGCCTAGGCCCCAAGCTCTGGATTTCCCTCCCTAAACCTTTAAGTCGTGCCTTAAAACCTATCTCTTTGACCAAGATCTGCACTAATACCTCCTTATGTGACTCGGTGTCAAATTTAGTTTGATAACGTTCCTGTGAAGCGCCTTGGGACGTTTTACTACGTTAAAGGCGCTAAACAAATACAAATTGTTGTTGATGAGCGTGTGAAGCTCTGCACCAGAAGTAACCCCAGGCAGTAGTGCCGGTCTCTTCATTTCAGCAACTATTGTAATTCGTGAGTAGCAGAAAGAGTGGTTGACCTAAGTGCCATTAGGTTTCTTCTCAGTAGCTGCTTTTATGTTGATTTAATTCAGTTGGCTTCCGGTTCACGGGTCTTGCACAGCTTCAGTAGCATTTATCTACCCAGTTTGTTCAGACCTGCAGCTGGGGAGACACGTCTCTTACTGTCTCATCTTGACCGCTGTCGATCTTTGGGACTCCACTAAAAACAATCACCCCAGGTCAACCTCGCTCGCTCACATTGAAGTCTAGATCATTATGCCGGACAGCGGCTTAATTACGTCAGTCTCTTTCCGCATCGCATTCCATTCCATTCCATCCCATCCCCCTTTGATGCTCACATGGTGTAGCCGATCTCTGATGCTCGGACCTTAATCTCGACATTTATACAAGGGCGCATTGGTCAAAAGGTGCAGCCAGTTGTGCATCTGCATAAATGCAGTGTTGAAGTTTGCAGCTGGTCTTCAAGGTAAAGCCAACTGTGATGAAGTAGATATCCCACTAAAGATCACTATTACACCAACAGCAAATGGACCCTGTAAAACTAGATTTTATTGTTTGCGAGGATGCAAATAGATTAGTTAAATTACTGATGCTTACAATTTGCATCGTGTTCCGTCTGTATGTCACTATCTTTCAGAGTATCACTGTTGTGATATCATGTGCCGTTGTCCATTGAAAAAAGGCCTCTTCACTTGTGTAGTTAATACAGTCCGAGTTTACAACCCTCAATTATTATGGCAGTTAGGAAATATTTACACTTTGCGTTGCATGTTTTAAAGGGATGCATTAGAAGTTTAGAGGGTTGCCTTGATTATCCAATAAGTTGCTGATTAACTATAATTGATCAAAGAAGCTGAAACATATTGAACTAGCAGAACTGCAAGACAAAATCAGTTTTGATCAGTGCTGTGCCTTATGGCTAGTCAGTAGCACATATTCAAGTTCAGTTTTGTTATTTTTAAATGTCAATTTCAGAACAAAACCTGGAGATCTCCAATGACACTGTTTTGTTTGGAGATGATTGTTTTTCAGAATTAAATATTTTTCTGATTTTTTTAAAATTCACCTTTCTGGGCCTCTTCTGGCCCCAGCTCCTTGCCGCTAGGTTGGGCTGGCGGGGAAGTCACGGCGTTAAAATTTCAGTCGGGTTCCAATGACTTATTCAGAGCCTGATCTGTGTTTTTAAAGAAGGACCCGCTGCCTCTTGTGTGTGCACCTCTCGCCTGCTCACGAGCAGGTTAAAATTGCGACCTGCAGGAAGTCAATGGGGGGTCAGTTGCTGAGGCCATGTTACTGTCCGCCCGCCTAGTTTCCATCAAGCGGGCAGGGTTAAAATCAGTCTTTTAGTCTCACTTGGGGAACTACAAGTGGCCTCCACTTTAAGGAGGAGATAAATCAACTAGAATTCCAACTTATGACTGGCTGAAAAGTGAGCATTTTTGGATCTCGGATGAGAACGGAATGGGTTCAGCTGTGCAGATCCCCGCTGGGTCAGTTAGCCAGTTGACACTCACTATATGGCCATTTGGGTGAGATACTAGAAGGGGGCTGGCTAGTACATGGAACTGCACTCAGCAAGATTTGGTGCCTTTGGGAGATGAATGGAGGAGTGAAAACCCCTGTAATTTCACATCCAGCATCTAGAGTTGAGCCTAGTCTTAGGCTGATGGACTGAAATTCTCTCCTAATGAAATGAGTTACGCATTCTCAATACCTGTACACCTGCAGTGAGCAGCCCTTAATTCAATTGTAATTTAACAGTTTCAGTAAAGGAAATTATGAAAATGTCTGAAGTGGGCAACAAAAATACCACTGGTGCAGTTGCGGTACTACTTTGTGGTTGTAGTTTTGGTTGCATTGTTTTTGCTGTGTAAAGGGAACTTTAGGCCGTGGTTTTGCTGGCACTCAGGGTGGGTTCAGAGGCGGGTCTGCTGTCAAAATCAAAATGATTGACAGCGGGTTGGGAGCCCGCAACGAACCCGCCTCCATGGAAGTTTCCAAAGTGTCGGGTCTGCGATTGCAGAACAGACCCAACACCAAGCGATGGGGGAGGAATTTAAGATAGTTAAATGCTTGTTAACTACTATTTTGCAAGCCTATTTCTACTTTACCACATTTTTAATGAGGTTCACGTCGTTCAGAGATCACGTCAGGTAAGTAGGTTGGGAGTTCAATTGAGCTGAATAGTTCCCAGCTGCAAATGTAGTATAAAAGCTAACATTTCACATCTGTTCACTTTCCAATGTCAGAAGTTGCTGCTTTCAGGATTTGGAAGACACATCTGATCTTTATTGAGGCTGTAAGTATGTGGTGTAAACTCTATATCCACTGTCACGTCCTTGGAATAACCTCCCTCCCCATTGACAGATTGCTTCTAACATCTCATCCTCACCTGCCATATATAACAGCAGAATGGGAATGATTTATACTGTCTCACCCTGGTCCCCAGCCACAGCAGCAGCAGAACCAGGCACACCAGCAGCACCAACAACAAGAGCGCCAACCTTATCCTCAACCACCCACTGCTGCACAGGGCAGAAGGCATCAGTGCAGGGCTGCACCATGTCGCAGGAGATACCCCCAACACAGTGTTTACAGGCAGAGAATGAGCTTCCTCAACATGACTGAGCAGCAGTGCCAAAGGAGGCTGAGACTATTGTGACAGGTAGTCACAGACATTTGCACAATGCTCGAAGACCTGCAGCCCAGAGGAGTGGATGGACACCCCTTACCAGTGGCTGTCAAAGTCACCACTGCCCTCTACTTCTTTGCATCAGGCTACTTCCAAGGGTTCTGCAGCAGACATTAGCGGCATCTCCCAGTCGGCCGCCCACAGATGCATCACGCAGGTTACTGATGCCGTCTTTGACAGGTCCGCCAATTACATCCACTTTTCCACCGATGAAGCTAGTGTTACTGAGCGGGTGCTCGGCCTTGTCAATCTGGCTGGCTTCCCACGGGTGCAGGGCATCATCAACTGCACACACGTGGCCATCAGGGTACCCCATCAGAACCCAGTAGTATTTGTGAACCGCAAGGGCTTCCACTCCCTTAAAGTGTATCTGGTGTGCACCCATAGGAAGAGCATCATGCATTTGTGCGCCAAGTTCCCTGGCAGCTACCATGACTCTTGCATCTTGCGCCAGTCCACTGTCCCTTGGCTCTTCGCGCTGCCAAACGAACATTCCGGCTGGCTCCTTGGAGACAAGGGCTATCTCCTGAAGACGTGGCTAATGACACCTTTGAGGAGGCTATCAAACGGGTCTGAGGAGCATTATAATCAAAGCCACATTTCCACCAGAAGTCTCAGAGCAAACTATAGGGTTGCTCAAAATGCTCTTCAGATGCTTGGACAGATCTGGTGGAGCCCTTCAGTATGCACCAGCCAGGGTCTCGAGAATCATTGTTGTCTGCTGTGTCCTGCACAACATAGCACTGCAGCGAGGATTAGTGCTGCATGAGGCACAAGGCGCAGAGCGCACAGCCTCTTCAGAAGAGGAGGAGGATGAGCAGAATGAGGTTCAGCATGAGGAACAGCATGAGGAACACCTGGAGGAGGCGGCTGACCCAATGCAACCAGAATGCGAGCATATTGCTGCCTGTGATGCCAGGGATGGCCTAATCAATGCCAGATTCACCTAACTTTATGCAGCACAGACATGTGGCTGCCACATGCATATGAAGGTTGGCATCACCCCACTTCAACACTTCAACATTGTAGAGCATCTCTACAATGTACTGTGCATTCCTTGCACTGTCACCACCACTTCTGGACATAAAACCTTCACTCTTCCACTTCCAATTGTGAGCATATATATGGCAACGAATGCAAACATTCAGAAAAAAATAATTTATTACAACAAAGTAAAAGAACAAACTTAACATTACTTTATAGCAAATCACCCAAGTGACTACCCTTGTGACGATTTATGTGGGATCTTTCTTTTACGCCTGCTTCTAAATGGTGCTACTCCTGTGGCTTCAGCAGATGTAGAGGCAGCTTTCTCACTTCCCTGCTTAGATGCTTTTGGCGGTCGTCCTCTGGGTTTTGGAGCCTTTGAGGGCCCCACCAAAGTCTGCTCCTCCTGCGGCTGTGCAGGGGCAGACTTGGCCATCACTGTCCGGGGAGGCATCTGGGGCTCTGACCGAGGGGTTGGCAAAGGGGTGGAAGTTTGATCACTTGGAGAGGAGCCGCCACTTCCACGTCCCCTCCCACCATCATCCCTCTCATGGGCCACACCCGCACTTCTCCGCTAGCAAGTAGACGGAGAGCACCTTACTGCACATCAGTGGGGCCATGAGGACCCATGTCTGTACTGACATTCATCATAACAAGGACATCCATGAACCTCTGGTTTCTCTCCTCAATAGATGCCCATCTATCCTCCATAGATGACCATCTATTTAGAATAGTGTTACCATGTTCTCCTGAGTCTGGCGATTTATGTCCTCCATGGAGGTGGCCATCCTTTCCATGGCAGAACCTACAGTTGCCAGTGCGTGCGCCATGATGTTGCTCATATTTGAAATGGACTCCTCCATTCTATGCAGACTCGCGGTCACAGTGGTTGTAAACCCTGTCAGAGCCTCCTGAACTTGTTGTTGAAGCTCCAGGATCGCCCTCTTCCTGGATCTCCCCCGAGGCTCAGCGTCTGCATGCAGCCTCAGCAGAGCTAGGAGACTCCTCCGGCCTCCGACGAAGAGTCTCCACTGCTGTCCCTGTCTCCACCATCTGATCTTGCTCACTTGTGACTTCTGATACTCCAGGTGACAACACTACTCTATCTCACATAGGACCCACTGAGGTGTGCATCTCTGCGCTGGTGCTGGGTGCGCTCATTTCTGCTGACACTGCTCCCTCAGAGGCTGGAGGATCCTCTGAGGAGTCTTCCGGTTCTTCCTCCTGGACAGTGGGGGGTTGCTCTTGATAGCCTTGTGGGAAAGTAACAACATGAGTTAGACATGTGATATGTCGATTGTAGACATATCCCATTATGCACATGATGAGCATTCAATTTCTCCTAACATCAGACCCCATTTGAATGCCAACTAAGATGTATGGAAAATAATTCTGTCACCAGGTTGTTCTAATGAGCCCCTCTCTCCATCCCCCACTTCAGGCTGGCCAACGACTCCTGTTATGTCCAGAGCTGCCTCGTCCGCGTTGGTGAGCACAGCCAATGATGGTGGTCCTCCTCCTGTTCTCTCCCTCTCCCTTTTATTGTGGGCTCTCTTTTCCTGCAATAAAGGAAACGAGAGAAATTTGAGTGAGAGTGATGGAATGAGTGTAAAGAATGGATGGGATAGATGTTTAGAGGGAGACTGTGATGGCGTGGGGTGCCAATACCAAGTTGCCTCCTTTTGAGTTGTTAGTTGTTGTCATTGCCTAATGATGAGGGTGAGTGTGAGGGGTGCATAGTAAGATGGGGATGTGATTCTGTATATAGGGAGAGATGGATGGGTGATGGTGCAAGGGATGTTGGGGTGAGTAAGGATGTGCAGGAGTAGGGTTGGCAATGCAGAGTGATGGGGATGTAATGACAGGCACAGCAGAATGAAGGTAAGTGTGCTTTTATACTCACTTTTCCTGAACGCAGAAGATCATTAAACCTCTTCCTACATTGCACCCAGGTGCGAACAAACACACACCTTGCAGTGACCTCCTCAGCTATTTGCAGCCAGGCTGCCTTTGTCTGGTGAGGAGGTCTCCTCCTTCCATCCCCAGGGAATAGGACCTCCCTGCGTCCTCTGACTCCCTCCACAAGAACATGGAGGGAGTCATCATTGAAATGTGGTGCAGTCCTTTGTCTATCTGCAGTCATTGTTGCCTGAACCAGCACTCGGGAGCATTAAATCGGAATTGAGAGCAAATGGCGACATGGCCCCTTTAAATATACCGGCAACAAATGCGTCATCAGGTGACGTCACCAGACCCGCACCTTGTAATTGGGCTGGGTAACACGCAGGGTGGGCTTAACAAGCCCAATTCACGTAAAATCCTTTTCGCAGAGCGGCTGCAGCTGGGAGCGGGACCGGGACCCGCCAACAAACCTCTCCCGTCGCGATCCCGCCTCCGATGGCGAAATCGCAGCCTTAGTCTTTTAATTCATTCTGTAACTGACCTAGGAGCAAGTGATGCTAAGACTGAATGCAAAAAATGGAAAATGTTCCATTCTCAACACTGACATCTGTTACATAAGATGAAAATTTCACCCCAAGCAATAAAAATGCACTATGTTCTTCTCACTTAAGTTGAATTTAGAATTTTATATGATGAATATAGTGGTATTTCATTTTGTTTCTGTCTATTTTTAAATAATTGTTCAATTAGGCTACATAACCTGGGGTGAGGCAGGAGTTGTTAGTTGAGACATGGGCAAAAGAACATTTTTGTTTCTTTACACCAGAAATAGGTGTTTTTGGGTAAAGTGTTTAATTGTGGCAGCTGTAAAATTTAATGAATATTAAACTAAATACCGATATTTGAGCTAGTTCCACCGAATGACTACCGAGTAATCTCCTGGATATGAAAGCAGAATATTCTATAGACTGGGCTGAAAAGTAAGTATTATAAAAGCTGAATTCTCTCCTTGATATGGAACATATGTTTCAGTTAAGGTGGTCATACTGTACTTGCTTTATCAAAAGTAATGAATAGGTCAGTTTTACAGAGTGTTTGCATGTAGCCCATCTCTGATATTAATTTCTAATGCATGTGCTTGGAAAGTAGCCATGCAAGTTTCTCAACCTTCAGTGAGTTTGGATTCTGTAATCACACCAGTATAATAAAACCCTCCCCTCCCCCCTCATACCCCGCCCACATTCTGTAATCACACCAGTATAATAAAACCCTCCCCTCCCCCTCATACCCCACCCACATTCTGTAATCACACCAGTATAATAAAACCCTCCCCTCCCCCCTCATACCCCACCCACATTCTGTAATCACACCAGTATAATAAAACCCTCCCCTCCCCCCTCATACCCCACCCACATTCTGTAATCACACCAGTATAATAAAACCCTCCCCTCCCCCCTCATACCCCACCCACATTCTTTAGATTCAAAACAAATCTTTTGCTGGAAGATTTGGGTCTCATGATTGCCTAATTTTAAGTTACGATGTGCAGTATTCTTGTTTAGATAAAGTTATGATGGTAACTGTTGCCTGGTCTCTTTATATCTATGTCTGTAGCCCTGTAGTTCCCTACTAACAGCCTCTTAATTTTTTTTAATGATTGTTTTCTCCTTCTCAGCTCTCAAAGGGTTAACTAGGGCAAAGAGGCTAGTTGGCTAAGCAATTAGCTTTCATAACTGGCCAGCTGTAAAATTGCTGGTTACAAAACCCCAATTGTGCATGCTGAATGAATTGTTATTGTTGTAAGCACAGTGCTGACATTACACTTCTGAAATATAATCTGATGCATTCCTATAGAATTTTTTTTACGGGGTATGTGTAATACTAATGGGTAGTGGTTAACTGTTTAATTCACACATCTGTCTAGGTTTGAACAAACTGTGCCCAGGATAGTTGTAGGTGGATACCATTTTCTGTTTGTATTGCTTTATGTTTAAATTTTCAGTGAAAAGATAGGTTTTTAGGTTAAATGTAAAAGTTGACAAAAGCATAATTCATTGATAACTTCACAGCAACCTTTTCCCATGCCAGTCTTTATGGAAGCCCCTTGTCAGCAGCAGCACTATAAAGTAAGTGAGGAGCACCGTACCTGACAGATTTGGCTCATTCCACCTGTATACAGCAGTGAACTGGTGCAGGTATGACAGCTAGAAACAGTTACAAATCCAAATGTTAAAAACAGTATTGTTATTTAGTTGCTATGGAATCGGCTCTGCAATATAGATGGGATGGTTTATACAGCATGTACGACAGCCACCTGTATTACAAAACTGTTTTCTAAAGCTGTTCCGCAATATAAGCGCACCATTTGTGATGAGGGATTAAGATGCTTATTGTGAGTGTGTTTATATTTAAAAAAGCACAAGAGTGATTTATAGGCCTCAAGTGTAGCCTTTATTTCTTTAGGTAAATAATGTACATTTCATTAATCAAACATTGGAACAGGAGTTGGTGATTGCAACACTTTACATTAATGCACTTTGGAAAGTTGGTATATGTTGTCAAGAAAAGTGCAGTTCATTAGGTATGCTCTCTCTGTTGAGCTAAGAAGACACATCAAGAGCAAAGTATTAGATGAATAACAGTACAGATTGTACAACAATTATTCCTTGTTCAAATGATCTAGAAAAATATATTTTCCAGGTACATGCATTAATGATGCCTTTGGGTTAGAGTGCATCTATGGGTAAATTCAAAGTTCTCCTGCTATTGGACTTTTGTTGTTCCAAAGACTGTGGGTCTTGCGAACTGCTGCTGGGTGTCCATTTAAAAGTAAAAGCAAGCAATGGGAATCAACAGCCTGGAGCTTCCAACGGGTCTTCCTTGGGAGCAGCAGCACCAGGTAAATTAACCAGGAAAGCAGCGCAGAGATCATGGGATTCTGTTTGAACCCTACTCCCCCAGTATCCTTAGCAAATATTAAGGAGTTTGAGTCTGCCTCAGACAAGATGGGGTGTAGTTATTAAATAAACAGCAAGTTACAGCCTTTGTTGGAAAAAAGTACAAGAACCTAGTAGGCAAACTGTAAATGGAGCAGAGCCAGCTGCTGGCTGTACTTAGTTTCTACCTGCTTATTTTGGCAGGGAAAGACAAACAACTGTTGCTTAGCAAACATTTGGATTAAATAAGGCAGCTACTTCATGTCTTTAGCAGTAAGTTGTATTCATGTTTTGCTTTTTGTGAGTGAAGATACAAGTCTTATTCTTAATAATAAGTTACTATAAACTGGGGAAAAAACTGTTGGGTGCTTTCCGTTCTGTCCTCAATGACAGCACTACTGTGGAAATATGCAAATTACATTTCCCCAGTGGTTGGACTCTGTTAGCTTGCCTGGTGTCACCCCTCAATTTACACACAATCCGATCAGATTGCACTTTATTCTCATCTGTACTATAAATCTAATGGAGATAAGTCCATAAAGGGCCATAAAAGATTTGTTTTTTTTCTGAAAATTAGGTTTTTATTGTAAAGCGTAGATCTTGCAAGTGACTTCTGCTTGACATGTTACAGTACAGAGCACGGACCTTGCTACCAGTTTATGTAACGGGCAGGGCATTGACTCCGTTGTGTTCCCAAAAGGTGGAACAAAATAAGAGTCTAGAAATTCCTGTGGAACCACTTTGAATGGGGAGGAATTTCCACCTGTCCCATGGCTGCACCTGTGACCTCAGCGCATATTTGTCGGTCAGGGACGTTTACAAATTTTGGGGGGGGGGGGGGGGGGGGAGACCTGCACCATTCACCATTCACAGTGCCGGTGAGGCACCCATCTCGGATGGGGGCGGGGTGGAGACCGTAATATTTTTTTAAAGTTCAAAAGGAGCACATTTCTCATAAGTGTAGTTTTCATAAAACCTGCCTTATAAAAATTGTAATCCCCCAGAGGCCACACAGGCTTCCCTTATACCTATTGTAGCTAGGGTGCAAATAATGGGATAAATACCATATATAATTCCCTCAATTGTAAGTTGTCCTAATACATTCTCCCATATGTGGGTGTATTAGGCACCTACCTCGCTTCTAGTGTCATTTATGGTAGGAGTGAAAGGACAGGGACTGGCTCCGGCCCGTACCCACCCTCTCGGGTTAAGGCGTTTTTATGCTGCTACACCCCAAAAATGTCAGGGCTGTGATGTTTCTGACATCGGGAGGGTAACTTCTGCCAGTCTTTGCTTCCGGGAGCATGGATCAGTAGGATACGAAACCGGTGCATTCACCGGAAAATTAAGACCATCAGGAATGAGGTGTGGACTGCCCGGTGTTCCGATCCACGCTTTCGTCAGGTGTGAAGTGTAGATCTTGCAAGTGGTTCTGCTTGAAAAGTCACAGTGCAGAGCACTGACCTTGCTATCAGCGCCTGTAGTCTGTGCCAGGAGCCGAGCCTCACCAAACTGATCCTTGTAAAACTTCAGTGCAGTCACCGTGTTCTGTAGCATTTGTGAAAGCTTTCTGATTGCGCTACAAGAGTCCTTTAAAAGAAAGTTTCAATTTAAAAGTGCATTGAGGTAGACCAAAATAATGTTGGACTTCAGAACTTTCCTGTCGAGAAATAACTTTCTTGATGCGGCAGTGTGCTTTCCGGCGTAATTTCCTGCTGCAAAAGCTGCATGCCTATTATCTAGCTTGACAGAACATCAATGATCTGAACCGGGTGGTTGTGAGTGTTTACAGCTGCATATTCTTTCTGCTTCCGCCCGCTGCCCTGGCAAAATACTGGTAGGGAACATAAGTGCTCGCACATACTGTAGGCGACTGGATTCAGTTTGGCAGTCCTTCCTACTAGATACGTGATTTCCTACTCTTTATAAAAATCGTCTGCTTTGTCATTTGCCCACTTTCCTCTCCATTAGAGTTCCTGTGCATGCAGATGGTGAATTCCACCTGGTTAGGGGGAATTTTTTGAGAAGATTAAAGTACATCACCCAAAGGAAGCATAAGCTCTGGAAGAGCAATGATTTTTTTTCTCCTTTCTGTGAGCCTAGATAGTGAGTGTTGAAAGGCTATTCACTCAGGTTGGGGGAGGGGAGGGTAACTGCACCTGGACTTGATCCTGTTCTTACCTAAAATCCACACACGTGCACTGTTCAGGGACATTAGACATTCCTGCCCATATGGCTCAGTACTGCACTACAAAGTGCTCATACTCACTGAACCACCAGTGATGGAATTCCTGATTGTTTGAGGCAGAAATTTACTCTTTTGTGTGTGATGCTTGTTTACCATTCTGACCTGTATATATGTCTTCTGACGAACATATTGCTGTACTAACATTTCTTGTTTGAAGTTAGTGAAAGCTGGGATTTGTACTTGGTTCCTTTTGAATAGACAACTGACAAGCCTGCTAAATTATAATTTTTGACATGGCCTCTGTAAAGTATCCCAGCAACTAAGAAGTACGTTGGTGCAAATTACCTGCACGTCCTGCTTTAAAAGTAATTTGGGTGACGAGGTTTATTGAGTGTTTTATTGACTGTTGTTATGTTTATTATTTCACTGAATGCTGAAATTATTCAACACGATTGAGTTCCTATTAAGAGCATTTTAGAATTCTACTTGTGCTTGTAATTGCAATATATATATAGACCTCTTCAGCAGCTACAAAATGACAGTGTCACCCTGTCCAACTTTGAGGTGAACTAGCGCAAGGCTAAACTATAAACCAGTCACGTGGGAAATGTAGCACCCTTGAATTGTGGTCATCTTATCTCTTTAAAAATGTACCTGCTGCTTTTCTCTTATGCAGAGTCCTGCATAAGACATGAATCTTCAATAATATTTCAGTTCTCTTAGATTAATAATTGCATGGTCTGTGTTTTTTGTTATGAAAATGTCTAAGGTTATTATTTTCTTCCTGAAAATAAAGAAAAATGAACAAGAGGTCATTTATCAGGTTTATATCATTTTTTTCCTCAAACTGGCAGCTGCTCTCTACTTTAACTTTTTACACCAACAGCTGTAAGGAAACTGCAAGCATCTGGAAGTGTTCACAGTGAACTGTCACTTGGATCCTCTAATGGAATACAGACCACATCATTTTACCTTGAACATCGCTCCCTGATACAAAACCACAGGACAGACTGTCATTGCTGAACTGTGAATAAATGAGGTTTTGGTGGTCTGAAGAAGCAGATGTTGTTGTTTCAATTTAATTTGTACTATTTAAGCTGTATCTAAGGTCTAGGGTAGGGGAGGTATTTTGGAGGTTGAATGTGAACTGTTAAGATGACAAACTGGGTATAAATAGATACCAATAGCACCTTCTGGTTCGCATTAGTTACTTTGCTAGTGTAGAGGAACTAATAGCTATGAATTTTTTTTAATGAATTGTAAGCTGATATATTAGTGTGAAAAGGTAATAGAAGGAACATTCTCCCATCAGCTTGCAATATATTGCACATACACTTCAACCATCTGATTGGTTGTGCATTAGTTTACACCTAATCAGTTGAATGTTCTGAGATTTACAATCTCAATCTTGAGGATCCGGTCTTTCACAAGATGAAAGAATCACAGTAAAAATTTTAATTCAAAATAATGTCACTTAATACGAGTCCCTAATGCTGCATTAATACCACAGCCAGCAGTCTGCGGTTGGTACACACATGTGCAGATTTCCAGTTAAAATAGAACTGTTTAGATAGTATGGATGGCATTGTTCACGCTGTCTAAACATTCAAATCAACTGTAGGGAGGTTTAAAAAGTGTGGCAAGATATCCAAGGCATCCCTGAGCATTTTTTAAACTTGGTTTCTCACGACATTAGAGTTACACTCTGGTATCAACCCTGCATTCTGGGAGACTGCCTTGCACATGGGATCCCAGTCTGCTTCTCTCTGGAGTCAGGTCAGGCCCTGACTGTGGATTTATATTGCAACTTTAATGTTGTTGGTAAGTGGAAAGCATTTTGCAGTGATGGTAAAGTTGTAGTGTAAAATTGTGCTTCTCCATTTTGTTTTCCAAAAGGAGATATTAATGTCTTCAAAAGCCCTAATCTTGGAGCTGATGATTCATGCTGAGGCACAATTCTGTGGGTATCAGCAGACTTCCAGAACCTCATTCAAGTAACTGTCCTTTATATGTGCATTCCATGAGTGTTTTCGGATTATTTATCCAATGAGGCCATCACAACCACACCGATCTTGTCCTCACCTGACATAAACAGAAAGGATATTGATAAGATGGGAGAATGGGATAAAAGTGTCAGATGCAATTCAATGTCAATAAGCCTGAGTTGATGCATTTTGGTAAAAACAACCGCAGTAATTATACTCTGAATGGAAGTAGGCGATGTTGAGCAGGGAGAATTGGGGGTGCAGGTTCACAGGACAATAAAGGCAACACCTCGGGTTGATAAGGCTGTAATAAAAATACTAATGGAATTCTAGGTTTTATCTCGAGGTGTAGAATTTAAAAGCCAAGAGGCAATGATGAGCCTATATAAAACCTTAAGACCATGGCTAGAGTACTGTGTGCAGTATTGGGATCCATACTATAGGCAGGACATTCAACCTTTAGAGAGGGCACTACGCAGTTTCACTTGGATGCTGTCTGGAAATTCAAATACGAAGAAAGACTGGAAAATTAAGGCTTTTTTTCATTAGAACAATGCAGAATATGGGTTATTAAAATAGAAGGCCTAGAAATTCGGTTGGTTGCGCCAGCGATTAGCGCCTAAAGAGCCCGAGAATTGGGGCGTTACCCAATGTTCGGGCGGGCGCAATGAAGATAGCGCCACCTCCCATATTGAGTATCCTTTTAGCGCCTGTGCTAACTCTTTGCGCGCGCCCGCGTGCGCAGGCAGATCATGACGTCATTTCAGTGTGCAACGCCTTTTTGGCGCCCCGGACCGGATATTCAGTGGCGCCCGCAACCGTTCCGCCTGGCGCTATTAGTGGCAGTTGGATGGAACGTTCCCAGGCCCTTCTCGGAGTTGGGGGGCGCTATTTAAAGGGGACAGCTCTAGTATAAAAGCTGCAGCCACTTGGCCTGTTCATTCTGATCGTTGCTGGAGAGAGTTGCTGACCTTCTGTTGCACAGTAATTTTCTGATTTAGCCTTCGGAGACTTGGGACCTGCAGCCCTGTCTGGAGCAGTTGGAGTGCTAGACTTAACTGTGTCTTGCCTGTCTGGCATAGCAATGGGAGCTGCTTTGGAGGGGAACGTCCTCATGGCCGGACATTTGGCAGGGGCACAGAGATGGCGGGAGAGAGGGCCGGGATCGGCCAGAAGGAGGAGGGGCAATGGAGGTCGCCCAATCCGACGATACGCTGAGAGGGTTTTCAGGCAGCAGGTGTCATACGTTACCATGTCGGAGGAGCAGTGTCTGCGAAGGCTCAGATTCGGTAAGGAGGTTGTGACTGAGCTGTGCCACCTGCTTGCTGAAGATCTGCAACCGCGTCTACGGTGCAGGACCTCTCTGTCGGTGGCCGTCAAAGTGACTGTTGCCCTCAACTTTTACGCCAGCGGATCCTTTCAGTCAGCCACTGGGGACATTGCGAATATATCACAATTTGCAGTGCATTGTTGCATCCGGCAAGTGACAGCTGCCCTCTATAGAAGGAGGCGTGAATTCATCACCTTCCCTGTGACCCTGGAGAAGCAGGGGGAGCGCGCGCAGGGCTTCGCTGCTATTGCGGACTTCCCCATGGTGCAGGGGGCCATTGATTGCACACACGTGGCTTTGCGGGCGCCATTACAGAATCCTGAAGAGTTCCGCAACAGCAAGGGGTTCCACTCCCTCAACGTCCAGCTGGTGTGTGACCACCGGCAGATGATCATGGCAGTCAACGCACAATTCCCTGGGAGCAGCCACGATGCATTCATCCTGCGGCAGACCTCAGTTTCTGACCTTGTTGAGGGCCCGGCTCACCCACGAGGCTGGCTTCTTGGCGACAAGGGCTATCCTCTCTGCCCATGGCTCATGACCCCACTCCGTTTGCCCGCCACCCCGGCAGAAGAGCTTTACAACAGCAGCCATCAGGCGACCAGGAACATTGTGGAGCACACTATTGGTGAGCTCAAACAGCGTTTCCGCTGTCTAGACCATTCAGGGGGAGCCCTGCAGTACTCGCCGGAGCAAGTGGGTCGCATCGTCGTCGTCTGCTGTATGCTCCACAACTTGGCCATTCGACGAACCCAGCCAATGCCAGCCGACCCTCAAGGTCCAGCAGAGCAGGCGGACGAGGAGGAGGAGGAGGAAGAGCAGGCGGACGAGGAGGAGGAGCATGTGGACGAGGAGGAGGAAGATGGGAGGGCTCCTGAAACTGGAAGGGCCATCCGTCAGAGGCTCATAAGGACTCGGTTCTAGGCCCCTCTGACAGAATGATGGGTGTCATTCGTACCGCGCACTTCGGCTTGCACAAAGCCTATGAAGGCCACCATGATTGTAAATAGTTCGGAGTACCATTGTAAATAAAAAAAATTCTTTATTGTCAAAAAAGTGCTTTCTTCCAGCATTACAACGTCATGTCAACAGAAACCATAACTAACAAATAACTCTCTGGCAAAGCCGCGAAACTAAACAAGCCATCACAATCAATCACAACAGGTGAGGGCGTCCTTGAATTTGGAGAAAGATACGTCTCAGCACCTCCCTCTACTGCTGGCCCCTTGATGGAGACCGACTTCTCTTTCGCGGTCGGCCCCTTCTCTCCCTGCAGCTCCTACGTAATTGAACCCCAGTGGCAGCGTCAAGGCTGGGGGACGCCTGCTGAGTGTCTGGAAGTGCAGAAGCACCTGAGGGACGGCCTGGACGACCTCTGGGCTTGGAGGGCGCGGAAGCTGGCTGCTTCAACTGGGCATGGCTGGAAGCAGTGTGCACTGCAGGTGGTGGCAGCTGCACTGCAGACGTTCCAGCGGTGGCATGAGCAATGCTCACCTGCCGAGAGAGGACACCTGCACCATGGTCGGACGACACACTGGCTCTCTGAGGGGACCGGTTCGGATCATCCACCACAATCGACTGCTCCACTGATTCATGGCCTCCTGTGGTACTGGAAGGGCCCGGGGTGATCCTGGCTGATGCAGATAGGGTGGCAGCAGTGAGAGTTTGTGTTGCCTCAATTTGGGTGTGGACGAGGCCAGCAAGTGACTGCGTGGCAGCAGTGAGGACCTGTGTGGCAGGTGCCAGTGCTTCGGAGAAGCCCTGGACAGTTCTTTCCATTGCTTCGGACAAGGCCGGAGCAGTCCGTTCCACTGCCTCGGACAAGCCTTTCCAGGTATTACATAGAAACATAGAAGATAGGAGCAGGAGTAGGCCATTCGGCCCTTCGAGCCTGCTCCGCCATTCAGTGAGATCATGGCTGATCATCCAAACCCTAACACCCGGTCCCTACACCGACAGCCATCCCACCCAAGTCCCATCCCAGTAACCCCGTAACCCCACGTATTCAATCCCCCCTAACACTAAGGGCAAATTTTTATCATGGCCAATCAACCTAACCCGCACATCTTTGGACTGTGGGAGGAAACCGGAGCACCCGGAGGAAACCCACGCAAACACGGGGAGAATGTCTGTGTGGAGTTTGCACAGTCACCCGAGGCCGGATTTGAACCCGGGTCCCTGGCGCTGTGAGGCAACAGTGCTAACCACTATGCCACCGTGCTGCCCCGAAGCTCTGAACAGTCCTTTCCATAGTGGCCTCGAAGCCCTGAACAGTCCTCTCCATTGCTGCCCCGAAGCCCTGGACAGTCCTCTCCATTGCTGCCCCAAAGTCCAGCACACTCTTTGTCAGTGTGTCGATCGACTGAGGCATCCTCCCCACTGCAGCCATAAGCTCAGTGTGCCTGAGCCAGGCCTGGGTGCTCATTTCGGCAAGACTACGCACCTCCTCTGCACTCTGTGCAGCAGTCATCGTGCCTTGCCTTGCCCTCCAGGGAGCCGGTCCCCGAACTTGCCTATCCCCTCGTTTTGCTGCAGGCCGCTTGTTCCGGCAACTGGCTCCTCATCAGAGCCCCCCCACCCTCCCCTCCAGGGAACTACTATCCCCAGTCTGCAGATGTGTAGGCTCCCTTGAGGCTGGAACGGATGGTCCGGCTTCCTCCTGATCCTCGCCTCCGGAGGCACTGGCACTGGCAGCTTCAAGGCCCGGCTCCCGAGCTGGTGATGCAGCATCTGAAAGCAGAGAGGTGGAAGAGTGGCTTTAGCAAAAGGACAGCTTGGCAGCAAGGGATTCCAGATTGCGGCAAGGCTATGACATGGGTCCACAGTGAGAAAGCATGCTGGCGGGGGGAACAAGTGGAAGGAGACAGTTGTAAAAGGTGAGAACCTTACCATCGCTGTCAACAATGGGGTCGGCAGCTGCAGTGGTAACAGGACCACTCAGACGTCCTCCAAGAATCTGGTGCACTCTCTCCTTGAGATCCATGAGAGTGACCACTTGTGGAGGTCCTCCACCGGTTCGAAGCTGGTCTTTGCGAATCTTCGCCAGCTTGGACTGCAGGGGAAAGGAGGGGAAGTTATGTTACATGATGCCCTGACTGATCATCTCATGCCCCCCATGGTGCAAGAGCCCTTACATGATGCCCTGAGTGAGCATCTCATGCCCCCCATGGTGCAAGAGCCCTTACATGATGCCCTGAGTGAGCATCTCATGCCCCCCATGGTGCAAGAGCCCTTACATGATGCCCTGAGTCAAATGTGGATGTGTGTGCCCAGAAAGGGCCATCGGTGCTTGCTGGCAGATGGGCAATGGGGCACAGCCTACCCTGTAGCCATAAAGACAGGTGCAAATGAAGAGATGCAGAAGTTTGCAGAAACAACACTCACCCTGACGACCCGAGTGAGGTCGTTGAATTTCTTTCTGCATTGGACAGGGCTCCTGGTCACCATGTTGCTGGAGTTGACCCTCTGGCATACATCCCTCCAAGCTCGTCGGTAGTCCTTATGATTCGGCCTCCTGCCATTGTCTGGGTACAGAACATCTCGACGGCACTCCACTGCGGCCACCAATTGCTCCAGAGCCTCATTGGTGAAGTGCTCTGCTCTCTGTCTCACCTTCTCCATTTGGTCCAAGTTTTTAGCGCCAGAGAAGGGCCTGCACCGATTCTGAGGCCTACAAGGCGCGGAGTGTGGAAGCTGAGGCTGACTGACCCATCCCTTTAAGAGCCGGCCAGCGCCTGGAAGTCTCGTGGTTATCGGTAATTGAGAGCACCTGCGCTGCACCCATCCGCTCCGATATTGGGTTGCGCCGGAAGTTTAGCGCCTTAGGAGTCCCGTGCAACGCCTGAATTCGTGCCTCAATCACCTTTGGGGGCGATGCAACCCAATATCGTGCCAGGCGGCGATAAGTTGCGTCTGGCTATAAACTTCACGCAGCGCCAGTTCTAACGCCTCAAGCGGGGCTATACCCAATTTCTAGGCCGAAGTGTTTAAAATTATGAAAGGATAGGACTGAGCAAATCTTAGCAGACTGTTTCCACTAATTGAGGACTCCAGAATGAGGGGCTATAGATGCAAGATTAAATGTAAGAGATTTAGAATAGAGGGCAGGAGGAACCTCTTCAGAGAGTTGGGGCTGCAGACCTTCACTTCTCGGGTTAGTGATTGAGGAAGAAACTATGTCAGCATTCAAGGTTAGATTGGATAAATGGATGAAGGAAAAGGGGTTGACGAGCTATAGTAACGGCAGATAAATATGATTTAGGACTATTTGTTTGCGTGGAGACTGGAGAGTAAACATCAAATCGACTGGTTGGACCGAATGGCCCATCTGCATGTTGTATAACTTCTATGTATTAAATGTATGCTTCCAACAGGGATTGCTGGCTACTGATCAGGAGTGGGGATTGTAGGCAAATGAGCTAACCAGCAATCAAACCTAGGATATTTCTGGTTGCTTCAAACATTTTAAAAATACTGGTCGCTTCAAAAGTTTCTAAAATGCTGTTAATTCTGCACTAATGCTTGCCAATGATTTTCAGTCTGCTGCTAAATGCACTGCTACAAGGTGTTGATATTATCTATTGCAGCATTAGTAAGCTGAGGGTGCTGCAGGAACTCAAAGCGGTTACAGATAAGTGCAGTAACTGGAAGGCAGACATCTAATACAAGCATGTCTTTCATAAGAAAACCACATTGCTGACTAGAAACAGTCAGACCATTGCAGTAGTGAGAGTTTTAAAATGGCACTCTGAATGAGGAGGAAAGCTGTAGACTACTTGCAATCATTAAATAAAATGTCCTAATAAACCACAATTGAGCTAATCCTTATTATCGGATTAAGAATAAGATGGGTGATTTTGAAGTTAAATGATGCTTGTTTTTAATAATGGGGCGCTTGTTTTATATTGTCCTAGGGAATGGTACTACAGCCTGAATTCTTGCATGTAAACGTTAATGATGCCCTTCATTGACCTGCAAAATTCCACAGACATTATTGAAAAGCACCACTAGTGGCCTTGTGATGGACATGGAGGTCTGAATTAAGAACATAAGAAATAGGAGTAGGAGTCAGCCATTCGGCCCTTTGAGCCTGCTCCGCCATTCAATGAGATCATGGCTGATCTTCTGCCTCAATTCCATTCACCGGCCTTATTGTCATATCCCTTGATGCCCTTACTAGTCAGAAATCTATCGACTTCTGTTTTGACTATACCCAATGACTGAGCCTCCACAGCCCTCTGGGGTAGAGAATTCCAAAGATTCACCACCCTCTGTGTGAAGAAATTTCTTCTCATCTCAGTCCTGAATGGCCTATCCTTTATCCTGAGGCTGTGGCCCTGGTTCTAGACTCCCCAGCCAAGGGAAACATTCTCCCAGCATCCACCCTATCAAGCCCTGTAATAATTTTGTATGCTTCAATGATATCCCCTCTCATTCTTCTGAATTCAAGAGAATACAGGCCTAGTTTACTCAATCTCTTCTCGTACGACTGTCCTGCCATCCCAGGAATCAATCTCATGAACCTTCGTTGCACTCCCTCTATGGCAAGTATATCCTTCCTTAGGTAAGGAGACCAAAATTGTACACAGTACTCCAGGTGTGGTCTCACCAAGGCCCTATATAATTGGTGTAAGACTTCTTTACTCCTGTACTCAAATTCTCTTGTAATGAAGGCCAGCATACCATTTGCCTTCCTAATGGCTTGTTGCAGCTGCACATTCACTTTCAGTGACTCCTGTACAAGGACACCCAGGTCCCTTTGAGCATCTGCATTCCCCAATCTTTCACCATTTAGGAAATATTCTGCCTTTCTGTTTTTTCTACCAAAGTGGATAACTTCACATTTATCCACATTATATTCCATCTGCCATGTTCTCGCCCACTCACTGAGCCTGTTGAGATCCCCTTGAAGCCTGTTCACCTCCTCTTCACAACTGATACTGCCACCTAGCTTTGTATCATCAGCAAATTTGGAAATGTTACATTTAGTCCCCTCATCCAAATCATTGATATAGATTGTGAATAGCTGGGGCCCAAGCACTGATCCTTGCGGTACCCCACTAGTCACAGCCTGCCATCGTGAAAAAGACCCATTTATCCCTACTCTTTGTTTTCTGTCTGTTAACCAATTCTCAATCCATGTTAGTATATTACCCCCAATTCCATGTGCCCTAATTTTGTTCACCAACCTCTTGTGTGGGACCTTTTCGAAGGCCTTCTGAAAAATCCAAATACACCACATCTACCAGTTCCCCTTTGTCTACTCCACTAGTTACATCCTCAAAGAACTCCAATAAGTTTGTCAAACAGTACTTCCCTTTCATAAATCCATGTTGACTCTGCCCAATCTTACTATTAGTTTCTAAGTGCCCAGTTATTGCATCCTTTATAATAGATTCCAGCATTTTCCCAACTACTGATGTGAGGCTAACAGGTCTGTAGTTCCCCGTTTTCTCTCTCCCTCCTTTCTTAAATAGCAGGGTTATCCTCCAATCTGCAGGAACCGTTCCAGAATCTATAGAATTCTGGAAGATGACAACCAATGCGTCCACTATCCCAATGGCCACCTCTTTCAAAACCCTAGGATGTAGGTCATCCGGTCCTTGAGATTTATCGACTTTTAGTCCCATTAATTTTGCTAGTACTGTTTTTTTACTAATAATAATTTCTTTAAGTTCCTCATTCTCGCCACACCCTTGGTTTTCTCGTATTTCTGGGAGGGTTTTTGTGTCTTCCTCCGTGAAGACAGAAACAAAGTATTTATTCAATTTCTCTGCCATTTCTTTATTCCCCATTATAAATTCCCCCATCTCTGACTGTAAAGGGCCTACATTTACCTTTGCCAATCTTTTCCTTTTCACATACCTATAGAAGCTTTTACAATCCGTTTTTATATTTTTTGCTAGTTTGTGCTCATATTCCATTTTCCCTTTCTTTATCAATTTCTTGGTTCCCCTTTGCTGATTTCTAAAAAGATCCCAATCCTCAGGCTGACCGCTTTTTCTGGCAACTTTATAAGCTTCCTCCTTTGACTTAATACTAGCTTTAATTTATTTTGTTAGCCATGGTTGGATCACTTTTCCTTTTGGGTTTTTATGCCCTAGAGGAATATATGTTTGTTGCAAATTATGCATGATTTCCTTGAATGTTAGCCATTGTATGTCCACCTTCATACCTTTTAGTGTAGTCTCCCAATCTACCATGGCCAACTTGTCCCTCATACCCTTGTAGTTTCCTCTGTTTAGATTGAAGACCTTAGTTTCAGATTGGACTACATCACTCTCAAACTTAATGTAAAATTCAATCATATTATGGTCACTTGTCCCTAAAGGCCCCTTTACCACAAGATTATTGATTAGCCCTTTCTCATTACACAGTACCAGATCCAGAATAGCCTGTTCCCTGGTTGGTTCCTCCACATAATGATCCAGGAAACCATCTTGCATGCATTCCAAGAATTCGTCCTCCACACCATTAGTGGTAATTTGATTTGCCCAGTCAATATGTAGATTAAAGTCCCCCATGATTACTGTATTGCCCTTGTTACATGCACTTCTAATCTCTTGATTGATACTGTGTCCTACATTACCACTACTGTTTGGTGGCCTATACACAACTCCCACCAATGTTTTCCACCCTTTGCTGTTTCTTAGCTCCACCCAAACTGATTCCAGTTCTACATCACGATCTGCCAAGCCAAGATCTTTTATCTCTGCCGTACCGATCTCATCCCTTATTAACAGCGCTACGCCACCTCCTTTTCCTTTTTGTCTGTCCTTCCTAAATGTTGAGTACCCTGGAACATTCAGTTCCCAGCTTTGGTTACCCTGCAACCATGTCTCTGTAATGGCAATTACATCATACCCATTTACTCCTATTAGTGCCATTCATTCATCCACCTTGTTGCAAATGCTATGTGCATTTAGATAAAGTGCCTTCAACTTTGCCTGTTTAATATTTTTCTGCACTTTGACCCTCTTTACTGTTGACCTTTGTTTCTGCTCTCTACTAGTTTTGCTGACTACTTTTCTAACTTGCATTTCCAGCTTTGTTTCTTTTTGTTCTGGGCCCACATTTAGGTTCCCAGCCCCCTGAGAAACTAGTTTAAATCCTTCCCAACAGCTCTAGGAAACCCCCCTGCGAGGATATTGGTCCCGGTTCTGCCGAGGTGTAACCCGTCCAGCTTGTACAGGTCCCACCTTCCCCAGAATCGGTCCCAATGTCTCAGGAACTTAAATCCCTCCCTGCTGCACCATCTCTCCAGCCACGCATTCATCTGGTCTATTCTCCTATTTCTGCTCTCGTTAGCACGTGGCACTGGGAGTAATCCTGAGATTACTACCTTTGAGGTCCTGCTTTTTAATTTATTTCCTAGCTCCCTATATTCTGCTTGCAGGACCTCGTCCCTCTTTCTACCTATGTCATTGGTAGGGATACATGCATTTTATTATTTGTCAGGTGGAGGTTGGCATAGTGATCCGTAAATCTGCATTTAAAAAAAATGAAAGTTGTTTTCGCTTTTAAGAGGCACTGCAGTGCCTCTGGCAGTGAAAGTAACAACAGCCCTCAAGTTTTTGGCCTCGGGAAATATCAGTACTATTAGTCAGTCTGCAGTCCATGCCTGGATCAAGGTGACTGATGCCCTGTTTGCTAAAGCCAGTCAATTCATACTTTCCTGTGGACTTTGTATGTATTGTAGGTTTCCCCAAAGTACAGGGTATCAGCGACTGCACCAATATAGCTATCAGAGCTCCTGCCAATGAGTCTGCAGCCTTCTTGAATCATAAAGGTTTTAATGCCTTAATGCTCAGCCGTTGTTGTATGATGTCCCTCTCCCGAACATCTGTCTGAGGCTGACCCACACTGTCCACAACCTTGGTGTCATATTTGACCCAGAAATTAGCTTACGACCATTAGCATAACAAAGGCTGCCTACTTCCAAAATAACAACAGAAAATGCTGGAAATACTCAGCAGGCCAGGCAGCATCCGTGGAGAGAGAAACAGAGTTAACGTTTCAGGTCTGGGACCCATCATCAGAACTGTAAAAAGTTGGAGATGTAACAGATATTAAGCAGGTGCAGAGACGGGGGGGGGGGGGAAAGAAATTGAAAGAATACCCTGTACTTTTGTAAGAGGCAGGAAAGATAAAATGTTGCAAATGGGAGTGGCAAAAATCATACTGCATGAAAAATGGGGGCAGGGATAATTATCTGAAATTGTTGAACTCAATGTTGAGTCCGGCAGGCTGTAAAGTGCCCAATCGAAAGATGAGGTGCTGTTCCTCGAGCTTACGTTGAGCTTCATTGGAACAATGTAATAGGCCGAGGACAGAGAGATCAGAGTGGGAGTGAAGCGGTGAATTAAAGTGACAGGCGACCAGAAGCTCAGGGTCACCCTTACGGACTGAACAGAGGTGTTCCGCAAAGCGGTCGCCCAATCTGCGTTTGGTCTCCCCAATGTAGAGGAGACCGCATTGTGAGCAGCGAATACAGTATATTAAATTGCAAGAAGTACAAGTAAATCGCTGTTTCACCTGGAAGGGGTGTTTGGGGCCCTGGACAGTGGGAAGGGAGGAGGTAAAAGGGCATGTGTTGCATCTCCTGCGCTTGCACGGGAAGGTGCCAGGTGAAGGAGAAGGGCTGTTGGGGGTGAGTGGACCAGGGTGTCGCGGAGGGAGTGGTCCCTTCGGAATGCTGAAAGGGGAGGTGAGGGGAAGATGTGTTTGGTGGTGGGATCACGTTGGAGGTGGCGGAAATAGCCGAGGATGATCCGTTGAATGTGAAGGCTGGTGGGGTGAAAGGTGAGGACAAGGGGAACCCTATCGTGGTTCTGGGAGGGAGGGGAAGGGGTGAGAGCAGAAGTGCCTTCTTGCACCTCCGTAACATCGCCCATCTCCGCCCTTGCCTCAGCTCATCCGCTGCTGAAACTCTCATCCATGCCTTTGTTAACTCTAGACTTGAATATTCCAACGCACTCCTGGCTGGCCTCCCACATTCCACCCTACGTAAACTTGCAGTCATCAAAAACTCGGCTGCCCCTGTCCTAACCCGCACCAAGTCTCATTCGCCCATCACCCCTGTGCTTGCTGACCTACATTGGCTCCTGGTTAAGCAGCGCCTCAGTTTCAAAATTCTCATCCTTGTTTTCAAATCCCTCCCTGGCCTCGCCCCTTCCTATCTCTGTAATCTCCTTCAGCCCCACAACCCCCCCGAGATATCTGTGCTCCTCTAATTCTGCCCTCTTGAGCATCCCTGATTATAATCGCTCAATCTTTGGTGGTCGTGCCTTCTGTTGCCTAGGCCCTAAGTTCTGGAATTCCCTCCCTAAACCTCTCCGCCTCGCTACCTCTCTTTCCTCTTTTAAGACGCTCCTTAAAACCTACCTCTTTGACCAAGCTTTTGGTCACCTGCCCTAATGTATCCTTATGTGGATCGGTGTCAAATTTGTTGTCTTAAAATACTCCTGTGAAGCGCCTTGGGACGTTTTACTACGTTAAAGGTGCTATATAAATACAAGTTGTTGTTGTTGT
Organism: Somniosus microcephalus; assembly: GCF_052327205.1. NCBI lineage: Eukaryota > Metazoa > Chordata > Chondrichthyes > Squaliformes > Somniosidae > Somniosus > Somniosus microcephalus. Next base: position 250,528,858 of record NC_140990.1, on the reverse strand, counting down.
TATAACCACCAGGATCAGATCATGTAGTTCTGTGCTACTTTCTTGGCAGCTGTCATAATGACTGCATGAGCCAGTCCTCCAGACACTTTCTCCATCTCCCACTTCCCTTTGACTCAGCACTGCAAGTCAGTGGCTGGCTGTTTATCGCCAAGCACTATCCCCTTCCCACCTGGCTCATGACACCTCTACCAAACTCTCACATGTTGGCTGAAATGCAATAGACATAAACACAGCTGTAGGTCCACAAGAGCTTTTTTTTATTTATTCGTTCTTGGGATGTGGGCGTCGCTGGCAAGGCCAGCATTTATTGCCCATCCTTAGTTGCCCTTGAGAAGGTGGCGGTGAGCCGCCTTCTTGAACCGATGCAGTCCGTGTGGTGAAGGTACTCCCACAGTGCTGTTAGGGAGTTTCAGGATTTTGACCCAGTGATGATGAAGGAACGGTGATATACTTCCAAGTCAGGATGGTGTGTGACTTGGAGGGGAACTTGGAGGTGGTGGTGTTCCCATGCGCCTGCTGCCCTTGTCCTTCTAGGTGGTAGAGGTCACGGGTTTGGGAGGTGCTGCCGAAGAAGCCTTGGCAAGTTGCTGCAGTGCATCTTGTAGGTGGTACACACTGCAGCCACGGTACACCGGTCTATTTTGCTGTCTATGCCCAGTTGCAAAATCTATCCAAGTCCTTCCCTAAGGCCCAGAAATTCGGGTCGGAGGCGTCCCGCAGGTGCAAGCCTCCGACCTGCACTTACCTAGCGCGCCAGCCGTTGTGCTGTGGGCCCGCGTGGGATTCCAATCCTGGGCCTGCTCCAACTGCCGGCGCGCAGTGCTTGCATATCCCAGGGGCGCAGTTAGTTCGAAGCGTCCCCTGGGATCACGTGGGCCATGGAGAGCCAATGGTAGCAGGGAATCTCTATTCATTAATTTGACAGGAAGACCTGTCAAATCTATGAATACAATTCAGCCCCAAAACATAACTAAAACTTCAAATACATTTTTTTTAAATCACATTTTTAAAATAACTATAAATTACATACAATAACTATTTTAAACAATAATTTAAATTTTTGAAAAAATTATTTAAAGTTTCTAACGGGGCTAAAAATAAACTTACCTTTCTTTAAAGTATTTAAAAATAATAAACCTGTGGAAAAAATGTTTTAATTTTACTTAATTCACCACTTCTTCTTCTTCTTAGGCAGTCCCTCGGAATCAAGGATGATTTGCTTCCACATTAAAAATGAGTTCTCAGGTGACTGATGAGTCCAATGTGGGACCTACAGTCTCTGTCACAGGTGGGGCAGACGGTGGTTGAAGGGGCGGGTGGGTGGGGTGCTTGGGTTGACGTGCGCTCCTTGCACTGCCTGCGCTTGGCTTCCGCTTGCTCCCGGCGAAGAGACTCGAGGTGTTCGGCGCCTTCCCAGATGCTTCTCCTCCACTTTGTGCGGTCTTGGGCCAGGGATTCCCAGGTGTTGGTGGGGATGTTACACTTTTTCAAGGAGGCTTTGAGGGTGTCCTTGAAGCGTTTCCTCTGCCCACCTGGGGCTCTCTTGCCGCGTTGGAGCTCCGAGTACAGCGCTTGTTTTGGGAGTCTCCTATCGGGCCTTGTTAAAAGCAGGCCTTGCAACTGCTTTTTAGAAGCGTAGCTCCTGGAGACTTACCCTCCCGGAGAAACCTGCAAAAAACCGAAAGTTCCAGGCGTACGCGCTGCCTCTCCGGCGCACACGTTCATAGAAACATAGAAGATAGGAGCAGGAGTAGGCCATTCGGCCCCTCGAACCTGCTCCGCCATTCAATGAGATCATGGCTGATCATCCAAACTCAGTACCCAGTTCTGGCCTTCTCTGCATATCCCTTGATCCCTTTAGCCTTAAGACCTATCCTTTAAGGGAACGGAAGTTCCGGTTTCCCGCGCATGCATCATTTGTCTCTACTAGTCCTCCCTATTTTACTGTTGTCAACAAATTTCGTGTGCTTACATTTGGTTTCATTTTAATGTCAGTTAGGAACAGTGGTCCCAGGAGGACACACTCAACTCTTCTGTTAGCACTCCCGCTTCTGAGTGAGAAGGTTGTGGGTTCAAATCTCACTCCAGAGTCTTGAGCACAAAAACTTATGGTGGCACTTCAGTGCAGTGCTGAGGGAGTAATGCATTCCAGAGGTGCTCTTTTTCAGATGAGATGTTGAACCAAAACCCTGTCTGCTTGCTCAGTTGGACATAAACGATCCCATGGCAGTATTCAAAGAAGATTAAGGAAATTCTCTTGGTGTCCTGGCAAATATTTATCCCTCAATCAATACTCTTGAAATAGATTAACTGGTCATTTGTCTCATTGCTGTTTGTGAGACCTTGCTGTGGTTCATTGGCTGCCATGTGTTCTCTACGTTACAACAGTGACTAAACTTCTAAAAGTACATAATTGGCTGTGAAGCACTTTGGGATGTCCTGAGAATATGAAAGATGCTATCTAAATGCAAGGTCTTTTTTCTTTTCTCTTCTTGCTCAAGACATTGCTCTTGTGCTATTTTCTGTTTGGGGTGTAGGTGCTTTTTGTTTGCATTTGGGATGATAATGGAAGGGAGGGGTTAACAGCTATTACTAGTTGATGGGTAGTGTTCTATGCTTTTTTAGAAGAACTGTTACACCCTTGATTTTCCATGACATTGATTCTGTTTGAAATGCCCTCAGAAGGGCGTTTAGGTGAGAGTCTGCGTCTGTCCATGGCTATAATTATCTCAAAGTGATTTTGTTTTTTTCCAAAGCTTTTGGATCCAATGCAATATCATTATCTACTGCCACTTGCCCAAAACTGCAGTGGCAAATGTATAGACCAGATGATCATGGATTGTTAACTGTTCATGTGGTTGAGCGCTGGTGGAGTTTATTGGGACAAAAATGGCAGTTTTGTTTCAGATTGTTTGTTCATTTTGTCGGATCTCTTTTGTGCAATTAGAATTTAATGGATTACTGGATTGACTAGGATACCAACTGTCCCTCTGAAGGGTCAAAAGTCATGAAATTTTTATTGTTAGAAGTTGGTTGCCTTTATTTTGCCAACTTATTTGTGACTTAGCTCCAGCAGTGTACATCAAGGTAGTTTTTCACTTCTCTCCCTTTTTTATTTTGTAGAGATTGTTCTATTTTCTATTATTTAGAAAAGCCACTGTGGTCCTTTTGTGCCATCTGCAGCATCATGTGGAGGTATCCAGGTTGCTTACCTGATCTGCTGAAAAGAGACATGTGGATGTTGTGTAAAGACAGGATTGGTTTTGGCTGAGATGTGCGCTCGCCCCCCTGCCCCCCCCGCCCCCCCACTCCACCCCACACCTCCAGCCATGTTCCAGTCACCTGCCAACAGTCACTGTCCAGATTTACAATTGGAAAATGGCTTACAGTGAGATACCAGAGATCCCCCCACTATCCAAACACCAGCAGCAGTCAACTGGGCTGTAAGAACCTATTCTTTCAACATTGGGGAAGGAAGACTGTCAAAATCAAGAATGGGACTTTGTACTAAATTTCCATGCATGAAATTCACCCTTCCACAGTCGCTTTAAAGCTATATCATATGCGTGCAGTCGCATTTGATCCTCATTTTCAACTATGGAGAAACTTGGGTCGGGTTGTCGATTCTAAAGATTGCACTTTTAGTGGCAAGGTGCAGGTTATGTTTCAGTAGTATTTCTAATGGAAGCATTTCTGCAATAAATAAGGTATAAATTAAATTTGTTATTTCTGAGTACTTGGTCACTTTAAATTTGAAACCCAGGATAACTAATTCCAAAATGAAGCTCAGATTCCAGTTCAATCGTTTTTTTAAATGTTTGTGAAGAGCCAACTGTCAAATAGCCAAGATTCCTTTGCTGAAGCAGAAGGAGGATGAGTAAAGAACATTAGTAAATTTTTGCACCTGTTAAAATCAGTTTTAAAACCTTGTGCTTCCAAAGACAATAAAGGGACTGAATCGAAGTTGAGGTAACTGGACTATGAATTACAAATGCTGCCTTCATAAAGTGGCTTTGTGTGCATTTTATGGCTATATAATTGGATATAACTTTTTTTTCTACACAAAAGTAAATGTATTGAAGTGGAGAAATGGTAATGCAGGTAATTCTTATAATGGTAAAGTGTTTCTGAGAACCCTGTGTCACGTTTGATAGCAGGTGATATATGCTGTGATGTGGTATATGATCATATATGCTGCTATAAATTTAGAAACTTGAAGTTCTAAATAGAGACAAAAGATGCATTTCATCAGGTGAGGTCTCTGCTATAGTATGACCGTACTCCAATGGCAAACATGGCAGCCTTGCCTACTCCAGGAAATTAGCTTGTCTGGAACTGCCCATCGTAGTGAATACAGTACAATTAAAATAGTGTAATGCTGCTTGAGGCTGGAATTCAAACATACAAACTACCAGACCAACTCAGTAGTGGTAGATCTACCTGGTAATTTCTGTTGTTATTTCGGATTTCCAACATCCGCAGTATTTTGCTATCGTATCCTATTAGACTAATTTATTCCTCCTCTTTCCCCTTGCCTCTCTTGGCCATGCACCATCTGAGGCTTAGAATTGAGTATTAACCTGTTCACAGTAACTGTTACCCTGAAATTCCACACAGTGAGTTGCACTGCAATTGTATCAATGAGACATGGGTTGCTCCTGCTGATGGTCAGAGTACAACCGTAGAAAACCACTTCTGGCTGAAGATTGGAGCAGCAGGTAAGTGTCAAAGTGGTTGGCTCACTCAGTTCACATCAGGTAGCTTGACTGGATGTCTCGTGATTATTTTTGTGCCTCTTTCCAAGAATGTCTACCACAGGAGCAGCAGGCAGAGACAGCCAAAGGAAGGACAAGGGCAGGGTACAAAGGCATAAAAGAAGAGCCCACAGCTTACAATGAGTCGCACCTGAAAACCCTTGTTGATGGAATAGAGCAGAGGAGAGAGAGACTGCTGGGAGAAAGCCTCAAAAAATGTCTCTTGTGGCGGCACTGGCATTCTGGTTAAGGGGGCACAAACTTGGGATCTTACAGTATGGGTACCCATCTCCCCAAAGCATGCTTAAGCTGTCTCATGTCACTTGGCACACACTCCTCAGTTGCCAGATTTCACCTAATTCATTTAATCTTGCTGTAGAAGAAATTGCCACACAATGCCCGCAAGAAGCTGGCTTGCAGAGGGGGCACATGACTTTAAAGACACCATCCTCTCTGAGGAGCAGGCCATGAAGCTGGTGCATTACTTGTTCTTGCTTTGGGAGATCGTAAGGTTGGGGGCTTAGTGCCAGTGCTGTGTTCGTGACTGGACACCAACACAATCACGACATCACCTGTGAAGCACCACACAACAACAACAACTTGTACTTATATAGCACCTTTAACGTAGTAAAACGTCCCAAGGCACTTCACAGGAGTATTAAAAGACAAAAAATTTGACACCGAGCCACATAATGAGGAATTAGGGCAAGTGACCAAAAGCTTGATCAAAGAGGTAGGTTTTAAGGAGTGTCTTAAAGGAGGAAAGAGAGGTAGAGAGGCGGAGATGTTTAGGCAGGGAATTCCAGAGCTTAGGGCCGAGGTAACCACAAGCTTCCATGCCCTTCTCTGTCTCTTTAATTCTAAGGGAGTAATGCTCACCCATTCTTGGCTTGTAGCCCCCTTTCCACCACAGCAACAGGGAACAGAGGATGAGGAAGAATAGGAAATATGATGATGAACAGGAGAGATGGAACTCCTTCATTGTGAATTATGAGGACGATGGTGAGGATGATGATGAAGAGGGAGAAGTAGACAGGGTCAAGCCCAAGAAAGAGGTTTTGCAATGACCTCCTACCTCATGTTCCTCTGCCACAGCCCCTTCAAACTCACCCTGTGTCACTGTTTTTTCCCTACCACGCACCAGCTCAGACACTTTTACACTGAGGGCAGTTAAATTGTGTTGGTGAAGATGTAGCAGCAGGTGAGTCACAGAGTGCAAGAGAGCCATAGAAGTGGGTGAGACCAAGGAGGTGGTTGCTAATGGCTTCAGAGTTATGAGATACAGATGTCATGGGTACTCATCTGAAAAGAAGGATGCTCAAGGACCATTACACGTGTACATACAGACTCTTTAGATCAGTCTCTAAGAATGTGCAGCAACTGACAAGTGTTACTTTGGAGTCTACAGCTCTCATTCTGGTGGCAGTTGGGGACAAAATGGACAGTACCCTGCGTGCAGGTTGCCTTCTCTCTAGAGTATTTAGGATCTGATAACTGCCACTAGACCAGCGAGTCTGCTGACCAGGAGGCCCAGCAGAATAGTGGCAGCTGGAGATCACCAGCCTGAGTCTGTTGTCATCCGACCTCCTTGCCACCTCCCCCTTCCTGCAAGAGCACCATGCCAGTAGAACATATGAGGTGGCATAGTGGTTAGCACTGTTGCCTCACAGCGCCAGGGACCCGGGTTCAAATCCGGCCTCGGGTGACTGTCTGTGTGGAGTTTGCACATTCTCCCCGTGTCTGCGTGGGTTTTCTCCGGGTGCTCCGGTTTCCTCCCACAGTCCAAAAATGTGCGGGTTTGGTTGATTGGCCATGATAAAAATTGGCCCTTAGTGTTAGGGGGGATTAAATACATGGGGTTATGGGGTTACGGGGATAGGGCTTGGGTGGGATGGCTGTCAGTGTCGGGACCGGGTGCTAGGGTTTGGATGATCAGCCATGATCTCGTTGAATGGCGGAGCAGGCTCGAAGGGCCAAATGGCCTACTCCATCTTCTATGTTTCTATGTTTCTATGACACCAAGCTGCCCAGGAACAAGCTCCAGATATGCAGCCAGCAATGGCTTCTTCAAAGGAGCAAACTATCACCTTTTTGTATGGTGAAGTTGTGCTAGGCACAGCAGGCTATAACAATGCAGGACACGGGAACTGGAGCATACTAGAGAGCTTCTCCTGACCTGTCTAGGCAATGAAAATGCTTCTTTAGGACCTCGATGGTCAAATAGGAGCAGGAGTAGGCCTTAAGGCCCCTCGAGCCCGCTCCACCATTCAATAAGATCATGGCCAATCTTCTACCTCAAATCCACTTTCCCACCCTATCCCCATATTCCTTGATTCCCTTCTCAGTGGCCATTCTGGAACAGGCCTGTGCCTCATTGTAGCACTCGTCTGATGCTGTTCAGGCAATATAGTGAGGTCATCATCCATGGGCGCATGCGGTAGGCCTTGTAAGCCATCCATTGACTTGATCTTCCTTGAATTGGTTATGGAGGGCTGAATTTCAAAGGATGAATGAATTGTGGTGACTTCCAGCATATCTTACATTAACATGTAGGATGCTTTGCATGTTGTCGCACACAATCTGTACATTCAGGGAGGGGAAGCCCTTCCTGTTGAGGTAGTTGAGGGCGTTTTCTGTAGGAGCTTGAAAAGCAATGTGGGTGACATCTATTGCACCGTGGACCTCGAAAACCTCGTAAAACTGGATGGCCCTACTTTGCTGCTGCCTTGCTCTGATGCTAAAGTTGATGAATTGCCTAGCTCTCATAATGGTTACGTGCCTGTACTGCACCCTGACTGATATTACCGAGATCCCCCATGGTTGCCTGAAATGACCCTGTGGCATAAAAATTCATTGCAGTTGTTGCCTTCACAGCCACAGACAGTGCAGGCAGATAAGTTTCACTGTGGGCAGATAAGTATCGCTGCAGGTCTCCATGAGAAGTGGCAGAGCTCCCATATTCCCTCCTTAGTGAAGCACTCTCTTCTAATACGCATCTGCTCACTTAGGTCATCGTAGATTATGTGTTGTCTGCATATTCTTGACGGGATGTGGGGTAAATATCTGGGCACGTCCTCCTTCAATCCTGCTTCACTCTCATGTCTGTCCTTCCTCCTCCTTCATGAATTGAGAGTATGCCCATAGGGAATACCATACTTGCTCCTAAGAAGCCGTCTTTGGGATTGACAACAATGGTCAAAATCTCCTGTTGGTCTCTCACTGCCAGAAACAAGTCTAAGGCTCTGTAAGCAGAAAGAATGTTTTAAAAATTACTCCAAAAAGTTGTTGCTACTCAAAACTCTTTGAGCTCAGAAACTTTTCACTTGCAGTTGTCTCAGCTGATCCTGGCAGCAGATGTATCTTTTATTTCTCATTTCTAACTTCGTGTATTAAGAGTGTAAAGCAAGGAAATGCAGAGCTGGGCACTGACCCTCCAGCATATCATATATTATTTTATTATATCCAGTGCTGGGTACTTGACGGGTGGATTATGTGAAGGGCCCAATTGCGTTTTGAAAATCTTGTAGGTGGGTGAGAGTAGTTGAATCTGAGTGGGAAGCCAGAACAAATGGCTTCTGCCCCAGTTTGGTGTCTTGATTTTACACGGAATAAATGCTGAAAAGCATGTGGAATTTCAGAGCCTGTATTAGTATTTACTTGTTTTAAACTTCGGGTATCATTTGTACTTGCACTTAGTTGTTCTATTCTAAATATAGATATTTTCTAGTCTTGAACTAGATTAAAAGAAAATGTGAATGCCCTAGAAATGTATGGTACATCTATGACTAATTTTCTTTTTTGTTGTTGTACATGTACTTCTTTTTATTCTAAAACTGATTCATGACTATCATAAAACCACACTGGGAGGGAAGTAGAAATGCATTGAAAAGAGAAGTTCGAGTTGGAGTCAGGGAGCTTTTATTTGTCTTGCCATTGTTGTGCAGTTCTGCTAACCCTCATGTTTTAGCTGCTGAAAGGTTCTTTGTACTTTTCCTTTTCAGAAGTTTTCAAGCTTCTCATCCATCTTTTGTCCTTTGTTCAAGTTCATGACTGATGGTTTCAGAAGCGTCATACACAGGCATCTAATAATGGCCTGTGGCTACTGCTGTTTGACACCATGCTTAATTTCATGAAATGAAAGCAAGTAATTGTTCTTTAGAAGAAAAAGGGGGAGGGAAGGCATTCTTACAAAATGTTGATATCTTTGCTGATGCTGGCATTTAAGGAATTTGGCCCAGTATCTGTCCACGCACAAGTGATCCAGTCAGAATCTCATTTATTTTTTCTTTGCATCTTGCACTACTCACAACTTCTGTTCAATTTCACTTTGAATGAAACACTAGCATCTGGAAATTGTCAATTATTAAGCTCTATACAATTGCATCACAAGATGAATCTGTACATTATGTCCTTGTGTTGGCACATCTGTAAGGAAATATTTTAATATGTAGCAGCATTACAGTACAGTTGAAGTTGCCAGATTTAAATATCTATAATGTATTAAAAGTGGCAGGTGGGCCACCATGTTCCATTTTAAAAGAGACCCATCTACCTTCAATATCTGTGAAGCTTGCAGTTGGCACTGTGATAGGGCTGTGCAATATTAAACAATCACATAACGTTAAATCAAAAAAATAGTTGCTGCAGCTGTATTCTTATCCTCACCACTGGGTTGCTGTATTAGTAAGTCCTTGGACAGGTTTTTAAAAATTATTTTTGTGAATAAGAAAAAGGATTTTTTCTCTAAAGCACAGCTTTGTGCTTCTCTGATTTGTGCATATGATCATTCAACTTTTCTTTATAGCGTCATGAACTTTTCCCCCTTGTGGTCCAAGTAGGCCTAGCAGCATTATCTAAAGAACCTTCATTGCTTCTGTCCTCTCCTTCCATCTCTCTTTTTCCTGTATTGCCCTCTTGTCCACCATTAACCCCATTTGACCTGTATACTGCACTTGGTCTTGACTCTCTGGGGTAATTTTGACTTTGGGCGATACCTCTTGATTTTTGCTTTAATTTCCATTGACTTCAATCAGGAGTGATGTATAACGGTAGCTGATCCAATATTGGCCATTTTACACGATCGCCCAAAGTGAAAATTACCTCCTAGTGTGCCAAACCAGCGGAGCTTAACTACAGTATTTAAAAGATTAGATATCCTTAGGAGTTGTGATTATTTAAATGTGTATCTTTTTTTCCTTTTCTCCCTCTCCCTCATACCCACACTTCCAAATAATGTAAAATAAACTAAAGTGAGATTTTAATGAATTGCAACCAATTCAGAAACTAGTACAATTAAACTGTGTGCACTGTTTTTACGTATCAAAATATTGGGATAATGCAACGCTGTGTGTAGAACATCCCATTCTTAAATTTGTTTAGCAAACCAAGAAAAATTTTACACAAAGTTTGAAATTTTAAAATGTTGGTAGTTGGCGACCAATCTCACTTTAAAGTTAGGAGAAACCAGGGCCGGAATTTTCCTTACTAGGGTGGGTCCGGTGCAGGCAGTGTCCATGTCGGGTCGCGACCCCGTTGCTGGCTCCATCCCGCTGTAGAAAATGAACTTGCCTTAATGGGGCCTATTAAGCCCGCCTAGCGCGTTACCCGGCCCAATTAGATGGAGTGGATCTGGTGATGTTATTCATGATGCGTTTTAAGCCAGGATCCTTAAAGGGACCATGGCCACATTAAATTTTAAGTTTAATCTAACATAGTGGTTGTTGAATCTTTTACTGTACAATAATATAATAAAAGTTGTATATGAGTGACAAAGAAATATTTAAATAATATTATCATTAAGTAATATGTCGCCTTCTACAAATGCGATCAAGAACATAATTTAAAAAGTACATTAATTAGGAAGTTATTGGTGCTTTAGTCAAATCTATAGACTTTTGTATCAGTAATTGGTACAAATAAAAGATGTGTGTTTTTATAGGTAATACATAAAATTAAGCAGATTTTAAATGTAATTGTGAAGTGGTGGAATTACAATCTTATGCAAGTTCAGCGGAAGAGCTGTGGAATCCCTGACAAACAGTGTAAGTGGTGCTTACAGTGCATTTCTGGGATTTCTGCAGCTCTTCCATTGAAGTTAACAATGGGCAAGTGAGAGAACCTCTGCAGAAATTCACCCTAAAGTCTCAGACTGAAAAATTACATTAGTCGTATTCAGGGACTGAAAGCAAATTGAACCAGTGGAATGAGTGATGAGAATGAAATTGTTATGGTTGATGACTTGATTTAATGTGTAACTGGACAATCACAGTGAGAAAAACCTGACCAGAAACAACACAAAAATTGTATATGTCATTTTTTATAGTGCAGATCATTCACTGCAATTACTGTGAGGTTGGAAGGAAACAGCCAAGAATGGCCAGTGAAAAATGTATTTCCCTCACCATCCAGGTTAGCACTTACAACTCTTCAGGAATTTCCGAATTAACATTTACCAGTAGCTTTTCAAGTAGAACAGAATCTCCATCAGTCTGTTAGCTGACGTAATCAACATATTTTTTATTTTGCTTTGTTTTCCATGCTGTAATCAGCAAGTAATCAGCTGGAGCAATGGCCACAGCATGCACGCATCAGGTTGACAGACAGGTTCCTGAGCTGCGTGAATCCCGTGGCCATGCAGGGAAATTTAAAAAGTAGGGGGGAAAAGACTCCTAAGTGCCTATAAAGCACCTCATAATGATTTCAATTGGGTCCCCCGCCGCTGCCGGTCGGGTCAGCTCCTCGGTGACAGACATGCCTGTGGGAAAGGAGCATGGGAGCGGGATGACATTTTTTGATGAAGTAACAGGGAGGATTGATAAAGGGAATGCATTGGATGTTGTCTACATGGATTTTTGGAAGGTGTTTGACAAAGTACCACATAGAAGGCTGGTTAACAAAATTGAGGCTCATGGAATAGGTGGGTCAGTGGCAGCTTGGATAAGGAATTGGCTTAAGGACAGAAAACAGTGAGTTGAGGTAAATGGCCGTTTTTCAGACTGAAGGATGGTAGACAGTGGTGTTCCCCAAGGGTCAGTGCTGGGGCCACTGCTTTTTTTATATATATAAATGACCTGGATATTGGAATACAAAGTAGAATTTCTAAATTTGCCAATGACACCAAACTTGGGGATGTGGCAAACAGTGATGATGATACCAATCGACTACAACAGGACATAGAAAGGCTAGCAGAATGGGCAGGCAAGTGGCAGATGGAATTTAATACAGAGAAGTGTGAGGTGATGCATTTTGGCAGAATGAACAGGGAGAGGCAATATACACTTAATGGCACAGTTTTAAAGAGTGTGCAGGGACAGAGGGATCTGGGAGTTAATGTGCATAGGTCCCTGAAGGTGGCGGGACATATTGAGAGAGTGGTTAGAAAAGCATATGGGATCTTGGGCTTCATAAATAGAGGTATTGAGTACAAAAGTAGAGAAGTTATGCTGAATCTTTATAAAGCGCTGGTTAGGCCACAACTGGAGTATTGCGTCCAGTTCTGGTCACCACACTTTAGGAAGGATCTGAAGGCCCTAGAGAGGGTGCAGAGGAGATTTGCCAGAATGGTTCTGGGGTTGGGGGATCTTAGCTACAAGAACAGGTTGGAGAAGTTGGATTTGTTTTCATTAGAACAAAGGAGGTTGAGGGGTGATTTGATAGAGGTGTACAAGATTATGACGGGTTTTAGGCTAGATGGGGAAAGGCTGTTCCCACTAGTTGATGGTACAAGACTAGGGGACACAGATTTAAGGTTTTGGGCAAGACATACAGGGAGGATGTGAGTAAAAACTTTTTTACGCAGCGAGTGGTGAGGACCTGGAACTCGCTGCTGACAGAAGTGGTGGAAGTGGACACACTTAGGCCTAGAAATTCACTATGGCCCCGCCAGCTGGCTAGCGCCCAAAAGTTAGCGCTGGGCGGGAAGCCTATAGCGATCGTCAGATATTCATTGTTAGCGCCCCAATTCGGAACCGGGCGCTATACCAGGGTGTGCCCGCCTCCGCTTGGGGCGCTGACACTGAATATCAGCGCTCTTGGCGCCGCTGCGCCAGCCGCTGCGGAGCGGCAGGCTGCGGTACTGCAGGCCTCCTCCTTCTCTTAAGGGGGAGCTGCCTGCAACGGGGAGATCGCCGTTGGATAGTGCCGGCAAATGAGCCTGGCACCACGGAGAAGTGCCGGGCTCGCGGAAAGCAGCCGGCAATGCCGTGGGGGGGGGGGGGGGGTGGTGGAGGAGGCCGGGGAAGGAGGTGCGGGCAGGCGGCCGCCGAAAAAGCAGCCGGCCGCACCTTCCGCTTTAAAGCGCCCCACTAAGGCAGCAGGACGGCCCCATTTTCTGGTCGCTGTTTGCGGCCGCTTCGGAGGAGGCGGCCGCAACTAAATATGGGGATCGGGCCGGTTTCGGGGCGGAACCGGGGCACTGCGCACACCGATGACGTCATCGGTGCCGGCGCAGCGCTAACGGCTACCGCCGCCAATACCGCTGCGCTGAATATCTGCGCAAACTCATTTCTGGCGCAAAATCACTCTTTAGGCGTTAACTGGGCGCAAAGCTGGCAGCGCCTTAATGAATTTCTAGGCCTTAATGTTTTCAAGGGGAGACTGGATAGGCACTTGAGGGAAATAAACTTGCAGGGCTATGGGGATTGAGCGGGGGAATGGGACTGACTGGATTGCTCTACAGAGAGCCGGCACGGACTCGATGGGCCAAATGGCCGCCTTCTGTGCCATTATGACTCTATGACAGCGGGTTCACGACCTTTCCCACCTGACCCACTGTCGATCGCGCCCGCTACCACCACGGAAAATTCAGCCTAAAATTGTTGGGGGTTTGCTCAATACATCTGGTCCTCCTGAGTGAACATGAACTGGACAACTCTGAAGACATTTTATGCACCTGTTGAAGTTTCTGACTGGTTGCTTTAAGGTATTCGTTGAAAAAGGAAGAACGTCTGTTAAACAGTTGGTATTTATTTTTTAAGGAATCATTGTTTTTCAGTCATTTTTGGAGTTCGGGATTACTTTGGGAAATGCGGGCTGGGATTTCCCTCCTTCCGCTGATTGTTTTCCAGCAGAAGTCGGATGAAAATGGATCAGGGACGTGCTGCACAGCATTTATGGGCTGGCAGATTATAAACATGCAAATGTGGGGAAAATATCACCCAATATGTTTCCTGTCATTTTGCCACAATAACACTGAATGCAGCGTGCTGGGGCCAGTAGAGGGGATTTAAAGTTTTTTTAAATGCAGGGAGCCTGTGCACAGGCTGTGGCACCAAATTCAAAATGTTCAAAAAATTCTAATATTATCGAGTTTTAGCAGCAGCTGTGGTGGGATTCTGAGGGTTGGTGGATTTGTTCCTCAGGCAGATCCTCGGCAGAGGCCTTGGGCCACCAAAATCAGGCAAATGACTCCCCCGTGGCCGGAAAATCGGTCGGGGGAACATCTCTGGGAGGGGAGCTCTGTTGCGCCGAAGCTGCGCCCCTCTTCCGCTAAGACAGGAAATCAAGGCTATGGTATTTGAACAGATCCCTTTAGAAACTTAAGCAAACTGGTTAAAATTAATATTGCCCAAGACAGGAAAGCTTTGTTTCTATTTTTAAATTTGTTTTATTTCTTCTCAATAATAGTTTCACTTTGAAGTGTATATATTTTTAATTAATATAATAGGCTGTATTTTGCGACCCCTATGGGTGCGTCCGAGGTGCGCACGCGCTCGTTGGGGCCGCGCAAGTGCCAGGTTTAGGCGTGCGAAATGCATGCGCTGAAACCCGGCACTTGCAATCTGTCAAGAATCTTCTTGATAGATCCTTCGCATTCATGGCCCAGAAATTCGGGTCTCCACGGGTGAGTACGCATGGGGTACTCACCCGTAGGCCTGATGGAAGTGCCGGTTTCCTGCATGCACTGCACATGCGCGGGAAACCGGCACTTCCGTTCCTCTGAACGAAGAGGTTCAGAGGTCCAATGCGTGCGCGGGGGAGGCTGTGCGTGCGCATGGAACTTCCTTTTTTTTTACAGGTTTTTCCATGAAGGTAAGCCTGCAGAATTTAGAAATTTAAAAAGCAGGCGTAAGGCCTGCTTTTTACAAGGTAAGTGGTGAATTAATTAAAATTAAAACATTTTTTCCACAGGTTTATTATTTTTAAATACTTTAAAGCAAGGTAAGTTGATTTTTAGCCCCGTTAGAAAATAAAATTATTTTTTTCAAAAATTTAAATTATTGTTTAAAATAGTTATTTCGTGTAATTTATAGTTTATTTTTAAAATGTGATGTTTTTAAAAAATTTATTTGAAGATTTAGTGCTATTTTGGGGCCGTAGTATTTATAAGTCTTGACAGCACTTCGAACTAACTGCGCCCCTGGGATACGCAAGCACTGCGCGCCGGCAGCTGGGCCAGGCCCCTGATAGGAATTCCACGGGGCCCTACAGCTCAACGGCCGGCGCACAAGGTAAGTGCAGATCGGGGGTTTGCACCCCCGGGAAGCCCCCAACCCGAATTTCTGGGCCCATGGGAAAAGGGCCTCTGCGGGTGGAGAGTTGCGCTATTTGCCCAACTTCCGCCCGCTGAAAGGCCGTGGAATTCTTAAGTCTGGTAAAAGCAGGCATAAGGCCTGCTTTTACCAGCATAAGAGTTTTAAAAAATAGAAAAATAAAATGTTATCAATCACTTATACATTAAAAACCCTGTCCAATAAGGTAAGTTTATTTTTAGCCCCATTAAAACATTTTTAAATTTTTTTTTTAAATATTTAATTAAATGCCATTTTAATTAATTTTATATATGTAATTTAAAAAATTTCATGTGCTCGTGTATTTTTTAAGTCATCTCCATTCATACTTTTGACAGTTCCGTACATACAGAACTGTCAAAAGTATGAATGGGGATTCCCTTCTTTCATTGGTTGGGCTGGTCCACATGATCCCGGGGCGCTTGCGAACCACATGCGCCCCTGGGACACGTAGGCCTCTACGCATTTCAACCAGGAGAGACCCATGATCGCAAGCCTCCGTATCCTCTGGACCACCAGGTAAATGCGTAGAAAATTTGATCGGAGGCATCTGCCCGCGGGAAGCCTCAGATCGCAAATTCAGGCCCAATGCCTTAAAGGTTACAATAATTAACAAAAATGTACTGTATAGGACTCCAGCTACCTGATCTTCACACTGTAACTTGGTAACACTGTTGCGACCTTGTCTCCCATTGAATGCGCTCTGAGGCTCTGTGAAACTGAAATGTTGGAACAGATTAAAACGATCTTTACTTCGCATGCAATTCCTGGCCTGGATGCTGATACTAATTTATTCAATCCTCTCAAACATATCAATTTTTACAGGAAATGCAGGTTAAAGTTTAAGCAAGTGTGTTCTGCAAACATAACGTCCAGTGAATGATCATGAATCGTTACACTTCTGCAAACAATTTGATTTGTGTTAAGGCATGTTCAGAAACCAGCTTGCAGTTATACTTGGGGCCAGCACAAGAGAAGACTTCTAGCAGTATGTGCTAAGCTGACTTGTTTTGAAGTGAAGTTTGGCAGTGGCCTAGCCTATTTTTATGCTTTCAGGACAGCTTCTGCATAGACATCTGTGGGAATCAATCCCAAAGACTAGAAGATTCCAGGCTTAGACCTCTCAAAGTGGTGGCACAAAACTCTTTTTCTTTTAGTCTCAGTAAAGTTCTCCACTTTGGCCTGTCCTACATGTACTAATTTATTTGGGCTATGGTGTTGTATTCTCTCACTTCTAACCTTTTTAAAAATAATCTTCTAAACAGACTATTGGTCGGTGCTCCGAAAGCAAAGGCATTTCCAGAACAAAAAGCTACTGTAACAGGAGGATTGTACAAATGCCCCATTACACCCCAAGAAAATGACTGTGAGCGTGCCATTTTTGACAACGATGGTGAGTGTTCATTATTAAACCGAGTTTACTGTCAAGCCAATGATACGGACAACCCCATTGAAAATGTTTAACCAGAAAATGCTGCGGGCTTGTAGGCAATTTTTTAACCACCAGGAGGGTTGAAAAGAATTTCATAATTTTCCGTGTATTGCACAGTATGTAAATTAACATTAAAAACTCCTACCCTTTCTTTACAAACCAAACTTGGGAAAGTTAAACAGCAATCCACAGACCACCCCCTACCCCATGTTTCAGTGATGGACAAAATCATAGTTGCCAACAGCTCAAGTTTTGCACATGCAATCAGCTTTTTCAGTGGCCGTTTACATGACTTATAGGACCCTTAAAATACTCCTGAATCTTTGGAGCTTTAAATTGCTCCATTGATTTGAGATTGTTAGTTAAGTTTATTGGCTATGCTGTAATTCCAAATAAAGTCTTCGGGGGGAAAATTCAGTTGGTAGCGCCTTAAGAGGGCGCTAAGTGGGGCGCAAAGCAACTAGCGCCTGGGCGCGGCGATATCTGCGCCTCTCGTGAAATTGACTGGACATTTTGCGGCGGCGCTAAACAATACCGCCACGATCTGCTGCGCCGGCAGATCGTGACGTCAGTCGAGTGCGCAATGCCCCGTTAGCGCCCCGGACTGGAAATTGAATGGCGCCCCCTGCCTTACCGCCTGCCGCTAGCAACGACCGGTTGAGGGGAGCGTTCTGCTGTCAGAAAGGGACTAGGGGAGCGCTATTTAAAGGCGACCACTTCCTGCCTTTATTTGTCGGTGACATTTTTGCACCACACATTCTGAGAGAGAGAGAGAGAGAGACTTCCGGAGAGATTCAACACTCTGAGCAGCACTTTGCAGGTTGGTTTTGATTTGCCCTTCCTTGTATCGATTTAGAAGAGACAGTGGGGTCTGCACTCTGAGCTCTTCCCCTGGTTCTCTCCATTGTTCTTTCCAGCAGATTTGATGTACAGGTCTCTCCAGGCCGAGATTCAAGGCTACAATGAGCAGGATGTGGATGCAGAGCAAGATCGACCCTCCCCTTTAAGATAAAAACAGAAAATGCAGGAGAAACTCAGCAGGTCAAGCAGCATCTGTGAAGAGAGAAACAGATTTAACGTTTCAGGTTGATGACCATTCGTCAGAACTCCCCTTTAAGAACTGGATGGTGCCAGTGTGCCTGTGTTACATTGCTGACTGAAATCACATGAGCTTCGCCAGCGCTGTGAGGTAGCGCCTCGCTCCTCGGCATTAGCGCCTTAAGAGAGGTGTGTAGCGCCTGATTTAGCGCTCCAATCACCTCCAGGGGCGATAAAAGCCAAGTTTGCTGTCAGAGGCGATAATTAGCACCAGGCGCTAAACTTTGCGCACCGCCAATAATAGCGCCCCAAACGGGGCGATACTGAATTTCTCCCCCTTAATCTTTTAAAACTATGCTTTAATGAAGTGGAACTTAGATCTGATTTTTTGGTAGGAAAGCAATGGAAAATTTTGAGGGTTTTCTTCAATTCGGGAGGAATTGAGTTTTTACTGATTTAACACCCCAATAAAACCTAGGAACTTAGTAGTGAAAATCATTAAAAACTGACTTTGAAGTTCCATGCTTTTCTTTTCAATGTATCTATGTGGTTTGAAACACTTCACTGCAACTTACTGTTATATTTTGTGCCTTTTCTGCCTCTCTTCTCTGAAGCTTCAAACTGTCTCAGCTCACTGTACTGCGCTTATTAAATGAGGCTGAAAACAGTTGCTGGCATTTCCTACATTTGAATAACTGTCCACTACAATCAAAAGTAAACGGTGGTCACATACGTAACTGAGCAAATCACACAGTATAGATGGGAGATTTTCCTGGGTCGTACTCAGACTAAACGCAACAAATATCAGAAAATTGGGTGGGTCAGAGCACACACCTGTAAAGGGATCTGCCCGATTTCCCTTCCATTTAAATAAATGGAGGAAAATCAGGCAGGTTCCTTAACAGGCTTGAGCTCTAACCCATCCATTTTCCCGATACCCACTGTGCCCAGGCAATCCAATGTGTCTGGGCGCAGACCCAAGAAAATCTCCTAGTATGTCTTTTGTTCCAATGTGGCTTGGCTCCTCCTTCTAGCCTTTGTTAGAAAGCCGGCTTTGGACCGTGTCCACAACTTTTGTATCTCGCTAAATTGGAATGTGGATTTTAACTGCAGCTAATTTTAAAACTATATCTTGTTAAAGCAACATCTAGAAACTAAAACAAGGCAAAAATACTTCATTTTTGTCACATGACTCCTTCCCTTTTGAATTCTATACTGAATACCGTTGATGTGATGATTATGTGTCTCAAATCTGCATTTATCCTTGATCCGAGGTGATGCATTAGTATTTTGGTTTTGGGAATGAGATGACATTGGAGCATTTTGTATTCTTACAAGGCACTGCTCTAAAACAGTAGATGAACATTTTTGCCACAAGTTGACCGTCTCTTAGTGTGAGTACAGTGTTCAGAAAGTACAATAAAGGCAGTCTTTTAAATACGATTGTAGTTTCTGTAGCAACCAGATGACGCTGAAACATTCTATTTCTTTAGAATAAGCACCTATCGTGGCAGTAGCCTGCAACTAAGGTAAATAGTTGGGTGTTTCTTTCGAAGGTCATGCAGAAAGCACACTACAAATGAGCTGGTAAACAGAGTGAAAACAGTGCTTTGAAAATGGTAATTTGGATGGGTGGGAATGTAGGAAAAGAGGAGGGAGTACAAATTAGTTTATCTGACATAAGAAGATAAAGAATATAAACTTAATTACCATTTCTCGTAAAAATGGCAGCTCAGGATGGGGCAGCGATGTGTGGTTCCTGCAGGATGTGGGAGTTTGGAGAAACAGATGTTAACTTGGACAACACATCTGGGGAAAATATCTCCAACTTGGATTACTTGAGCTCAAGATGTCAGAACTTGAGGCAGAGTTGTAGACAATCCAACATAATGGGAAGGGAGAATCATTTCTGGAGAAAGGGGGCTACCAGTGGAAGAGGAAGGAGTGGTGACTATCCACAGATCAGGGAAAGTTAAGAGAGATAGAACCACCCAGAGCATATTATCCTCTAACAAGTTTGAAGCACTGGGGAGGGTGAGGACTCTGGGAAGGGCCATCAAATTGATTGCAATGGCACCAAAAAAACATGAGCTGAGTTGTGTGGGATGGAGGCGGGGGTTGGGGGGGGGGGGGGCGGTGGTGGTGGTGAATTAGCAACTCTGTTAGGAATGCAGTAGTCATTGACCTGAAATGTTAACTCACTCTCTCTCCACAGATGCTGCCTGACCTGCTGAATATTTCCAGCATTTTCTGATTTTATTTCAGATTTTCAGATTTCCAGCATCCGCAGTATCTTGCTTTTGCTATAGAAACTATCCTGCCGTATACACGGAGCAGTTTCTCCAGCAGCAGGGTTGGGAGCCAGCATAAGAGAACCACTTCAGGAAGTTGTTCTCCCATATAAATGGGCCATTAGTTTTCCAAAAGGATGGTGCATTCAGAAAATTAGCATGTGAATGCAGGATCCTTTCTGAATGCCTAACGCAGCATTGGAAGTATTTTTATTCACAGTGCTCTGGTGGTAGCTATTGTGTTCCACAAAAGTCAATGGCCCAGAAAATCTGTGATACCTCAGTGTTGTGCCTTAGGTGGGAGTCTGCTGCAGGGGTTAGGAAATAGGCCTGATACACTGGGTCCCAGCCTTTTGTTGAACTTTCCGGGATGGCCTTTTGGGGTGGAGTATCCACCTACCCCAAACATGGCCATCAACATAGGCGGGATCTCTCTAACTTGGGAAGTTCCTGAATCCTGGGCCTTCAGTGTGACCTGACATAGTATTGGCTGAAATAACAACAGAAAACGCTGGAAAAACTCAGCAGGCCAGGCAGCATCCGTGGAGATAGAAACAGAGTTAACGTTTCAGGTCGAAGTCCTTTTGTCAGAACTGGAAAAATGCAGGAAATGGAAAACCAGTTTAGGGGCTGGGAAAAGGAGGAGGGGATGAAAGAACAAAAGGGAAGGTCAGTGATAGGATAGAAAGCAGGAGAGATTAAGAGACATTAAGAGATATTCAAGGCAAGAGGAGGTGGTAATGGGACAGGTTAAGGAATAAAGGATGGCTCTAGATGAAGTGTGAATTGCGCTCCCATTCCCACTCAGACCTCACCGTCCTCGGCCTCTTGCATTGTTCCACGGAAGCTCAGCGTAAGCTTGAGTAACAGCACCTCATCTTTCGATTAGGCACTCTACAGCCCTCTGGACTCAACATAGAGTTCAACAATTTCAGATCATAACCTCGGCCCCTATCACATATATTTTCTTTTTTTTATCCACACTTTTTGTTTTGCCTTTTTTTCTTCCCTCCCACATGGCAGCTGCCCTTCATTCTGCCAGCGCCATTCACACCTCATCCAGAGCCATCCTTTGTTCCTTAACCTGTCCCATTACCACCTCCTCTTGCCTTGAATATCTCTTAATGTCTCTTAATCTCTCCTGCTTTCTATCCTATCACCGACCTTCACTTTTGTTCTTTCATCCCCTCCCCCTTTTCCCAGCCCCTAAACTTGCTTTCCATTGCCTGCTTTTTTCCAGTTCTGACGAAAGGTCTTCGACCTGAAATGTTAACTCTGTTTCTCTCTCCATGGATGCTGCCTGGCCTGCTGAGTTTTTCCAGCGTTTTCTGTTGTTATTTCGGATTTCCAGCATCCGCAGTATTTTGGTATTGTACCTTTTCTTACTATTGTACTGTGTAAATTGTCCTTCCCATTGTATCAAAAACATATGCATTAAATGAAGATCAGCCAACCATTGTTTTGAGTGTTAATGTGATTTGTGAAGGGATTTAGTAATTTAAAGTTAGAATCATTAGGAGCCCAGTGGGGAGTGGCACTCACAGGGTCTGCGCTTCCTGCAGTTGCCACTGGGAGAGCTGGATTGTGGAATCAGATTGGGCTGCTTCATGTCACATTAAAAACAACTAATGGAAAATATTTGATGTATTTGTCTCTGAACATTTTATTTTCACCCTTTTTATAGTTGACCTGGCACAGGAAAGTAAAGAAAATCAATGGATGGGTGTATCTGTGGAAAGTCAGGGACCAGGAGGAAAAGTCATGGTAAGTTTTGAACTCTTTTCTATATGGTACCCTCTTTTTAAATATATACATATATAATATATGTGGGTCCGTATTTTCCGATCACAGGCCTCCTGCGGGCGGAGGCCTGCGATCTGGAAAAATCTACGCCCTTACCTGAGGGCTCCGCTCCTGGGCCTCACCAAACTCCAAGTGCGCAGGGCCCACATATCCCAGGGACGTATGTAGTTCGCAGTATCCCTGGGATCACGTGGGCCATGGGGAACCAATCACAGAAGGGAATCTCCCTTCATACACTTGACAGGAAGACCTGTCAAATATGTGACTGGAGATCACCCCAATAACATAGTAAAACTTTAAATACTATTTTTTAAATCACATTTAAAAAATTACTTGAAATTACAATAAATTAAGTATTTTAAACAAAAATTAAATTTTTTGAAAACAATAATTAAAGTTTTTTACAGGGCTAAAAATAAACTTACCTTTTTTAAAGTATTTTTAAATGATAAATAAGTGAAATTTAAAAAAAAAAACTTTTTTGAACTCTTAAACTGGTAAAAGCAGGCCTTACACCTACTTTTACCAGGCGTAAGAATTGTAAGGGTTTTCTGCGGGCGGAGGGTCTCCAAAAAGTGAAACTATCTGCCCACAGAGGCCCTTCTCCAGGGTAGCTGGAGGATCTGTCAAGACCATTCTTGACAGATCGGAAATGCTGGTTTTCAGTGCATGCACTGTGTATGCCTGAAACCGGCATTTCCAATGTCCCTACGGGTGTGTACACAGCTCGTACCCACCCATAGGGATCGGAATATCTGGGCCGTGATTTTTACTGACTATCTTTTAAGACTGCTGCCAGTGGTTGATTCATAGAAGCTTCACACCTTGTGATACTAGTGGATGGGTGGGCCTTGTAATGGCTTCCTCTTCCTACCCCCCCCCCCCAAATATCTGGCCCCCACTTGCATTCCTTTATAGGTTTTGTTATTGTTACTAATATTTTAAATTAATTATTAATAAATTATTCCTCTTAATTTTATGTTAAATTAGTATGATCATATTGAAAACATGACTGAAAGTGTTAATCAATATTTACTGATTCCTTCTGTTGGATTAGAAAGCAGGAAGGCTCCAAGTTCATCCGCTAATTTGTGCTGACTTAGCTGTTAGCATGCTATAGATTAACTTAAGTACCCCTTGGGTGAGCTGTAGGATAAATTAAATCAGGGTTCCACTGCTGATATTATCCAGCGACCCCTACTGGAAAAGTACACGTGTGAATGTCCGGTGAGGATGGGATTAAGCTCTGCACTGATGCCTTCTATAAAAAAAAAATTTCTATGACGTGCCTGTGAAGGATTTCAGTTCCGATGTTGCCATGTAACTACATTAGAGCATGGAAAAATAATCTTAAAATAGCTTAACATAGTAGAACAGGATGCTATTTAATAGTGGGCTAAATAGATAAGCCAATGGAAAATTGCTATGATTATTGGCTAACCCTTGGCATTAAAAGCCTAAAGTATTTTGTAATTTCAGGTTTGTGCACATCGATATGAACAAAGGCGATATGTGGATACACCAGAGGAATCTCGCGACGTGACTGGACAGTGCTATATTTTGAGCCAGGACCTAGTTTTCCGGGACTATGAAACCGATAACAATGTGAAACTTTGTTCTGGGCGACCTCAGGGTCATGAAAAATTTGGTATCTGTCAGCAAGGAGTAGCTAGCGCTTTTACCAAGGGCGATAATTATTCTGTGTATGGGGCTCCAGGTGCCTACAACTGGAAAGGTAACTTGTAATTTAAAAAAAAATTACTGTAATAATATTGCAAGTTTTCTTGTGGTATATAATGATATCCATAAAATAAGCACAACCAACCCAGCAGAATAATGATTCACCTCATTTTAAAATGATGATGTACGTAAGGAATTAGCAGTTAGCAGCTGTAGACGGTATTGCAAGAGTCATCTAAAGATTGCATGGGGCACTTGCCTCCACTGAGTGTGTTCAACTTGCCTTGCTGGTAAGGTCTAAGCTTTTCACATCCAAAAGTGAACTTAAAGGAAATTCTGGGCTCGGAGTACAGAACAAACCCCTCATCTCTGACGGATAATAATGCTTCTACATAATAATAATACCAGAATCCTAGTCAGATCTTTCATGTGTCAGGCAGTTCGATGAAACCACCTGAGAGTTTAAGAGACCCTCATTTACAGGTACAGGAAACTTTGTGCTATCCGGCACCGACGGGACCGAGCTGTTGCCGTCCCATCAAAACTGCCGGACAAACCAGCGCTAATGTTGAAACATACGGAGATTTTGAGCTCTGTATCTGGCAACAAACCCTGTTGCTTAGCAACAGCTTCTAAACAGTCGGCCGTACCTTGCAAGCGTCTCTGTAGCTTAGCAACAGCTTCAGCGAGACCTTGCAGAGCCTGACTGGTGAAAAAAAAGCAACGAAAAGAAAAAAAACCTTACGAAACGGCTCCTGATTTTTGCCGGTGGCTCGAGCATTCTGGACAGTTAACCTCCGGATAAACCAAAGTTTCCTGTAGTTTGTCCGACTGCATAGCTTCCATTAAATGTGGGGTTGGGAGGAGCACTTCTGTTCCTCCGGACTCCACATTCAGGTAAGTAAATGTGAAAAACTTACCTTGTAGGTCACAAAGTCTGGTTTTACTGAGTGCAGCTGATGCTGGCCCAGGCAAACCAATCCTGAAGTGGAGGCCTCAAATGGGCATTAGGTGCGTTGCATATGCAAATGAGGGACCTAACACCTGCTTCAGGCATGGGCCTTGGAAGCCTCATTTTTTCCTTTCCCAATATGGCGGGAGACGCACTTCCGGCCAGAAATGTACGCATGCGTCCTGCCCACCAGTTTGGAGGCTTAACAGGCCTGTTCGCGTCTGATAAATTTATAGGCCATATCTCAGACTGCCGTACGTTTTGGTAAGAGTTGTTGAGTACTAATATGCAGGCGTAAAACTCCAAAGCGCATTGTCACAGCAGATGAAAAATATAGACCCTGTCCATTTATCTAGCATCTAGAAATAAAAATTCCAATGACATTGTAGTTACAATCATGAAAAAGTTGGATGCAGTGAAATTACATTGTAAAATTCTCATATTGGTGACAAATACAACTGTGTTTTTTCATCTTGGAATTTGCAAAGCTATCTGAGGTACACAAATCATTCACAGATATTTCAAAAATCATTTAATCATGTGAGCAATATAAATTTTAAGTGTAGATAGAACAAGAACTCCCATTCTATCTCAATTCATGCTATACGTACCCTGGCACAAGCCCACCATGAGGGAACCTGCTCCCAGTCCCTGCCAGAGCTGCTCATGCTGACACTTAACTGTTTGTTCCCTCAGGAATTGTACACGTAGAGTCCAGAAATATTGACGAGATTAACCTTGATGATGGACCCTATGAAGTTGGTGATGAAAATATCAGGAATGAAAAAATGGTACCTGTTCCCGCTAACAGCTATTTAGGTAGGCATAATGACTTTTAAAAGGGAAGAGGATAAATATTTGAAAAATAAAAATTTTAAAGGGTATGGAGAAAGGGCAGGGAAATTGGACTAATTGATAGTTCATTCAGAGATCCAGCACAGTGGCACTGGGCTGAATAGCCTCCTTCTGTGCTATATGATTTTATGTACCTGCGATTCAAATTACAAGTGCTTTTTTAGTCTACCATTGGTCTTCCCCTTGGTGACCATGTAAGACGTGTTTCTCATGCTTTACTTACTTTCTAACCTAATGTTAAGTCTATGTGCTCCCTGAGTGGGAGGAGCAAATGTGCTGGCAGGCTGCAGTTATTAAGTGTGGGCCTGAGGTGCTGGAGATGAGCATATATGTCTGGATGTGCATGTATCGCTGGGTAAAGGATCATGAGATGGTACAGATACAGCTAGAGCCATGTTTGGCAAGTAGTGGCTGTTACGGACTGCCCTCTGTCTGGCATTTTCTCAATACTTTGAAGGGGAGGACTGGGTTGGGTAGATGTATGGTCACTCTAGAAAAAAAGTTGCCTCTTCTCCCCCCATGCCTCCAGCGGCTAGGCATTTCTTCCTGATGACCAATGATACTTATGAGAGCAGAGAGCAACGTGGAGGTTGGGAACTTCCCCACAAGAAGAAAAATTAAAATGAAAGGACCAATAATTCCATGAAATTGTAATTTTAATCGAGTTCTGTCACTTGTAAGGAACTACTTCCTTCCTTCAATCAGTTTTATCAGAGCCTACCTTGGGTGAGGCTCTTTTTAGTATCATTTTGAAAACATAAGGGAAGAAAAATCTGCTTGAAAGTTGGCTATCAGAAGTGAAAGACTGGTGGCTTTCATGTTTTTTTGTGACTGTGAGGTCCTTCATTTTGATTAAACCATGCTGCATTATAAATACAGAAGGATTAACCTATGGGATTTGGTTAATGTGAGCAACTTGACACAAACAGAGCATTTAAATAAAATAACTGTGAACAGGGCTTTAGTCTTGTGTACCTGGGCTCTGAAATTCCTGGGGGCCTGCTCAAATGCAGTGATATGGAACCCTGTTTACCATAGCCTGAAGATGAAGACCCCATCCCAAATCCTGGGGGTGGCGTCATTTGTATAACCGGGGCAGGTACTTCACCAGTGCCCATCCCGATATGCATACCAGAAGACCGAAAGGCTCACTGCTGTTCTGCCTGAGGTGCCTCCATGCGTGCCTGGGCCAAATAAAAATAAACTGGGCCAGAAAAAGGCTTTGTTCCCAGTGGAGCCTTTGTCCTTGCAGTCTAAGATAATTAATCCCCTCTGGATTTGATTGCCTTACTCAAGCAAAGAGTTAGGGCCTTTCTAAGGGCCTCAGTGGGACTTATGCCAGCTCTCCGCTGGCATGAATTCCACTGTGGCTTACCAAATATGTAATGAGCAGACTTTTCCCAGGGAAAGTTGGAATCTGCCCCAGTCATGGCCCTTGACATCGGGGGCAGATAGCAAATGCACCTTGGAGACCCCCCCACCACAAACTGGAATTGAAAGGAGCACTGAAATGGGACACAACCAGGTTCTGATTCAGATTCCTGCCCCCGAGGGTGAAATCTTGTTTCCCATCCTCTGGCCTCAGGAAATTTGGAAACCTTGTGTTTAATTGCTGTGCTTTTGACTATAGTTGTAAAACTTATGTCAAACATTTTTTTTGTGGCTAATTGACTTCCCTACTCTTTGAAAGCATGATTCCTTGCTGTGATGCAGTTCAACGGATGCAGGTCACCTCCAGTCTGTGCCTAATTGGCCATTATTCACGTGATAGTGTTGGCAGGACTTTTGACCGCAGCAAATTGTAGCCAAGCCCAATCCTGACCTCACCTGATGCCCACCCATGCAGTCCAGCAGGAGTCCTGGCGGTTTATCCCCCCTAAATCCAGGAACTCTTGATGTCTGCTCAACTCACAGCAGGAATCAAACACTAAGCCCGGAAACTCCTTTGTATTGATTAAATAGTCAGAGATATAATGCAGATCTTTCCTCTCTATAATGCCTTTGTTTATCAGTTTGCCCATGGATGTTTTGTTGATTAGGGTATGCAGTCTGATCTTATTGTTCTGTGCTAGGCTTCTCTCTGGACTCGGGCAAGGGTATCACAACTCAGAACTCATTGACCTTTGTATCGGGTGCACCAAGAGCCAACCATGCTGGAGCTGTTGTTTTTTTAAAGATGGAGGAATTTACGAGAAACCTAAAGACTGAATATGTCCTGAATGGAGAAGGACTGGCATCGTCCTTTGGATATGACATTGCTGTGGTGGATCTTAACCAAGATAGGTGAGGCATGTACTAGTTTGGGAAGCAAAGAGTACGAGCAGTACTTTCTCATTCTGCGGTCTGAATACTTCCAATCTTTTAAAGGTTACTTCTGCACTTGATTGAATTTCCCAGCTTGTTAACGTCCTTGCCCCCCCACTTCCCCCACAGCAATCCTTGCCCTTTCAGCCTTAATATTAGTTTTCTGATAGATCAAATGTGATTTTATACTCTTACATTAACAGACAATCTGGGCTGGATTTCCTTCCAGGGAAGTTTTGCCAGCAGAGGTGGGTTGGTGTGGGACTTCTGCCTATGGCTCAATCATGCGATGAATCCAACCCATTTTCCTGGGTCCAGTCTAATTAAAGAGTAGGACAGACGTCTGGCAGTAAATGCTCTCAGCAAGGGTTGGGAGCAGGTGAGATTGAATGTACACTAAATGCTTTCGGTGCTCAGCAAAGTGGTTCCAAACCGGCCTGCCAGCAAGGATGAGCATTGCATTTCAGAAACAGCTAAATGGGGAATGGCTACTGAGCATGCCACACTCATAAAGACTTTGCTATAAAAATGATTGCTTTGGTGTGGGCACTATAGCTGTATTGGGAGAGTGAGGGACAGATGAATTTTGGTGGGGACAGAGGAACCTTTACACATGGGCCCAATGTGGGAGAGTGAGGGAGGGTTCCAAATCGAGCAGCAGAGTCGGGCCTTTCTGTCAACAAACATTGGAGTTTCATGAGACTTTAAGTTGGCTTCAAAATTCATGCTGCATTGAAGAAAGCAAGTGTGAGGAATAAAAAAAGTTGAAGAATAAAAGTGTGCAACTTGCAATTAGTTTATTGTAAAGAATCAATAAATACAATTCACACGCTTACCTTTAATCTTCAATTTGAGACACCATGCTAAACAGGGTTCAGCACTGCCACCTGGTGCCCTTAATATGGAATTGCATGTTGAACACATGCTGATTCTAAACGGAAAATACATTCCAGTGCTGGATTTGGAGCTAATGTTACCACGATGGGCCTTTTAACATTATAAATACTAATCTCAGCACCACCTAAAGACACATCCGGTGCTGTAGATAAATGTTGATACTTTAGAATGGATTTTGCCATAGACAGAAAGAAAGAACTAACATTTATATAGCACCGTTCAAACGTCAGTACATTCCAAACTGTTTTACAGCCAATGAAGTACTTTTTGATGTGTAGTCACTGTTGTAATGTAGGAAACAAGACAGGTTCAGACAGGTGTTTTTGATGCATTTTGAGATGGAATTTTGTGATCCAATCATCATTTGTAATATGATAGCAAAATACTGTGGATGTTGGAAATCCGAAATAACAACAGAAAAAGCTGGAAAAACTCAGCAGGTCAGGCAACATCCGTGGACAGAAATTTGAGTTGACGTTTCGGGTCGAACCCTTCTTCAAAACTGGAAAGAAAAGATAGATCGGAGGCAGGGCTGCGATCGGACAAAATAATAAAATAAACAAAAGAAGTAAAAAAAGAGACAATAAAAGGTGTTAGAAGCTAGACGAGATGGTAATAGGCTGAGATTAGGTGTAAAGTGTACTGGCAGGGCAAGGGGTAGCTGCCAGGTGTGAGAGCGAAACAAAAGGAAAGGGGGGGGGGGAAAGGAGTGGAAAAATTACAAGAAAAAATGAAATAGGGGTCGAGGTTATGATCAGAAATTGTTGAACTCGATATTGAGTCCGGAAGACCGCAGAGTGCCTAATCGGAAGATGAGGTGCTGTTCCTCGAGTTTACGTTGAGCTTCCGTGGAACAATACAAGAGGCCAAGGACGGTGAGGTCCGAGTGGGAATGGAGCGGTGAATTAAAATGACAGGCGACCGGAAGCTCGGGGTCACCCTTACGGACTGAACGGAGGTGTTCCGCAAAGCGGTCACCCAATCTGCGTTTGGTCTCCCCAATGTAGAGGAGACCACATCGTGAGCAGCGAATACAGTATACTAGATTGCGAGAAGTACAAGTAAATCGCTGTTTCACCTGGAAGGGGTGTTTGGGGCCCTGGACAGTGGGAAGGGGGGAGGTATAGGGGCAGGTGTTACATCTCCTCTGCTTGCACGGGAAGGTGCCAGGCGAAGGGGAAGGGCTGTTTGGGGTGATAGAGGAGTGGACTAGGGTGTCTTGGAGAGAGCGGTCCCTGCGGAATGCTGAAAGGGGAGGGGAGGGGAAGATACGTTTGGTGGTGGGATCACTTTGGAGGTGGCGGAAATGCCGGAGGATGATCCGTTGAATGTGGAGGCTGGTGGGGTGAAATGTGAGGACAAGGGGAACCCTATCGTGGTTCCGGGAGGGAGGGGCAGGGGTGAGGGCAGAAGTGCGGGAGATAGAACTGACACGGTCGAAGGCAGTGTCAATCACGGTAGAGGGGAATCCTCGGTTGCGGAAAAAGGAAGACATGTCGGAAGCACTGGTGTGGAAGGTGGCATCGTCGGAGCAGATACGGCGGAGACGGAGAAACTGGGAGAATGGAATAGAGTCCTTACAGGAAGCGGGATGGGAGGAAGTGTAGTCCAGGTAGCTGTGGGAGTCAGTGGGCTTGTAGTGAATATTGGTTGATAACCTATCCCCAGAGATGGAGACGGAGAAGTCGAGGAAGGGAAGGGAAGAGTCAGAGATG
Organism: Somniosus microcephalus; assembly: GCF_052327205.1. NCBI lineage: Eukaryota > Metazoa > Chordata > Chondrichthyes > Squaliformes > Somniosidae > Somniosus > Somniosus microcephalus. The sequence goes on along the minus strand of NC_140990.1, from coordinate 250,498,629 downwards.
GACCATGTGAAGGTGAGGGAAGGGTGGAAATTGGAGGCAAAGTGAATGAAATTGTCAAGTTTGGGATGAGAGCAGGAAACGGCACCGATACAGTCATCAATGTATCGGAAAAATATTACTGGTTGATGTATTGAACATAGGTAGTCAAGTTAGAGGGTGGAGGATATTGGAACCAACGTAGTGGAGTGGGGGAAGGGGAGGACGCAAATAGGAGGGGATGATGAAGGAGAACGGGACGAGGAAGGAAAATAAAGTGGGGGAAAGGAGAGAAAGAAAGAAAGAAAGACTTGCATTTATATAGCGCCTTTCACCACCACCGGACGTCTCAAAGTGCTTTACAGTACTTTTTTGAAGTGGAGTCACTGTTGTAATTTGGGAAACGCGGCAGCCAATTTGCGCACAGCAAGCTCCCACAAACAGCAATGTGATAATGACCAGAAACTGTTTTTGTTATGTTGGTTGAGGGATAAATATTAGCCAGGACACTGGGGACAACTCCCCTACTCTTCTTCGAAATAGCACCATGGGATCTTTTACGTCCACCTGAGAGAGCAGACGGGGCCTCGGTTTAACGTCTCATCCAAAAGACAGCACCTCCGATAGTGCAGCACTCCCTCAGAGGACCGGGGAGTGGAAGGGAGTGCAGAGGAAGGGGAATTCAGCAGTTGTAGGGGGATTGAGGCATGCAACAGTCTGCCATCACAAATAAACAAGTGGTTAAACTAACAGATAGAATTAAGAAGTTGGTTCTTTTTTCTTTAGATCTGAGAAGGTTAAGGGGAGTCATGATTGAGGCCTTCAGATTATGAAGGGTTATGATAAAGTAAATAGATTGTTTCCACTAGTTGGCAAAATGATAATAAGAGGGGCACTAATTTAAGATGATCACAAAATTAAAGGGGAGGTTAGAAAACTTTTACACAGAAGGTGATTAGAATATAGAATTCTGTGCTGCAAACTGTTGAAGCAGAGTCCATGGGTTAAACTTTAGTCTTTACCGCTTGGGCAGTAATCTGGTCGAGTGGATCACCTGTCCGTTGTAGAATCTGCCAAACCACCACTAAGGTGGGGAGGATGAAAATTTAATGCCATAAATTCTTTTAAAAGGGAATCAGATAGTCGCTTGAAAAAGAGGAAAATGGGAAGACATGGGGAACAAGCTGGAAGCTGGAGATTGGCATTAGATTAGGCGACTCATAGGAAGAGAAACACCTAATGGGCCAAATGGGTTTCTATGCCGTAACAGAGTAGTATCTGTGTCACAGGTTGAGCCGTATCATTAATTGACTTAAAGATAACTCAGGAATGGAAATTTGAAATTGGGTATTTCTAATCTAGGTGTCAGCATAAATTCTGAATACAGTATATATCCCTCCATCTGCAGATGGAGGGATCATGCAGTTGCCTCCAATGTGTTTTATTTAAGGCACATTCCATGATAGCAACCAACTGTAACAATGGCAGAGGCTGGAATGTGTTAACAGGAGGTCTGTGTAGCTGAAAGAGTTAAATTCAGTGGTATAAATGTGTGCAGCATTATTGAGGTGGATGGTGTGCTAGAGAAATTGTCAAAAAATGTCTACATTTTGTTTCTGCATTTTAAATGAGAATCTTTTTCCAGATGGTTGGATCTTGTGGTTGGAGCCCCACAGTTTTTTGACAGAGAAGCAGAAATCGGTGGTGCTGCCTATGTTTACATTAATCAGGGAGGGAACTGGGATGAAGCGAAGCTCATTCGTTTAAATGGTACCAAGGACTCCATGTTTGGACTGGCTGTTGAGAATATAGGCGACATTAACCAGGATGGGTATCCAGGTAAGATTGTAGCTGTTGTACATGCTGAAGAAATAGTTCGTATTTAAGTAAGTTGGTTAGGATTTTTGTGCTTTCTGTGGATGTAAACAAATGCAGGTAGACTGAAAGCACATAAAAAACTTAGTTTTGTGTCCACAAATGTTACTTCCTATAACACTTTTTATGTCAACATTTCCAATAGAAATTTCCTATGTAAATATTTATAACTAGCTGGAGTGCCCGGCAGTGCCGAGGCTTTTTCGAGGGCATGTTGTTGTTGGAAGAGAGAGAGCAACGGGGGGGGGAAGAGAGAGAGCGACTGGGGGGGAAGAGAGAGAGCGACTGGGGGGGGACGAGAGAGAGCGACTGGGGGGGAAGAGAGAGAGCGACTGGGGGGGAAGAGAGAGAGCGACTGGGGGGGAAGAGCGAGAGCGACTGGGGGGAAGAGAGAGAGCGACTGGGGGGAAGAGAGAGAGCGACGGGGGGGAAGAGAGAGAGCGACGGGGGGGAAGAGAGAGAGCGACTGGGGGGGAAGAGAGAGAGCGACTGGGGGGGAAGAGAGAGAGCGACGGGGGGGAAGAGAGAGAGCGACTGGGGGGGAAGAGAGAGAGCGACTGGGGGGGAAGAGAGAGAGCGACTGGGGAGAAGAGAGAGTGGGGGGAAAGGGGGGAAGGGGGGGAGGAGAGGGGGGGTAGGGAGAAAGGGGGGAGAAAGGGGGGAGGGGGGAGAAAGGGGGGGAAGGGGAGGGGAGGGGGGGAAAGGGGAGAGGGGAGGGGAGGGAGGGGAGGGGGGTAAAGGGGAGGGGAGGGAGGGGAGGGGGGTAAAGGGGAGGGGAGGAGGGGGGAAAGGGGAGGGGAGGGGAGGGGAGGAGGGGGGAAAGGGGAGGGGAGGGGAGGGGGGAAGGGGAGGGGAGGGGGGAAGGGGAGGGGAGGAGGGGGGAATGGGGAGAGAGGGGAGGGGAGGGAGGGGAGGGGGGTAAAGGGGAGGGGAGGAGGGGGGGAAAGGGGAGGGGAGGGGGGGAGGGGAGGGGAGGGGGGAAGGGGAGGGGAGGGGGGGAGGGGAGGAAAGGGGGCGAGGGGAAGGAAGAGGGGAGGGGGGAGGAAGGGGAGGGGGAGGGGAGGGGGGAAGGGGAGGGAAGGGGAGGGGGGAAAGGTGAGGGGGGAGGGGAGGAAAGGGGGCGAGGGGAAGGAAGAGGGGAGGGGGAGGAAGGGGAGGGGAGGTGGAGGGGGGAGGAAGGGGAGGGGGAGAGGGGAGGGGGAGATGGGGAGGGGGAGGGGAGGAGAGGGGGGAGGGGAGGAGAGGGGGGAGGGGAGAGGAGGGGAGGGGTGGGGGAGGGGGGGGAGAAAGGGAGGGGGGAGCCAGCAGACCCTCTCCCCTCTGCCGGCGATGGCTCCGCTGAGCTCCGTGCCACCCCACGCACTGACATGCCGAGCGCAGCGCCCCGGTCAGCCCGAGCCCCGCCCTCCCGAGGCCGGGCCTGAGGCGGCTTGAGATGGCCGATTGCGGCTGGCTGGGCCCGGTTGCCTTGGTAACCCTCCTCCCCTCTCCACCTCCCGATCTCCGGGACCGGGCCTGGGCCTGAGCGGCTTGAGACGGCCGATTGCGGCTGGCGAGACCGGTTGCCGGGGTAACCCTCTCCGCTCCCCCTCCCCTCCCGAGCCCCGCCCCCCCCGAATGAAGCGCGAGGAGCTTGCAGTGAGCCCAGCCAGCCTTTACCAAGATGGCTGGCCGCTGGTTCGGAATCGGGCCCAGCGGGGGGGTGGGGGGTGAGGGGTGGGAGGAGCTTGCCGCAAAACAATTGCCTAGGGTCCAGCATGGCTGGCAACAGACGCCCAGGCTTCGAGGCCTACCTGCAAAAACGGAGAAAGGTAGGAAAATTAATGAGATTAGATAAAAGATTTAGAAAGTAATTAACTTTTTTTAAAAACAATATGTGTTTTAAAAGCAACTTTTTTTTTTAAAGACGCAGAAAGCGGGAAAAAGAAATGAAAAGTTTGGAATCAAGATGGCGGCGACTCACCTTGGTTCAGAACGATAAGGCCCGCCCACACACACACCGATTGGTCGATCGTCAGGTCACTGAAGCGTAGGATTGGTCAATCGTCCCGTCACTCGACTCTAGGAGGGCCCGCCCGCACGCGCCAGGAACCCGCCCCTGCCACGCAGCAATTGGTCGACCGTCGGGTCGCTCGACCGTACGATTGGTCGACCTTAATGTCACTCTATTGCTAATGAGCGGATAATGAGATGCTAATGAGCGGAATTTTGAACGTTTTTTGGATACCGCAGGCGCAATTTTTGTCTCGCCGAAACGTAAATACGCTTATGACCGTTCCAGAATCGTAAGCTTTCTTTTGATGTAACGCACGTGTAGGTACGCTCTATAGCTTTAGAGTGTATAGCCGGACAGACACACCGAAGGACAGACAGACAGACAGAGAGATGGACAGACAGACAGATGTATCCTTTTATATATATATAAGATGGGACACTGTATGTAAGCATTTCTGTAAACATCTTATAATGGGAAAACTGAATGGAAACACTTTGTCATCACAATGTGTTGATGAACCAATCAAATCACTCAAAATGCGTTTTTTGAGGAAAAAAGAATCTGCCATTTATTTCCTCAGTAACCAGAATTCGGATGTCCAAAATAAGATTTTAAATTAAATACAAATTCAAACAAATTACTTATTTCAAAATAATATGATCAATTGAATTTGTTTTTGTGCCTTTTAACACCTTCATTAAAGTGGTTAGCACTGTTGCCTCACAGCGCCAGGGACCCGGGTTCAAATCTGGCCTCGGGTGAATGTCTGTGTGGAGTTTGCACATTCTCCCCGTGTTTGCGTGGGTTTTCTCTGGGTGCCCCGGTTTCCTCCCACAGGGCTTGTGTGGGATGGCTGTTGGTGTAGGGACCGGGTGCTAGGGTTTGGATGATCAGCCATGATCTCGTTGAATGGCGGAGCAGGCTCGAAGGGCCGAATGGCCTACTCCTGCTCCTATCTTCTATGTTTCTATGTTTACTTGAAGGCCTCAGCCTCTCCTAAAAGCCTGGGCTTTGACTTGATAGTTTTGCCCAGAAAGCAGATCCTGCAGTATGCACAATTTCTCGGGTTACCTATCCTAGCATTCTATGCTAAATGCTATCCTAGCATTTAAGCTAAATGATAAAATATTTCTCTTTCATTCTCCAATAAAATTCAGTTGTTTTTTCAGAATTGTTTGAAGAAAAGCTAGAGGACAAATTTCAAAAAGCATTATTCAGTTGAACATTACACAGAGTATTTTTTAAATAGAGAGAAGGTTGCTTGTGTTGGTGGGAGACACAGAGAAAAAAATGACACTTTACTCATTACACATTTGTAGCTTTAAGTTATGTTCAAATTCTGAATACTCTATTCTAAATTCTTTATAAACTTCAGAAAGTATATTAGGTTGAGAGAGACAGATACGTAGATTTTGGTCTTCATTGCCTGGGCGGTAATTTGGCCAAGTGGATCACACACCCTTTAGAGAACCTGCCTGATTTTTCATTCCATTAATTTCAATGGAATGATAATCAGGTGGCTTCTGTAAAGGGCATACAATCCATACCGTCAGGTTACTGCCCATTTGATGAAGATCAAAATCTATCCTAGCACTGGGGGATAGTGCTACCAAAACATGGGATTGCCCCAAATGCAGCTAAACCTCACAACGTTACCCAGTACTGCTAAATAGTAGGAGGCCTAAAATTCATGGGGCTAACTTCCTGCCATAACTGCTCAATAGGAACTTCTGTTGCTGACCCACCAGACTATGCAGGGTCAGGGGAGGTTCTCCAAGTCAGATAGTCCCAGCTGGCACCCAGGAGTTCATCTAGGAAGTCTGCCAGAAAAAAGGGAATGGACATTTGGCTCTGGCAAGCAGCCTACAGGGCCTGCCAGCACACTCGGCCTGCAAGGAACCAAGGAGAACTGCAGTTGATCTGCTTTATAAAGGGACCAAAAAAATCTAAATATCAGTCAATATCTTCAAAGGCCCAGACTAGATCCCATGCCTGGGCCCCCAGGCTTTGCTTCTTCTCACCTGACGTATGGCCTGATGGTGGATTTCTCAGCTGGGACCAAGGCCCAGCCTGGCAGTTCCCTTCCTGTTACAGATAAGCTTGTTTGGGGTGGACAGAGGTTCTATCCCAAATGAGACCCCTGGAAACTGACAGCAGAACCTTGGACTGAGTGTTTTTGGTCCCGGCCTATTTCTTTTGGACCTTCTGCTGCACTCTCTCCCGACTTAATGGCAGGAGTGCACCAGATGGCGCATGAAAATTTGGGGCCCCAGATATCTTAACTCCATCATGATGTGTATTATTAACTTTAATTTTATCCCTCATCAGTTTTAAATAGGTATGGTAAAGACTATTTACAGTTTTCATAAAATAATGGACAGTTGCAGATTTCAAAGCACCAGTAAAAATAGAACTTGACTTATTCAGTCACTGTAAATCGATGCTATTCACTACATAGCATAAGCACCTTCATCCTTGTAGAACAATATATCCTTTAATTCACCGTGAACTATGCCATGACAGATCTGCTAGTAGTTATGATAAATCTGTGTTTGTAAAGTAGTTGTTAATGGTTCTGTGTATCCACCTTCAGATATTGCTATTGGAGCACCTTATGATGTAAATGGCAAAGTTTTCATATACCATGGGTCTGGTTCTGGAATAAATACAAAACCTGCTCAGGTAAGAACTATCGCCAAAGTTGCACGTTTGTAGAGATTTTGTAGTTTGTACATAAAGTATTGTTACCGATAGGAAAAACAGTTTGAAAACCAGTTTACTCAATTGTACAACAAAATTGTGACAAACATACACTTTTAGTCGGTTGAATTTTTAACTTGGGTGTTAAACCTTTCACATGCTATTCCTAGCAATACAAAATACAAGATCACACAAAGTATTTTTCAACAGTGAAGCCATCAGCTAAGACCAGGCAGTTTGGCCACAAGAACTCCATAACGTGCGAGTTTCTACAATCAACATGAGTAAAGTGTTAACCTTGAATTGACCAGAACATCGTAAGCATCTTTGCCATTGTCAAAGATTGTCTATCCCTTTGATTATGGACGAATAGCTGTTTAATGTAATTATGAGAGATGTAACTGTTGGTCACCCTTTGTTTGTTTCAGTACCACTACAGAGGTGGTCCCATGTCATCTTGATGCAGAACAAAGGCTCAGATACCAGCCTGGGATAGTGGATTTGTTTGACAGCTGTATTTGAGAGCTTTAAGAAGGGAGCAGGCTCATTTATTGACTTTAGCCCTTTTTAACAGACCGCTCGGTGGTCAGAGGTCTCCTGTTACAGAATTATATCAGGTGTCATGAGTCAATATACAGGGAATTTCAGTCTTGTAGTCAGCAGCCTAAGCACTGCCAGTGTTTTAAAGTTTCAGGCCAACCAGCAGAAATAGTTGCACTAGATTTCAAATGGTAGCCTGTTCTACATGGTTAAAAGTGAGTCTGCATTTTGAAGTCAGTGGGATCATTTTGACATTGTATGATAGTGTAAAACGGGTGATAGCTCATTGGCAGCCCAATTTACATCTCTCCTGATTTTTATTTCCATTGTCTTCACTATATAAGTTACCCCCAATATTTGGAGAGAACGTGAGTGGCGGCTTTATTATTTTATGCATCGAGTAATGTACGTTGCCTTTGTATTTTTTACTGATCATCTGTATTGTGCAAATAAGACCACTTTTTGGTTCAAAACCTGAGTCTCAGTCTGGAAAGAATATATATTGTCCACTTTTAAAGAGAAAGAATCATGTGGCTGCATGTGATACCTTCCAGTAAGCAGTGTGCAGATTAAGGATTCTGTTATGATCCCTGGGCCTCACGATTGTTTACCTAGATATTGGTCAGCAAAAGCTATGCTCCAGATCATAGGGGATTCAAGGTTTGCTTACTGGAGTGACTAGTGATGTTGAACTCGAGAAAAAAACTAGTATAATTGCCCAGAAATGTGACAAATAGATACCAGGTATTATAGCTGAATTATATTCTCATAATGTGACAGAGACTGTAGGTCCCACATTGGACTAATCAGTCACCTGCGAACTCATTTTTAATGTGGAAGCAAGTCATCCTCGGTTCCGAGGGACTGCCTAAGAAGAAGATTCTCATAACACAGATTGAAAAGTTTGTTTTTGTCAAAAGTCATAACTATATATCTCATACAATAGCAAAATACTGCAGATGCTGGAAATCTGAAATAACAACAGAAAATGCTGAAAACACTCAGCAGGCCAGGCAGCATCTGTAGAGAGAGAAACAGAGTTAATGTTTCAGGTCGATGACCCTTCATCAGAACTGGAACAAGTTGGAGATGTAACAGGTTTTAACTATACATCTCTTTAGTTTGCTGGTAATTTTGATTTTGAGCTCAAAAACTATTTGGAAATGGCAGATGAGGAACATTAGTTGCTTTGTTATTTTCTGGATTTATGTATAGTCTAGATGGCTTTTGCAGCAAAATAAATGGCAGAATGTTTGAATGAAGATCCTTTTTGCAGTGTAAGGTTTACATGCTGCATTTGCTAACACATTTGGATTGCGATGATACTGTCATATCCAAGTGCTGTTCAGCTTTAGATGTCCAGTGATGTAAAAAGACTACTGAGCACTTGGTTTGGGTATAAAACAAGGCTTTAATCAACTGTTTCACAACCATGAGATTCTAGTTACATCACTAGTTCCTGGTTACAAAAACGTCCTGGGAAAGCTGGGCCCATGCCCGAGTAGTTATACTCCTTGGACAGCGCCAACAGCTGGCCGCCCAGTGTTACTTCATGAGTCATTTCTTCATGAATGATAAGATTCATGACATCCAGCTCATGGCATTTTCTGAGACTTGCCAGCTATTGCTGTTCTAGATATATAGTTTATTCCATTAGTTGACAATCTAAAAGTAAAATGTAATCAATTCTGATCATTTTTATCTCTCCTTTCCTTCCTTCCGTTCCTTTCCTCCTTCCTTCCAGGTTCTCGATGGGAAAAATTTACCTGTCACTCACTTTGGCTACTCTCTTGCGGGCAATCTGGATCTAGATGAAAACCACTATCCTGACCTGGCTGTTGGATCACTTAGTGATGCAGTCTTTATGTACAGGTGAGATATTTTGCAGTAGCGTTGTTAAGAGTATAATATCTGGATCACACAACACTTGCAATTCTAAAAAATATTGGTTTTGAAAATCCTTGGGCTTCCGGCATACTGGGGCAGAAGTTGGGCACTAGATGGTCAACAGGGTGGAGATTCGGGCAAGACCCGGAAATGCTCCCACGCTCCAAACCCACCCTTTTTTTGATGGGAAAATTCCAGCCCAAATCTTTGCCCAGAAGATCCTCTGCTGGCAGTTCCAGATGGGCCTGGAGCATGTAGAACTTCTGTCCAGCCCAAATCAACTCATGACATCAAAAGCTTTCATTCTACACATGTTCAGTTGGTGTGCAATGCCAATTGCCCTATCCTGCACATGAATGCCAGATACCCAGAAAGCTGACATGATTCCTTAATTATACAACAATCCACCGTACCAGCCCTCATGACAGCCATACACCAGCATGGTTGATTGGTGATCAGTGGTATCCTATGCTGTCTTCTGCACTCCAGGAACACCTGTGCCCCTTTAAATAGCTGCAATGTTTTACATGCTGTACCTCTGACTTTCCCTCTCTCCCAGTGGCAATAAACATATTAGGAGCAGTATTACTGCACCAAACCTGCCCTGCATACATAATGAGGGCCCCAGTCAGAAATTGTACTGGGTTAGCAGCAGAATCACATGGGTGGGAGTTAGTCCTGCTCCACAACTAACATACCAATGGGAGGATAATTTAACCCTAGGGAACAACCTCATAGCTCTTGTCTGAAGGTGAATGTCTCTCTTGTGTCTCAGTATCCAGAATTAGACACAGTGCTCGATGTGCAGTCTGACCAGAGTATTATAAAGTTTGATCATAGTCTACAGTTTTGGCTATGTAGTTCAATATTCTATTGGCCTTGTTGATTGCTGCTCTGCATTAGTTGGACATCTTGAGCATTGGGACAACTAAGTTCTCTTTCAGTTCATCCTTAGCTAATTCAACAGCATTCATGGAGTACATATTTCACTTATTTGTCCTTCCTATGTGCAGTATTTCAAAATTTCATCTGCTATTGTTCTGCTCACTTACATATTTTATCCTGCTCATTCTGTAACTTCTGGGCTGCCTCTTCCACTTCCAATGTTCCTCCGAATTTGGTATCATCTGCAAATCTGACTACTTTGCATTGAGTTTCTGAACCCAGGTCATTTATGTAAATTAGAAACAGTAGTGGTTCTAACATTTCCCCTTGGGGCACCCTGCTCAGTACTTCCCCCTTACTCTGATATAACGTCTCTGACGAGTACTGCTTTTATTTTAATTAATGGCCTTTCGTGTGGAACTTTACCAAACACTTTTTGGAAATTGAGGTACATCGTAGGACTTGCCACAGTCCACTTGGAATGTTACTTGTTCAAAGCAGTCACGGATGCTGGTCTGACAGAATCTTCCCCTTTTGAATCCATGTTGACAGCTGGTTACTAGGTTATTATTGTACAGATAACCCTCAGGTTCATTCCTGATGATCAATTCATTATTTTACGCAGAAGTGAAGTGAGCGTAATGGATCTGTAGTTGTCTGAATCTATTTTGTCACACCTTTTCTGAATATTAGCACCATGTTAGCCTGTTTCCAATTTACTGGTATCCCCAGTGTCTGTTGGCTCAATCATGATGATCATTAGTGCCTCATAAATCTCCTCCCTAGTCTCTCTCAGCACACTGGGATAAATACCATCTATCCCTGATGATTTATTTTTGAGCTCTTTTAGCCTTTATAGGATTTCTATCATTTATATAAAAGTTGTTGATTTTACTTAGGCATTTAATTTACTCTTCTTCTTACTTAGGGCACGGCCTGTTATAGAAATCATAAAGAAAGTCACTACTTCACCCCCGAATATTGATATTAATGAAAAAAATTGCCCGAATCATCAAGGATTTTGGTAAGTAATTAAAAACAACAAAAAGCATCTACCTATCTACATTTATTTAAGATCTCCTGTTGTGTTGCTCACTGTTGTATAATCCACTGGTGTGGTTCCCTGTTGTATAATACACGAGCTGAGGAGCAGCAGCTAGTGACAGGTGCAGGTCGGGGGGTGGGAGAGGGAGGGTTCTGGCCAAAGCTGCAGACTGGCGGTTCACAGATAGCTTTCAGGCTGCAGGTGGTGTCTGGCAGATGCAGGACGTATGATATTTCTGTTTAATATCAAATACACCCCTGGATGCTTCTTTTCTTGCCTTTACCAATATGGCGGTCGGCTAATTTCCGACTTGGAATGTGCACACGCACGCCACCCACCATATTGGATGCTTTGATGCCCAGTTTACACCTGTAAAATGGATGTGGCATCAACCAATTTCTAGAGTGTTCCCAAAGTGATGGCTGAAGCTGCTTGATACCAGGCAAGTTATATACTTTGAAGTTTGAACTGAGACAAAGAAAGATCAAAACGCTGCTTCCACACCTGCCAATCACAAATAGGTTTTAAAGACATACACACTGCAAGACAAGATATCAACCATGTAAATCACAATCCTTCAGGTATAGCTAGACTGTGAGAGTCTTGCTTACAGGGCCCCTTGATAGCATATTTGCAAATGTCAGGACAGAAATGTATGGCCTGGTGACCAATATTTACTGTTTCTAACATTTGAGTGAACCTTGCGTTAAGGGATCTATTAGAGGTGATTCTGAAGTTACACAGGCACGTGAGACAGATAATATTTCATATACAGGCAGGTTGCTTCCCTATAATCAAATTAAAGTGACGACAAACTGGCCAACTAGCAAAACCTTCTAAGGAAATATTTAAAAATATATTTGAAAGAAGACGGATCTTCCATCCATCACAACATACTCAATCTCAAGTTTTTTTTAAATAGTTTTTTTCAACATATTTGATCTTTGGTAACTGAAGCGAGATTAGCCCATACCTTTTGCAATCCCCTTCCCTAAACTCAAGTACATGCATGAGTTTCCGTTGTAGGCTCTTCATGACTTGATTGTTGATTTCACCTGTCAAATCAAGGAAGACCCACAGCAGAAACTTACATGCTAACAAGTCTCACACACCCAGGCACTCGAAAGATTGTGAATACTAAATGAAAAAAAATAAAAGTCAGGCTGGAAACTGACAGACAGAGGGTAATAGTAGGGAGACTGGCTAGCAATAGTTGTAGAGTTGGGGATGGATTGAGCAGAGAGGCTGGATTGGGATCCAGTTTGGTAGGCCAGAGAGGCTGGAACAGACATAGAAGCTCAGCAAATCAAGACCTCGAGATGCAGCCATGCTTCAAAGTGAGATGCAAGCTGGGCAGAGCAGATTGGGGACTGAACAACTGGAAGAGAACAGTTCAACTTGGGGGAAACTGCTAAAAATAACTAAATTATTAAAAAAACTTTAAATGGCTGTTTTATATGCTCTTCTGAGGATCTGATTGTTCTCTGATGTGTGGTTAGCATGGAGTAATCTGGAAAGCTGGATGTTCAAGGCTAACTGCAGTATTACTATGTTACAGGCCACTCATACAAAGCTTTTATGGATAGATTCATATTTGACAAATGGGTAGAAATTGAATATCTGTTCTACCAATCTAAATAATAGTCTAAACGAGGCACTTCTTTCATCCCATCTATTCCCCATTTGCCAAATATGAAGTTAGATCCATACTGCGACTCCAGAATTTAGATTGTTTTCTAATCTGTTGTTTTTAACTCCCCGTTCCAGTAGTAATTTACTGATGCATTATTCTCAGGTTTCTTTGTTTCCAATACAATATGTTTTTCTTTGCAGTGTGACTGTCAGAGCATGCTTTCAGTACACAGCTCACCCCAGTGGTTTCAATCCCAGGATAAGTAAGTGAAAGAGAAATCTCCCACACCGTTTTTGTATTTTTATTTTTAGCTCTTGAGTTATTAATATGATTATTTCCCTATTTAGCTGTAGGCTACCTGCTTGAAGCTGACACTGAAAGAAAAAAGATGGGTCTGCAGTCAAGAGTGTCATTTATTAATCAAACCCGTGATCATGGTTACCAGCTCTCTGGCAATATTGTATTGGACATGCAAAACAAAGAGAAGTGTATCATCGAAATACTGCAGCTTCACGTGAGAACTTTTTAACATTAAACATTTAGTCAGTCTTTTTATATTAGTGACTGGGCTATACCCATATTAAAATAATCTTTACATACACCTTAAAGGTGTTAAACCATCCTAGAAATGAACTGCAGCACATTAAGTTTTTCAGCCAGTACATTTGTTAGATCTTCAGTTAATAAATGAAGGACTACAAATACTGGAGGCTGTGTGATGCACTGAACAAAAGCACTGCCTTTTCATTTCTGTGACCCGGCTTTCAGCTATAAAGGATCTATTTGAATTGAATTTCGGTAGCGTTAACTCAGTCTTGAATGCATCTGCGTTTATTGATCCAAACTACTCAAATGGGCAGTCTGACTTTGAGGATGGCTGGTATAGGAAATTGAGAAAACCCACACTGGTGCAATAATGGGTCCTCTTCTAAGGTTCAGCGATGGTGTTGGGAAAACAGAGAGAGCATTACTCCCTCTCTGGCCTATACTATACTTGATCTGTGTGTATTTGATGCTGGAGGGCCTTGATTTATCACGGCTCTGCTGGCAATGTGGATCCTCACTGGTGGTGGGCGTCGGTCATACAACTGGAATTTGTGACCTCGTCCACTTGATTCACAGTGAGCCTAATATTCACACACAGTTTTGAAAGACACAGAGGGTGTGCTACAGGGATGCAGGAGCCTCAATATGAAATTTTTAGGGAAATGAGATCCCAAACTTAATTTCCCATCTTTGAGCGAGACTCCATCGCTGCACGCAGCTCACCTTTATAAAACTGGCCCATAACCAGGAAACTGGCTTTGCAGTGCTTTTTAAAGAAAGTTTCTGTTTCTTAAAAATTTGTTCACGGGATGTGGGTGACATTTATTGCCCATCCCTAGTTGCCCCAAGGACGTGGTGTTGAGACTTAGCCTTGAACCGCTGCAGTCCTCGTGCTGCTGTCACAGTGATGTTGGGAAGAGGATTCCAGGATATTGACCCAGCGACGATGAACGGACAGTGATGCATTTCCAAGTCAGAATGTGCCTGACTTGGAGGTGATGTTCCCACAATATTCTGGCCTAGTCCTTCTCAGTGGTAGAGATCGTGTGGAGGGAAGTGCTGTCATAGTAACCTTGCTGAGTTGTTGCAGTACATACTGCATCTATAGTGATGGAGGGGATTGATACTGAGTCCAGTGGCATGGGGCTGTCTAAGCGACGTTCGCTGTCCTGGATGGTGTCGAGCTTCTGGTGTTGTTTTGGTTTCACCCATCCAGTGAGTGGTAAATATTCCATCACACACCAGCCTTAAGTGTTGTAAATGGTGGAGAGGCTTTGAGGGGTCAGGAGATGAGCTACCAGTCAGAGTACCCAGCCTCTGCCCTTTCTCTTCATAGCCACAGTATTGATATGGCTTGTCCATTTAAGCTTCTGGACAGTGATTCCCACCCCCCCCCCCCCTCCCCCCCTGTGGAGATGTTGATGGTGGGGGACTTAGTGATGATGGTACTTTTGTATGTTGTTAGAAGATGAGGTGTGAATGTTACCTGCCAAGCCCAAGCCTGAATATTGTACATGTCCGTCTTTCAGGTCCCTCCCAGAACTACTCCCTACCCTACAGACACTGTCCAGAAAAGGAGAAATAAAAGAACTATATTTATTTAGAGCTGTTAATGGTAGACATGTGCTCCAAGCCCTATGCTTCTGCTGGGTGACAACATAACATGTGTTTGTTCCAGTTCTTAACCTAAGAGTGTGTTGAAATACCCCCTGAGTGGGAGGAGCAACTATGGTGACAGGTTACTGTTCAGTTTGTGGCCTATTGGCATGCTTGTGACTTAGAATCTCTGAATCAGGAATGATGCAACAGTTGGAGCCATGTCTGACAACATAGTGGCTGCCAGTGCTTGCTCACTCTGGCAGTTGCTCAATCCTCTGAGGACCCTGGCTGGACCGTAGACACCTTGAGAGAATGCTGCCTTATTGGACCTATCAGTGCTGGGTACCCTAGCCAGATGACCTGCATTCAAACAATTCTTCCTCTCCTGCCACCTCTACTTACTTCTCCTCATTGAGCAACAGTCATTCATTTGATGCTCCTTTCTTACTTCTAGTATTTGTGCTGTTGGGGCATAAGTCTCTAGAGTCTACATTTTAGCCATTTGATGTTCCTTCACTTTATACATCCCTGTAGAGGAGTTTTGAATTGTCAGTCACATAGCGGCAGGTAATGGTCCTTGTACCAGTCTTCAAAATATAATATATAAACTGTCTGCAAGTTGATTGGCAGATTGTGGTGTATATCATAACCAGCTAACTGTTTCCACATGTACGACAGTTGTCAGTCAATCTGTGTACCTTATCAGCACCAGACTATGAAATTCATTCTGTTCTATATATTTCTAGAAAGGTGGCGATAAGGATCCAAATCCAAATTAATCCATTTTATTTTGTATTTTCAGGACAGTATCAAAGATAAGCTGCGCCCTATTGCCATATCGGTTGGAGTAAAGATCAAACAGTCTAGGCGCAAGAAAAGGCAGCATCCTAAGTTAATCGACTTGCTTCCTGTCCTCAGTGAGAGTGAGCCTCAGCGTACAGAGGTTAGGGTTCGCTTTGTTGTTTATGTTGTTTATAAAGCAGAAGGGTTTGTGGTTTCCTTCAATGTATTCGTTCTGCATTGTGAACTCGAACCACAATTCAATCTTATTTTTGCCTGTGTAACCAGCACTCTTAAAGAGTAGAAGAAGCAACCAAAGGGAATTGCCTTCTGTGTGAACCTTTACATAGGCCTAGAAATTCAGTTGTGTGCGCCAGCCACTAGCGCCTTAGGAGGAGGAGATGTGGGGTGCTAGGCAGCTAGCGGCCGGGCGCTGCGCGATCTGCGCCTCTCCCCAACTTCAGTAAAGGTTTAGCAGCGGCGCAAAGCCTTTGCGCGCGCTCAGCTGCGCGCGCAGATCCTGACGTTATTTCATCGTGCAACGCCCTTTGTGCGCCCCAAACCGGAAATTCAGTGGCGCCGGCCTATTGCGCGTCTGGTGCCCCTAGCGACTGGTGGAGGGGAACGGTTCCCAGTCGCTGCGGGGCGCGGGGGGGCGCTAATTAAAGGGCACTCCTCCTGCAGTAGAAATGGCAGCCATTTTGCATCACTCCTTCTTTGTGAGAGACGGATCTTTGCAGAGAGACAAAGGTAGAGAGCTTTCTGGTTTGGCTCAACACTCGCACAGGTACTTGTGGCTTCAGGCCACAGCTTTGCACTTGTCTTTAACTTCAGAGCCACAGCATTGACTGGAAACATATAATGGGGGCTGCAATGGGTGCAAACGTTGGCCTTCTCCATAGTCCTGGGCGTTGTCCAGATCAAGCAGCAGTGGTCAGGCCTTGCTTCAGGGCTGCAGTGTGCAGGGCATGGCAGGCAAACAAATCCACCCTCCCCCTTTAAGAGCTCACTGGCGCCAGAGTGTCTGCCGTCAATCAGCAACTCGCCGCACCTGCGCTGCGCCCGCCCTCGGGGGTTTCGCCCCGGGCCGCCGGCTTAGCGCCTAATGATAGTTGTGCATCGCCTGTTTTAGCGCAGCAGCAACCTCTTGGGGCGATGCCACTGAATATCGGCGAAGGTGGCGCGAAGTTGCGCCGGGCGCAAACTTTAGCGGTCGCCCGGCTGTAGCGCCCCAAATGTGGCTATACTGAATTTCTAGGCCATAGTCTTAACAAAAAATATATCTTACAGAGCATTAACGGTATATTCCTCAACTGAATTTTTTTCCTAATAGCATTTGTGTAGCAAATCAAATTTACATACAAAAATTAGGTAGGTATGATACTCCCCATAATTTGAACTGCAAATGCCAGTTACACAGGCAAAATACTTTGGTGTTCCTGTATGTTTATTTTGTCTTGGCTGCAAGAAATGTTCACATTTGAACCCCATTATAGTCAGCTTCCCAATCAACCATGGACAACACTGAGGTCTCTGGTTGCTCACCATGTAGCTTCATTAGGCTTGTTTCATACAAATGTTACTGGATTATACTGTCACAGATTGTCCTGGCCAATATCTATCCCTCAATTAACATCACAAAAGCAGATTATCTGGTCATTATCACATTGCTGTTTGTGGGAGCTTGCTGTGTGCAAACTGGCTGCCGCGTTTCCTACATTACAAAAGTGACTACACGTCAAAAGTACTTCATTGGCTGTAAAGCACTTGGGACGTCGTGAAAGGTGCTATATAAATGCAAGTCTTTTATTTTTATTAATATTTTGATACAGGTCCAATTTTTGAAGGAAGGTTGCGGGAATGACCACATTTGCCAGAGTAACCTTGAATTAAAATACCAATTTGGCTCCAGGGTTCAAAACCAGCAGGACAAGTTTGTTCCTTTACCTGTGTAAGTCTTTTTTATTTGACCTATTGTTGGTTTTTTATTCAACATTAAGCATGAAGTGGCACCGTAGACCTATTTGGTTAGATCTAGAATGATGTAGTTATAGAATAGGAACCCTTTCCCCTTCAGCACATGTGTGTGAACTCAGTAATAGTACAAATATGGTAGTCCAATTAAGTAAATTGAAGTTCATTTAAAAAAAATGTTTACAAGAAGTAATAAAAAGAAGTTACACCCAACATAGGCAACCCAGAAAAGCGTTCCCTTCGACATGCATAACTGAGAAGCTTTTGCTTTGTTCATTGATTCAAGTTATTAATTCAGTAAATTATTTGTGCTGTTCTGTTTCTTTAGGGAGAATAGATTTCCAGTATTTAAATTAAGTGACCAGAAGGACATAGTACTGGAAATAACTGTTACGAACAAGCCGTCAGACCAAAATAAGCCAGAAGAAAATGGGGATGATGCACATGAAGCTCACCTGATTGCAACATTTCCAGACACTTTAACCTACTCTGCGTATCGAGTCCTGACACTAAATCAGGTAAGTGCTTAATTTTTTTTCCCCGATCACTTTTTTTTCATCCTGTCCTAAAGGCGCTGACTCTTGCTGATGCACGGTTGCGTGGATACCAGCAGTCCCACATTATCTTGTTCAAGTTAGCACATGTGAGCTAGACAGCAAGTGTACATAGGTGATTCAACTTCGCATCGTAGGAGTCCAGTATTGTCCTTACCTAATAACCACATGGATGCAGTTCTGAGCAAGGGATGCTGGATAGCAATCAGAGTGGGAATCATGACTTATCCCCTCCTGCCCCTTCCCCCCCTCCAGCTGCCCCAAAAAGATCCCAGCGAATTGTAATGCTCCAAGTGAAAGCAGCTAGCTCATCACAGACATGGAATTAGACTTAGGACATTCTAGTCTATACCAATTAGTGCTACACAGAGCAGTACTTTTAACCAGTAACCCATTAAGGGAGCTGACTTGCTTAATTTTATTTGATGTCTGTTTTTGTTAGCCATTTCTTTTGATTGATTACTTACTGTCACATACACAGACATTTTACCTTGATGTATGTTCTCTTTTTAAATCAGGACAAAACTTTGTGTACAGCAAATCAGAATGGGTCGCAAGTAGACTGTGAACTGGGAAATCCCTTAAAGAGAGGATCAGAGGTAAGTTGGTCTCTACTTCAACTTTTTATTCTAATATGTATATTTCACTTGTTTATGCGTCTCAGTGTAAAATCTAACAATTAATATTTGCCTGTTTCCTGAATTGAGCAAATATAATTTGTACATGGCTCTGATTTGTGCTAAACATAAATCTAATACAATTACTCTTTTGGTTTCTAGGTTACTTTCCACTTGATTATGAGTACTGCTGGAATTACACTGGACACCAGAAACCTTAGTATCAATCTGCAGCTGGAAACGTAAGCCAACTTAGCATTTCTACTTTATTTATATAAATATAGATAAAAAATTGTATTTACTGAAGATGCAATAAGATCAGAACTTTGATTTCCTGAGATCTACCAAAACACCATTCCATATTCTGAGCATTTTAACTAGAAATAGAAAGCATTTTATCCACAAGATAACCTGTTAACAAATTAGTAAAATAAGCAGTATCACTGAAGTGGTAGCTGTTACTTCCAGTACATTTAGTTTAAAGGAGAACCAACATTAATTCCCTGTCTTGCTCATTACTCCATGCCCTTACCTGATGGCCACATATATGTACTTCCAGTAGTGATTACTGGATAGTGATCAGGAGTGGGAACTATGGCTGATCTCTTTTTTGTCCCTCAACAGCGGTTACAAAGATCAAATGCCATGGCCAGTTAGTTCTAGCTAACATCAATTAACTCAAAACTGAACTTGTGATCTTCCTGGTCTGTCTGGCTTAGCTACTTACTGCCTCGACCATCTGAGCTAATAGGGAGCCAACAATAATATTTTGATTAATCTGTTATTTTGTGATTGAGGCTTTAATTTCCATTTACAGGACCAGTAAACAGGTTAATCGGCCATCTATCGCTACTGCTCAAGTGGTGATTGAACTGCTTTTGTCTATAGTTGGGTAAGTAAGATTTCCTACTCGCTGTCTTTTTGATGTGGATATATTCTCAATATTGTATTTGTGTGTGGTGGGTAGAGGGAAAGAAATATTATAAAAATGAAAACATAAGTAATGGTCATTCTGTTTGAACAGTGCTGCAAAACCATCTCAGGTATATTTTGGTGGTTCAGAGGTAGGTGAGAGTGCTATGAAGACTGAAGAGGATGTGGGAAGTTTGATTGAGTATGAGTTCAGGGTAAGTGTGGCAACATCTTTCATTAAAAAAAATACAATTGAAGTTGGATTCCTATTAAGCAATTCCGAATAATGTGTAAAGTGCTGTTATTTTAAAACACTGTCTAGATTAATATAATTCTGTTCATAATGCAGAGATTGACTGCAATTAATTAAGTTAACAACAAGAGGGCATTATATTGATTTATACTTTGGAATGTTTTGTTTCCACACAGATGATTAATCTGGGCAGATCACTTAAAACTCTGGGCACTGCTTGGCTGCAAATCATGTGGCCAAAGGAAATAGCCAATGGAAAATGGCTGCTCTATTTGATGAAAATGGACTCAAAAGGCATCGATCATGTATCCTGTCAGCCTGATGGTGCAATTAACAGCCTAAAATTACAGGTAGTTATTAACTATTTACTAAAAGCTGAGATTGGTACTGGTAAATGGTTACTGGGTCTTGTGCTGTAATGAATGCATTGCTTTCTAGGTGAGTTGTGCTGTCGATGACATTAAGTTATGTGTTTGATATACAAACAGCCTAAAATGTGTACAGGAAACTTTGTGCTATCCGGCACCGACGGGACCGAGCTGTTGCCGTTCCCTCAAAACTGCCGGACACACCAGCGTTAATGTTGAAGCATACGGAGCTTTTCATCTCCGTATCTGACAACAAACACTGTTGCTTAGCAACAGCTTCCAAACAGTCGGCCCGTACCTTGGAAGCGTCTCTGTAGCTTAGCAACAGCTTCAGAGAGACTTTCCAGAGCCTGACTGTTGGAAAAAAAAGCCACGAGAAGAAAAAAAACCTACGAGAAGAAAAAAACCTGACAAAACGGCTCCTGATTTTTGCCGGTGGCTCGAGCTTGCCTCCGGATAACCTGATTGTGATAGAGTATACTTTTTACAGCAGCCAGCATTTAACTCTTCCTTGTTTAAAATTATTTAAAGTAAATAAATATTGTGCTACTTTATTTTGTCCTTTTTTTAAAACTACATCTTAATAGAACAGGGGGGGGGAAATGAGTGTTTTGACATATTGGCTGTGAAATGTGTGTATTTAGTTCCCTTCACCCAACACAAACCATTTATTTGCACATCTTTGAGGCCAGCAGCCTTCCAGTGCCTCTCAAGTAGCCGTTCTTTCTGAGGCCCATACATGCATGTTGATCACCTGATCGTGATCAGGGTCTGGAACCCAGAAAGTTTTTTTTTCCCCCATTCTCTAGCCGGGGAGTAAGTGAAGTCAGTTGTTGCACCCCAACTGCTGCACTGGCTGAGATCAGTTAACTCGGCACATATTGAGAATCAAAGCCTCTATCTTCTTGGTCTATTTAATTCATAGATATAAGTTTCTATTGACATTCTTTTCCCTATTTACAGACATAATCTGTGGAGCATTTTGTGACCTTTGTATAATCTACATGTAGTTATTTTATTTCAGGGAGTTTCTAGTCAAACAAGAAAAAGAAGGGAGCTTGAGGGCAATGAACCCAACGAGAATCCAGGAGTGATTTCCTCTTTCTTCTCCGATAAAAGAAAATATACAACTCTGGTAAGTGCAGTTGTTGTTTCAAGACCTGAACTTTTTTTTTTTAATTCATTGATGGGATGTGGGCGTCGCTGGCTGGCTAGGCCTGCATTTAGTGCCCATCCCTAATTGCCCTTGAGAAGATGGTGGTGAGCCGCCTTCTTGAACCGCTGCAGTCCATATGGTGTAGGTACACCCACAATGCTGTTAGGAAGGGAGTTCCAGGATTTTGGCCCAGCGACAGTGAAGGAACGGCGATACAGGTCCAAGTCAGGATGGTGTGTGGCTTGGAGGGGAACTTGTAGGTGGTGATGTTCCCATGCGTCTGCTGCCCTCGTCCTTCTAAGTGGTAGAGGTCGCGGGTTTGGAAGGTGCTGTTGAAGGAGCTTTGGCAAGTTGCTGCAGTGCATCTTGTAGATGGTACACACTGCAGCCACAGTGCGCCGGTGGTGGAGGGAGTGAATGTTGAAGGTGGTGGATGGAGTGCCAATCAAGCGGGCTGCTTTATCCTGAATGGTGTCGAGCTTCTTGAGTGTTGTTGGAGCTGCACTCATCCAGGCAAGTGGAGAGTATTCCATCACACTCCTGACTTGTGCCTTGTAGATGGTGGAAAGGCTTTGGGGAGTCAGGAGGTGAGACACTCGCCGCAGAATTCCCAGCCTCTGGCCTGCTCTTGTAGCCACAGTATTTATATGGCTGGTCCAGTTCAGTTTCTGATCAATGGTAACCCCCCAGGATGTTGATAGTAGGGGATTCAGTGATGGTAATGCCATTGAATGTCAAGGGGAGATGGTTAGAGTCTCGCTTGTTGGAGATGGTCATTGCCTGGCACTTGTGTGGTGCGAATGTTACTTGCCACTTGTCAGCCCAAGTCTGAATGTTGTCCAGGTCTTGCTGCATATGGACACGGACTGTGTCAGTATCTGACGAGTCTCGAATGGTGCTGAACAGTGTGCAATCATCAGTGAACATCCCCACTTCTGACCTTATGATGGAGGGAAGGTCATTGATGAAACAGCTGAAGATGGTTGGGCCTAGGACACTGCCCTGAGGAACTCCTGCAGTGATGTCCTGTAATTGAGATGAATGACCTCCAACAACCACAGCCAACTTCCTTTGTGCTAGGTATGATTCCAACCAATGGAGAGTTTTCCCTTTGATTCCCATTGACTTCAGTTTTGCTAGGGCTCCTTGATGCCACACTCGATCAAATGCTGCCTTGACTAACTCCTTTTGTTTCAAAACTGACCATTTACTTTTGCATTCTGCAGGAGTGTGGCCAGCACAAAAATACTAGATGTGTTAGTATAAAGTGTCCCCTTCAAGGGCTTGATAGCAATGCATTCCTGGTTTTGCGTTCACGGCTATGGAACACCACTTTCCTAGAGGTAAATATGACTCTCTGAATTATGTGCGCTAATCTTTTGTAAATGTGAGCTTTTAAAATTGATTTTTAATGTAATCTTGTTTTTAAATGTATCTTGTATTGTCTTACAGGAATTTTCCAAACTGAACTACCTTGATATCATTGTTAAAGCCATGATAACTGTTGAATCCGAGGCCAAAAACATAGTGATTAAAAATGCTGAAACTGAGGTAATTTACTCATTGTAGTGATTAAGAAAAAATGAAGTATGTAATTCAGATATAGAGAAAAGCTGTTAATGGAAAACTTTTGAAAAGAATATTTTCTCCTATTAATTTAATTGCAATGTTGTATGAAAAAGTAAAATTAACATTAACATGTAATTACTGAGTAATATCTACTTGTATTAAAGAGTAACTGAGCTGTATGATGTTATGCATACCAGAACACTGAAGAAGGTTGGCGAGTAGATAACAGACGTATTAATCATAATTTTGCAAAAATCTTCATGTTGTGGGTAAACTTCTAAGCGTGCATGATACAGGCCGAAAGTAGTAGACACTTGGAGTAATGGGCTAACCAAGGACAGTCAGCATGGATTTGTAAAGGGCAGGATGTGCATGACTAATTGAATATTTTTGAGGCAAGCAGAGGAGTGTATAGGTGAAGAGAATGAGGTGGATGTTTTTTGTGTGTGTGTGTATGCATGTATATATAAAGTGCTATATAAAAGACGTGTTACATAATTAAGGCAAATGGTATTGAGGGAATGTAACCATATGGATAGAGAGGTGGCTAGAATACGGAGAGCAAAGTATAGGTGCAAAGAGTCAGCTGCCTGGGCTCTAAGTTCTGGAATTCCCTCCCCAAACCTCTCTGCTTCTCTAACGCTCTCTCTCCTTTTAAGATGCTCGTTAAAACCTACCTCTTTGGCCAAGCTTGTGGTCACCTGTCCTAATATCTCTCTGTGTGGTTTTGTGTCAAATTTTGTTTGGTAACGCTTCTACGAAGCACATTGGAATGTGTTACTGTGTTAAATGCGCTATATAAAGGCAAGTTGTTGTTGTTGTAGTTGTTCTTGGAATTGACAGTATGTAGATAGGGCCATGTTCTATGTATGTGTTATGATCTCTTGTTTTCTATTTATATACATAATTTGGAAAAAGACACAAGAGGAATGATATTAAAATTTGCTGGTCCCAAATTAGAGGGCATGGCCAACTGTAAGGAAGAATGACAGGAGGACATAAGACAGGATAGCAGAGTGGGCAGCTAGGTGGCAGATGCAGTTCAATGCATGCAAAAGTGAAGTGGTACTTTTTAAGAAAGGAAGTATGCTCTAAACAGTAAGATTCTTAAAAGTGGAGGATCAGAGATCTGGGGGTTCAAATGCATAGGGCTGGATTTTGTCAATGGGGACGTGATGGAGGCGGGACTCCCACTTTTTGGGTTGTCATTCCGCCTCCATCGATTTATGGCCAACCCACGCGATTTTCCCTTGATTGACCTTGTTGAGCCCGCCCAGCGGGCTCAGCCGGCCAATTAAGGGACACCCGGTTACAGGTGACGTCAGGGATTGACATTTCATCTGTCAAGAGCTTTTGATAGATGAAATATCAGCGTTTGACAGCTCTGTGAAGCTGTCAAACACTGATAATCTGACTTCTAATTTGAGTCCTTCTCCACAGACTCAGTTAGAAATCTCTCCAGAACAGAAAGCAGAATGCTGCAACTTTTGACAGCTCGTGGTCATTCTGCTTTCTGTGCCGGTGAGATGGGGGACTCCCAAGACCTGAAAGAAGGAAGCCTGCATTAGTAAGTAAAGGTAAGTAAAACTTATTTAAACACTTTACACACACCAAACACATTTACCTCTGCACTCATGCACCCATCACTCACCTGAACACCGGACATCTCAACCACTCCAAGCCCTTCAGCCCGACGGTCTGCCTCGCTAACTTGGCGTGGTTTGGAGCCGTCGGGAAGCCCACACTTCAGGACTAAAAATAGGGATTAGGCCAAAAACTGCCTGTTAACTACCTGTTAACAGGCAGTTAATTGGCACTAATCCCCTTCCTGCCTCGGGGAGGCGGCTCCCAGCACAGGTCAGGTACCCCCCTGTTGGGAAACGGGCATAGAGGCGGGTTGGGGGCGGGAAGGGTTCGTGCCCCCCGATTCTGCAATTTTCCCCCACTCCCGCCTCCAAACCCGCCTCCACGGGGCTTGGAAATTCGAGCCCATAGAGTTTTAAAGATTGGGAGAGCAGGTAGAAAGAACCATAAAAAGGCAAATGGGATTCTGCACTTTATACATACGCATATTGAATGTAAAAGCAAGGAGGTGGTGTTGAATTTTATACGGTATTGGCTAGACAACAGTGGGAGTATAGTGTGCAGTTCCACACTCTCCATTATTGGAGTGACATTAAAGCCATGGAAAGGACACAAAGAAGATGCACCAGAAAAATGGCAGTTATCAAGGAAAGCTCACAATATTGGGGCTTTTTTCCCCACAGGAAAGGAGAAGGTTCAAGGATGATCAAATTGCAGTTTTCAAGATTATGAAAGATTTTTAGAACGTAAATAGTGAAAGATTATTACCAGTAGCTGGTAAATTGATAACGAGGGGATATGGACTAGAAGAATGAAAGGGAAAGTTAGAATAGTAACTGATTTAAAAGCAACTTCAAGGACAGGGACGGCTCCTGCTATAGCTTTGAAGGTCACTGTGGCATTAAACTACTAAACAACAAGATCCTTCCAGATCATTGCAGGGTCATCTGTCAGATAAGCTAGTCTACTGATCATTCCTGTATAAAACAAGTAACTGATGTCATGCTTGCCAGCGGAAAACCCCTTTATCACTTTCCCAATGGAATAGAAAAAGAGAGAGAATATTCTGACATAGAGGCCCTGAATTTCCACAGAGTTCTTTCAATCACCTTCTGTAATTTTGGCAAACGGTCAACAGTACCATGAAGAAATGGCATAGGCAGCCATTTTTAGCTGTTTCTCTGGTTCTGCTGATCTCCTGCTGGAGAACCCCTGTGGAAATTCCAGGTGGAAATTTTTCATCACAAAAATTGAGACAGAAGCTATTGGGAAAATTTTCCACATACACATTGTCAGCAGGGGGAGCACATGCAGCCAACACATTGAAAAATCATGGGCAGCATGCCTGCAGTTTTCCAATAAGCGCTGCCAACATGTATTTGTAATATTAACCTGTATAACCTCACTTAAAGGGAATTATGTAAATAATTGGGAACAAAGTAATCTGTGGAAAAGGCCGGGAAATTAGATTTTTGTAGATAGCTCTGGTTGAACAGCTAGCATCGGAACAGGTTTATGTGTTGATTGGCCTCTTCCTATGCTGCAATTTCTATGTAACATTGCAGATTTAAATCCCAGCATATTTGACGTGATCCTAGCACTACAATTTTCTGTTTCCTTTTTAAGTTATCAATGGCTGTTAAATGATTATAAGATTGATATTAAACAGCAAAACTTGATAATGTTCTCAATTATTACGTTTAGCATTGAACTATTTTGAGGAATATATGAAATCTAAAATTAAAATTTCATTTTTAAGAATCTTTAGAACTTCAGAAAGTTGCGAACTGATGTTCTGTGATTTCTGTAAGTGTCCTTAAAAAGGGAGCCTCCCATATCCATAATATTTTTTATCTGGTTATAAAGAATTGCCAATAAATTTTAAATGGAGTTTAATGAATATTTTTTTAACTTACTGGAATAATTAAAAGCAAACTTGTGGCCGGTCTTTATAGTCAGTAGAGCATTGAAAATGAAGGCAAGAAGCTTACAAAAAGTAATTCCCTCTGAGGCCTTCAGCTAAAGGTTCATGACCCAAGATTTTGATAATTTTAAACATGAGTACTACTTACTCAAATGGACAGTGACAGCAAAAAGAGTGTCTTGTATAATTTGTATATATTTGTGATTTAAAGTTGTAATCTGAAACTGTGAAAGTGGTTCCTCCTGTGCAGTTACTGGCTTTGCTGGGAGATGGTTCTGGTAGACGTGTCTGATAGGGAATTGACTGGTTCTTTCATGTTTATTAATGACCTGTCTTCAACAGATCTAAATGCTATATTGTTGTCCCAATGTGTTTGATCTGTGCCATTACAAATGGCTAACCATGTCTAAAACAGGAGCATTTTTTTTACTGTTATATAACTTTGTTGAATGTTCCTTCAGGTGCGAGTCACAGTGTTCCCTGAAAGAACTGTGAGTCATTATTTTGGAGTTCCTTGGTGGATCATTTTTGTTGCTATCCTGGCTGGAATTTTGATGTTGGCACTTTTAGTATTTTTATTATGGAAGGTGAGTGGCACTGGGGATGATTTAAGTGGAGCTAAATTCAAAGAAATTAGAAAATCTCAACCTGTTCCTCCTCCAGCAAACCACATGTGGTGGTTGGGATGAGGTACAGCTTGAACTTATAAAGTATGAAAAGATTTCAGCGCATCAAACATCTGGTTAAGTAGATTGTATTTCTATATAAAAGTTACATGACAGGACGTAGGTTTTCCTCCTCCCCCACCCCCCAAATTTTCCTCCCTTTTCTCCCACCTCCTTGACGGTCCTGACTCTTATTGGGACCTGGTTCTGTAGGTGCAAGCAGCTTTCCGCCGTCTTTCACCCACGTGGTCCTTCTTTATGTGTGAACTCTGATGCTGAGTACTGGAATTACATTCATCCGATCCAAACTGAGCTTCATTCTGTTCTCACTCAAACTTCCATGAACGTGCACTTTCCCAAAGGGGTCACTAGATGGCAGTCGGGAGCATGAACCCGGGCTGGTTTTCTTCCTTCCTAGCCCAGGAGACCCAAGACCCAGTTACTGTGACTGAGAGAAGCCAACTTTGCACAGACTTAGAATTGAACCTGGGATCTTTGTGGTGTGTATAGCCCAGTTTGACATTTTAACTTCTCCCGTGTTTTTCCTCCCTCATAAGGTGCTGACTGTTCACTGGAGTACAGTTCTAAGAATGCTGGCAGTTTTTCAGTAGCTCACTTAAATGGCCATTCTTCATTTGTGAACCTAGACAGTGATTGGCAGAAGACTATTCAACTGTGGGGGAAATCACAGCTGAGCCCAATCCTGCCCTTGCCCTACGTCCACACATGCTCATTCCAGCAGAGGTCACTGGATTCCAATCCCGTAGGATCCTTGACTGATTTATTTTTTTCAGCCTCCCTAACTCAGACGCTTTGACATAAATTCCTCAGCTGAGTTCAGGTAATTCAGCACAGAGCTGGACCTTCCTGGTTATAATTCCTGAGTGATGCCTTTGTTCACTAGGATATGGGGAGGAGGGCAGGGAAGGTTTACTTTTTACATGCCTCATTGAGTTCTGTTGTGTACCTTTACATCATGGTGCTTGGTACTGAGAGATACTTGAAAATGTTATGGTAATTGATTGGACCTTGTTGAAGTGCAGAAAGATGTACCACTGTACACAAACCACTGCTTTTCAGGTCACACGTGTGGGAGTTTAAAGGATAGTCTGAATACTGTAAGTTTAATAAACTGTGTGATGACTCAGAATATAATGAACTTGTCATTATTTACCTGTCAGTGTAGACATTTCTCCTATTCTCAAGTTTTAAAAAAGTGTATTTTAAAAACATCTGTGGATTTTGTATTGAATCAACATATATTCTGTATAATTGCACACGTTACCGTTAATTGTGCAGCTTTTAACCATAGCGTGTACTGATAAGTGGCTTTAAAAAAAAACCTTATTACACAACTTGTTTCCTTGTAGTGTGGTTTCTTCAGGAAAAGCAGAAAAGATTCCCACTATGACGCCAGGTATCACAAGGCTGAGATCCATGTTCAGCCGTCTGACAAAGAAAGACTTACTACTGATGCATAATGTTGACTCACATCACTCATTGATTTGGTAAATAGTCCGTTGGTCTCCGATTTTTGGCTTGGAGAGGCATGGTGTGTGGAGCTTGGCATCATTTTAATCCTCCTTTTACTCAAAGGGAGACACAATCTCATAGATTGACACCATTAACACCTAACCAAATCCCCTTTTTGATCATTTAGTCGTTTTATTATCTTGGTTGGGGGGGGGGGAACAATACAAACACACCAATTGTTCTGATGTTAAAAGAAAATGAGAAAACAATTTTGAATAGATGAGTTAGCATCACTTACCCTATTCAAAGTTGTACAGTTATTCGGTTAGTTTAGGGTCTGATTTCAATGTGCAATTATTAACACTATGTGAATTTATAATGTCATTCTTCACTAAGACGAATAGGCAAAAATAAATAGCACCTCTATGTTATACACTAGATATTGTAACACAAAGCTGCCATTACATTAATTGGAACTTTCGGTTCTCTTACAACTTCACTGCAGCCTTTTAGTGGTCTTCTTTGCATGGAAACTTCTTGCGTGGGAAATGGCGCTTACTCTTTAGGCTGCTGGAAATGGGAACTTTCACTCTTCAGTTCTTTTGCAGGTTCCAGCTTTCAAAATTGATATCTGAGCTTCACTCTGCTGCTGTTTGAAAGGCTCTGTATAGAATTGATAGATTTGCTGCATGTCTACATTGTACTTTTTGTAGTGGCCGTTATTGAACCATCTTTTAGGCCTTGAATTATTGTTTGATATCTGTTCACTAAATGACATTACTGGTGAGATATTTATAGCCTGTATTTATTTTCTTTTGTGAGCCAAAATATAGTATTTAAAAAATGAAGCCAATTTTCTGGAGTCAATACTGCAGCAAAACCTTTCCAGTTTGGGAAAGAGTAACCCTGCAGGATGATCTGTTGCAAACATAGTATTTGATGGAGTTAGATTTATCTAACTAAGGAACAGTTAATCCCTTAAATTTCATGTAACTACACTGCTGCATAAAATCTAGTTTCGTATAAATTCGATGGTTGGTTTTTTTCACCTGTGAACGAGAAATTTCTGCTAAAAACAAATCTGTTAAGCAGTACCCGACCGATTAACAGACTGACCTGGGGCAGAATTTTCTACAGTGCTTTTAGAGGAGATTAACGGTGATCTTTTTGCCATATTAAAGTCTCTACATGAAAACTATCAAGTTTAGGTGTTTCTGGCCAATTTTCTTCTCTCTCTCCTGAGTCTTGCAGAGCTATGGGTTAATGGGCAGTGTTAGCCTTCCGCTAACTCATCCAAGTCAGCATTGATTGTTTGTTTATGAGCCACCACAATGTGTTGGCAGGCTATTTGACCAAGGAGGTCTTGTAGCTGAATCTGATGGTGTCTTCACCCAGTATCCACAGATGTGCAGAAGTCACTGATCAGTGAACAATAACCTGACTTTTTTAATTGCTTTATCCTGGGGGGGTGATATCCCTCTAATTGCCACCTTGACTGAGATCAGTAACTCAGCACAGACCAAGAATCAAACCTGAGATCTTCTGGCCTGTATGGTTAGCTTAAAAAATAAATTGCTGGTAATAATAACTTGAGCTATTCTATTCCATTATTCCTCAGCAGGATGGTAAGTGACTTTGACACAAGATGTTTCAGTTCTGTGTGGTATGCTTCTCAATTAGAATATGTCAATGGAGGATTGGCGTGTTTCCTGTCTGAGGGTACAGTATTATAAACAACTGATCCTTCTAATTCCCATTTTTCCCCCTGTTTACAGTGTGGATTTTTTAAACGTTCCCGTTATGATGACAGTGTTCCACGGTACCATGCAGTTCGAATCCGGAAAGAAGAGCGACAATCCTTTGAGGATGGAAAATTGAACAAGAAACAAGACAAGAAACAATGGATGACAACGTGGCAGGAAAATGAGAGTTACTCCTAAGATCCATTCTCTTTGTATTCTTGAAATTATTGAATTTAGGACTCCAAAGTAACCTATACTATGTTGATACTGCATTACTGTGCATTGATTTCTCTTCAACTGTCTGAGGATGGCTCTTGGTTACGTAAAGATTTTCTGTTTTGCACAGCACATATCTTAGTGTGCCTACCCTCCTTATCTTTAAGTACATTCAGAATGCCTTTTGGAGTGTAAGGTTTTTAGAGTGTTCATGCTTGACATGTTTTGGTGCATAAGATGTACCTTGCAAACCAACAGTATGGGATTGAATTTGTATCTGCTCCAGAATATAGATGGGAAAAAAACTTCTAATTACATTCAGTAACATTTTGGTCTTAGCCATTTTTAATCTGAAGTAATGTGCAATAGTCAACTGTGCAACTGACTATTGATTTTCAATTGATGAATGTGTTTCAGTATTGCCAGGACCCAGTTTGGGTATTCAGAAAAATAGTCAACATTTTGAACTGGGATTGAAAGAAAACCTGTACATTTTTGTAAATAGTTATATATTTTAGAACGTCCTGGTATTTATTTTGTCATAAATGGTGTCCTTTTAGTCATTAGTTTGGCCACAGATGGCTATGTTTCCCTTCAGGGAGAAAAAAATGTTCTGGATGTAAAAATGGACTACATTTTGCTCTGTTCAATATTTTTAGTGAAGAAGATGTAGACTTGACTAAGAAGGGTTTAATATCTGGAGTAAATGCTATCTGACTATTTTCCTATGATTAGTTTTACTCTGAGTTAGCTTTACCCGCCATATGCTACTGAAAAGGAAAGGAGAAAAAACACTTTTAATGAACTTGTTGAGCTTGTTAAAGTTGACCTGCAGCATTCTGTAGTTGCACATTCTGTAGTTGCACAATCAAATCAAAAAATGAGTCATTTGTTCCTTTCCAGACCTGAAGATAAGCATTCCTCTCTGTGTATTTATCTTCAATTTTATATGCAGAGGAACTTATTTACTCAGAGTTAGTAAGTTTAAGGAAAGGGACAATTTTGAAGCATCACCACAGCAGAGAAAGAAGTGAATAGTATAGAGGTGTTTCCTGCCTGAGAGCATGAATGTAGTGACTGCTGGTGTGTATATCACATTGGAGGAGGAAGAGGGGATGGCATGGGAGTGCAGAGGGCATAGGAAGTGCTTGGCTAGCAGCAGGTACTAACCCAGGTAGTGGGTCTACTGTAATAGTCAGCTATCTGGGTATGGTGGAGGAGCATTGAATGAGAAAACTCAGGCTCAGAGGGGCACGCCTCTGCCACAAAGAACTGTGAGGATTGTTAAATATCTGCCATGCTCTATTAGTAGCAGAGAAGACCACCACTGCCGCCCACTTTTATACCACAAGGACCTTCCAGGCACCCACTGAGGACAGTGTAGAAGTCAGCCACTGTGTTTAGACAACTGCTATTTTTTCTGCACAATTAAACAGTCACAGACTGCAAAACCAATTTAAAGTGAATTATTAGTTTTGAGGTTTTCGCTACTTGTGTAATCTGTTTTGCTGGTTTTGCCCCTAGTACCTTGAACTTCTCCACATTGTTTGTTTATTTGCACCACTGCAAAGTTCTCCCCTAGCTGATGACATAGCACAGGTGGGTGCCTGCATAGCCAACTGGTGATCTGCATGAAATACAGAAGGACTGTTGTCCATATCTATGACTAACCCTAATGGTTTTGCATCAGTACCAGGAGTCCCTTTTGCTGTGGGCTTATTTCTTTCATGCTAACTCGCAGCAGGTACTAGCCCAGGCAATGGGACTACTGCAACAGAATCATTTGTGCAGGACTACATGATGGCAGAGAGCTGCAAATGACACGAGTGCTCCATACGTGCCACTACTAGAAGGCATCTCACGATGGATATTGCTGTGTGTGAGCAGTGGGGATTTATGAGGTCTCAGGATTTCTCTCATGATTGCCTGTAACTCTTCTCCAAGAAATTGAAGCTAGCTATGATTGTATCTTGGACTTTGGATCCCAAAGCAGCAGTGAAAATGTTCATGAATGATCCTCCTTGAGCACTGCTCCACTGGAGCTAGGTATGGCCTGCATAACTGCTGTCACCAGTGCAGGTACCACTGGTGTGTCATGTGCCTAATGGCAAGCTGCAGTGCAAGTAACTATTCCAGTATCCTTATTAACATTTCTTCTCTGTGTCGGTAGTATTTTTTGAATACATCTTTAATAACTGCTGCATTCCTTCACGTGCATATGTGTTCTGTGCTCGTATTTTTCTGCAATATTCATGCCTTTTTTATACATTTGCAACAGGACGCTGTATTGGTTTTTTCCATGACATATAGCCTTGTCTGTTGCCTCATTTTGCATAGTAGGGATTGAAGGCTTCCCACCAGAAATCTGCATCAATTTCTGTATTGCAGTGGTTACCAGTGCATTCAGGGGCAGTTTATTAAAAAATAACTTTGTAAACGTTTTTAAAAATTAAAAATATTACACACTCCATAGCACTAAGTGAACTTTTCAACATTTGTAATAGTTGATTGGCTGATACCCTCCCTCTCCCCAATTAAATATGGATATTTTATTTTTCTCAAGCAAAGCAAAATATAGCCCCATATATGTTATTTATCTAGTATAAGAGTGATAAGACGGCACTGATTTGGTTCAGCACACGGACTTATTGACTGGGTAAAATTTTAAAAGTTAGTTATGGCTCTGATTTACGTTTAAAGAAACACTATGATTTTTAGATGCAGATGTTGACTACTGTAATGTTGGCAGAAGCTGTGCACATCTTATTTCATAAATCTGCTTTTACAATGCAAAATATGAGCTTATAAGAAAATCAAGCTTTTTCCAGTTTTATTTGTGAATTAATATTGTGTGTCACTCCACAATGCAAGTTAAAATTTTTGTTTGCCCCTGGTTTTTTCCTCTCTCTAAGGTGGCTGACTGTTGCTGAGGTGTGGTTCCATGATTGCTAGTCATCTTCCATGAAGTAAATTACCCAATTAGGCTTTCCTCATATGATCTAATATGACAGGCTATTAGATGGGAGGATGACACGTCACAGCTAAGCCTGATCTATTCTCACCTGATGTCCACACATATGCACTTTCCAGCATAGGTCACTGGACAGCAATTGAGTGGGAACCCTGGATGATTTTCCCTTTCCTTATCCTGGGAAGCTGAGGCCAATTACAAGTGCTCTTACCATCACCCAAACTGAGCCCAGACCGGGAATTGGACAGGGAGCTGTATGACAAACTGATTTAGAAATGTTTTAAAAAATAATTTTGATGAAGTTAAATTTTACAAAACAGCATTTTCCCTTTTTCTTAAAAAAAAACCCCTGTAATTTTTGAAAGACACTGGCACTGCTATTCTTCTGCAATAACTTATGAATATTTTGTTAATCATTTCTTTCCTTCCTCAAAAAGCTAATCTTTTCACAACTGTAAGTTCGATTTGTAGATAGCACAGTTTTTCTGCTGTCAGGGGTACGACTACTCTACAACCTCTAAATCGAACAGCACAAAATTTGCTCTGTACATTGTACTTTATTATTGCAGGGCAGTTTTGCTTGTTAGGCTTACCAATTTTTTTAATTAATATGGACTTGCTGCTTGCAGCACACTAATACAACATTGCCATTAAGAAATAATATTAGTAGATGCAGTGTTATGATAATCTTTCAGGTCATCAGTTTGATTTGTGGATTAACCCAAAGTTCAACTCACTCCGATGACTACTTCAACAGACTTCTAAAAAAGTTGGATTGGCCTGGTTTTTTTTTCAAATTGAAATAAAGTTTTGTAAATCCATGCGCTGCATTTTGTACATTTCTTAAGGACACATTGGATAAAAAATCTATTCAGCATGGAAAGGATAAAGCTTGCATTTATATAGTGCATTTCACCACCTCAGGATGTCCTAAAGCGCGTTACAGCCAATGACGTACTTTTGAAGTGTTGTCACTGTTCTAATGTAGGGAAATGCGGCAGCGAATTGCAGACATCAAGATCCCACAAACAGCAATGAGATACGTGACCACATAATAAGAAATAGGAGCAGGAATAGGCCACTTGGCCCCTCGAGCCAAGTGTGATGTTGGTTGAGAGATCATTGAGAGCGTAGATGGGGCCTTGTTTTAACGTCTCATCTGAAAGACGATACCTCCAACAATGCAACACTTCCTCAGTACTGTGGAAATGTTGGCCTGGATTACACGCTCCAGACTCTCGAGTGGGCCTATGAACCCGCAACCTTCTGACTCGGAGGTAAGATTGCTACCACTGAACAAAGGCTGATACTTTGGAAGTGGAAAATAGGATGAAAATTGTTCAACAGTCTGACCACAGACCTATCACAACATTGAATGCTCAGTACAATACCACAAACATGCCATATGGCAGACACAAAACATTGCAGTCCCTGGTCTCAAAGTGTGATTTATTTTCATTGCATTGCCATTAACATTATTCATATTTCTTATATGTTTACCTATCATTAGAAATGTTTTGGATTTAAAAAACGAATTAGTATGCAAAGCATGAATAAAGAGAAAATGCAATAGGAATGCTTCAATATCAGTAGTGGGTCTTGGTTGAAACTGACTTTCATTCTTGCAATTTGATTTCATCTGAACACATCTTTTGTTACAGGCCCACAACATCCCCAGATGAGTTTTTTTTTAGTTTAAAAACAGTTGGAGATACCACCTGTTTAGAGCAATCTCTTCATAATTTGAATTTCTGGAAATCTAGAAAGAATTCCAGATGAAATGTGAAATGATTTAAGTGCTTTCAGCTTAAGATCATCATGGATACAACACTGAAATGGTCAATGAACTGAGATCTAATTATTAGCTAAAAGTTAATGATGTGATAATTTCTTTAGAAATGACTCACTTTTGTTTTTGAAGCGATCCCCCAGATGCCGTGAGCTGGCACAACAAGCAGGCTTCAGGTGTTTGTGTGATTAGAACATGTTTTCAGCAGTTTCTCCATTCAGAGGTATGTAGAGCAGGCAAGTAAGGAATTATTGTCTGTGCTGGTGATTACAGTCTACTGCTGCAATTACCTGAATGTTCTTTTGCTGGTCATGGCACAGTTAAAAATAGATTTAGACTGGATTCTTTCCATGAATTGTAAATGATCAAATATGCTGCACATGGAGTACTTGAATTTCAAGGAAATTCTAATATGCCACTTTGAAACTTCTGGACAAAATTTGCTATAGTGACACAACATCCGAAGCCTGGTTGTGATGTGCAGCTTACAAATTACTTTAAAATATATTTTCTATAATTAACTTACGAGTTTATCTGGATTCTACATTTTTTTTTAAAGTTCAGCATTTCTCATGCTAGATTTGATTAATATCAAATTACTAATATGGATACCAATCTGACCTAGAGATAAACACGCTGTCATCAGCTAGTTAGAATACATTTTCATCTTCACCACCTGGACAGTAATCTGGCAAAACTGATTGCATGCCCTTTGTACAACCCACCTGAAATTCATTCCATTGATTTTAATACAACAAAGTTCTGTAATCAGTGACATGTTTTTCTTTTACTCTACTTCACATACACGATCTCTCGGTTTAAAAAGTTATCTCCATAAACTTTACCTGATAAAACTTTTTAAATGAATCCTGTAGCTTTTCAACTAATTTTGCTAGAATATAAAGAAAGATATTCCACCAGTACAGCTAACTAGATGAGACTGATGCATCCTGGAAAATTAGCTACACTCTACATGCACAGACCGCAATCTAAACTTAAACCACAGCACCACAACTTTGGGAAACCCAAGCCCATATCCCAGCTTTTGAGATGAGGTTGATGCCTTCAAGTAAAGACTTTAATTAAGACACTAAAAGACAATTACAATGGATACATTTAATCATGTCACTGTAAAATATGTATTTTTTTACATTTTGTTTAAATCCTTACTGATTTTAAAATGGCAGATGAAAAATTTCAGAATGCAGTTTGAGCGACTTGTAGATGATAAGTTTAAACAGATGGCTTCTGTTAAAACAAATCACAGTGTGTGAAAATGAAGGGCAACTCATTTACAGTGAAGTCTGCATGTCCATACGTGTTACAAAATTGTGGCTTTTTAAATAACTTGAACCACCTCTATTGGTTCCCTCTGCAGGGTGGTTTTATTCAGAGTACCTCATTGTGTGTGTGTTTATCTGAAAGAAAGCACAACTACTGTATTGTGGCTTTTGAAAATGCCTTTGAAAGGATTTCTTTATGTTCAGGATTGCCTATGAGGTTGGCAAATGTCACAAAAGAAAAGCTTTTGCCAGATAACCTGCCAAGAACAGCTTCTGTTCAACTGCCTGGGAACTGATATCAGACTTCAGGAAGCTTTTCAGAGCTCTGTGTTCCACCCTCATTAGAGATACTCAAACCCTCTCTAATGAAATAGCTCTTCTGAAATTACATGATACCCTAAATAGCTTTGTTTGAGAACACTATTCAAATATCATTACCTGTCCATTTTACAGAATTTGTCTTCTTATAGGGTTAAACTGGGCGATTACATTTTAGATAAATTTCAAAATTAGATTTAAACCCAATAAATCCTGGCAATGTTAATTTCAGCATATGGCTAATTATCTTCCTGGTTGGTGCAGGTAGCACTTCATTTTCCCTGTATCACCAGGCAACACCACTTTCACTTGTCTGTATCAGGTACAGATAGCTCCATGGCGGAAGAGGCACTAAGAATGCAGCTGATGATGCATGTCAATGCCTTTTAGCATTACACTTTGTGAAGACCATGTAAGAGTTTATTTAAAGCATTTTCTTTGTTCATTCTAAAATTGTTTTACTAATTAAACCTGAAGTTTTCTAATTATAAGTATTTTCTCCAGCTTTATTTCAGACAAGTTTCACATTTAAATATTAACAAATGCTCCTTTTTCTATTACGAACTGCTGAAATGTTATACTCATCAGCCAACACCTATGATTAACAGCACCTGTGGGGGGTTTTTCTAGGCATTGACAACACAAAATAAATATTGTTTATTAAGAATATATCTCTTTCTCTAAATATCAAAAGTTGAATAGTATTTTAGTTTGTTTTTTCAAGTGATTTACATGTAACTGGCAGATAAATTTGAATTATTGGGTTTCTCCTTATTAGCTGCAGTGTACATCAATCATGACAAGCCCCGCCCGAGTTATTTTTCTTCATCTGAGAGATGGAGAACCATTTTTGTGGCATAAAAGTAAATTGTTTGCTTTCAAACTTAGAAACTGCATAAACAAACTTTTGAATAATTCACAAGGTAATTATCATTTCTACGTGGAAATTTATGATCAAAGATTGGGAAATTGGTGGAATGATGCTACAAAAAGGACAAGGAGTAGTTTAGGCTATATTCCCCTGCCCACCTCCGCCCCCAATTCCAACAGACAGTGAGGTTAAAATTCCTCCCTTTGTGTATAATTTTGCTTTCTAACAATTTTTGCTAAGAGACCATGTACGTTGGATAATTTTGAATTATATTGGACTATATCCAAGTAGTTAAGTTACTTAATGATAAGTTTACCTTCTCCTGCAAGATCAAAAGAGAGTATTAATCCCTGAGACTCTGACTCTTACTGAAATATTTTTCCATGGACGATGACCACCCTTTGGTTCCTCAACAATAACAACAACTTGTATTTATATAACGTCTTTTAACATAGTAAAACAATCCAAGGCACTTCACAAGAGCATTATCCAGCAAAATTTGACATCGAGCCACATAAGGAGAAATTAGGACAGATGACCACACTTTTTTTTTTTTTAAAAAGAGGTAGGTTTTAAGGAGCATCTTAAAGGAGGAAAGATGGGTGGAGAGGTTTAGGGAGGAAATTCCAGAGCTTAGGGCCTAGGCTGAAGGCATGTCCGCCAATGGTGGAGCGATTAAAATCAGGGATGCACAAGAGGCTAGAATTGGAGGAATGCAGAGATCTTGGCAGGTTGTACGGCTGGAGGAGGTTACAAAGATAGCTAGGGGGCGAGGCCATGGAGGGATTTGAAAACAAGGATGAGAATTTTAAAATTGAGGTGTTGCCGGACTGGGAGCCAATGTAGGTCAGCAAGCACAGGTGTGATGGGTGAACAGGACATGGTGCAAGTTAGGATACGGGGAGCAGAGTGATCATTCTTTATATATA
The DNA here is from genome assembly GCF_052327205.1 of Somniosus microcephalus. Lineage (NCBI taxonomy): Eukaryota > Metazoa > Chordata > Chondrichthyes > Squaliformes > Somniosidae > Somniosus > Somniosus microcephalus. The sequence goes on along the minus strand of NC_140990.1, from coordinate 250,459,999 downwards.
ATTATAGACGCACACACTTTCCAGCACCAAAGCTGGAGAAGCAGAGAGGTATAGGGAGAGAATTCCAGAGCAGGGGGCCCAGGTAGCTGAAGGCATGGCTGTTAATGGTGGGTCAAAGGGTTGGGTGGCTGAGTCAGAGGAAGAGAGTGTTCGGGGGTGGAGCTTCTAGGGATGGAGCCATGGACAAAACAAAAAAAAGATAAGAATTCTAAATTTGAGGGGTTGGGAGATCAAGAGCCAATTTAGGTCAGCAAGGACAGGGATGGTGGATGAGTAGGACTTGGTGTGGGATAGGATACAGGCAGCAGAGCTTTGGATGAGCTGAAATTTAAGGAGGATGCGAGGTTGGCCAGGACAGCAGTGGAATTGTTGAATGACAAAGAAACAGGTGAGGGTTTCAGCAGTAGATATTCTTTTATTCATTCATGGGATGTGGGCATTGCTGGCAAGGCCAACGTTTATTGCCCATCCCTAGTTGCCCTTGAGAAAGTGGTGGTGAGTCGCCTTCTTGAACCACGGCAGTCCATGAGGTGAAGGTGCTCCCACAGTGCTGTTAGGGAGGAAGTTCCAGGATTTTGACACAGCAACGATGAAGGAATGGCGATATACTTCCAAGTCAGGATGGTGTGTGACTTGGAGGGGAACTGGCAGGCAGTGGTGTTCCCATGCACCTGCTGCCCATGTCCTTCTAGGTGGTAGAGGTTGCGGGTGTGGGAGGTGCTGCCGAAGATGCCTTGGCGAGTTGCTGCCGTGCATCTTGTAGATGGTACACACTGCAGCCACAGTACGCTGGTGGTGGAGGGAGTGAATGTTTAAATTGGTGGATGGATGGGGTGCCAATCAAGCGGGCTGCTTTGTCCCGGATGGTGTTGAGCTTCTTGAGTGTTGTTGGAGCTGCACTCATACAGGCAAGTGGAGAGTATTCCATCACACTCCTGACTTGTGCCTTGTAGATGGTGGAAAGGCTTTGGGGAGTAGGAGGCGAGACACTCGCCACAGAATACCCAGCCCCTGACCTGCTCTTGTTGCCACAGTATTTATATGGCTGGTCCAGTTAAGTTTCTGGTCAATGGTAACCCCCAGGATGTTGGTGGTGGGGGATTCGGCGATGGTAATGCCGTTGAATGTCAAGGGGCGGGGGTTAGACGCTTGCATTTTGGAGATAGTCATTGCCTGGCACTTGTGTGGCGCGAATGTTACCTGCCACTTATCAGCTCAAGCCTGAATGTCGTCCAGGTCTTCCTGCATGGGAGCATGGACTGCTTTATTGTCTGAGGAGTGGCGAATGGCACTGAGCACTGTGCAGTCATCAGCAAACATCCCCACTTCTGACCTTATGATGGAGGGAAGGTCATTGATGAAGAAACTGAAGATGGTCGGGCCTAGGACACTGCCCTGAGGAACACCTGCAGTGATGTCCTGGGACTGTGATGCTTGATCTCCAACCACCACAACCATCTTCCTTTGTGCTAGGTATGACTCCAGCCAGTGGAGAGTTTCCCCCCCCACCACCCCAATTCCCTTTGACTTCAGTTTTACTAGGGCTCCTTGATGCCACACTCGGTCAAATGCTCCCTTGATGTCAAGGGCAGTCACTCTCGCCTCACCTCTGGAATTCAGCTGTTTTGTCTTTGTTTGGACCAAGGCTGTAATGAGGTCTGGAGCCGAGTGGTCCTGGCAGAACTCAAACTGGGCATCAGTGAGCAGGTTATTGGTGAGTAAGTGCTGCTTGATAGCACTGTCGACAACACCTTCCATCACTTTGCTGATGATTGAGAGTAGACTAATTGGCCGGATTGGATTTGTCCTGTTTTTTTTGTGGACAGGACATACCTGGGCAGTTTACCACATTGTCTGATAAATGCCAGTGTTATAGCTGTACTTCAACAGCTTGGCTAGAGTTCTGGAGCACAAGTCTTAAGCATGATAGCCGGGATGTTGTCGGGGCCCATAGCCTTTGCTGTATCCAGTGTGCTCAGCCATTTATTGATATTACGTGGAGTGAATCGAATTGGCTGAAGACTGGCTTCTGTGGTGGTGGGGACATCAGGAGGAGGCCGATATGGATCATCCACTCAGCACGTCTGGCTGAAGATGGTTGCAAATGCTTCAGCCTTATATTTTGCACTCACGTGCTGGGCTCCACCATCATTGACGATGGGGATATTCATGGAGCTTCCTCCTCCCGTTAGTTGTTTAATGGTTCACCACCATTCACGACTGGATGTGGCAGAGCTTTGATCTGATCCGTTGATTGTGGGATGGCTTAGCTCTGTCTATAGCATGCTGCTTCCACTTTTCAGCATGCATGTAGTCCTGTGTTGCAGCTTCCCCAGGTTGGCACTGCATTTTTAGACAGGACATACCCAGGGATGGTGATGGAGGTGTTTGGGACATTGACTGAAACGTATGATTCTGTGAGTATGACTAGTATTGCTTGACTAGCTCTCCTAATTTTGGCATAAGTCCTCAGATGTTGGTGAGGAGGACTTTGCAGGGTCGACTGGGCTGGGTGTGCCATTGTCATGTCCGTTGCTGGTGCCGAGGTCAATACGGTTTTATTCTTATTGTTTTTCGTAGCAGTTTTTTTACAACTGAGTGTCTTGCTAGGCCATTTCAGAGGACAGTTAAAAGTCAACCACATTGCTGTGGGTCTGGAGTCACATATAGGCCAGACCAGGTAAGGACGGCAGATTTCCTTCCCTAAAGGACATTAGTGAACCAGATGGATTTTTACGACAATCCGATAGTTTCGGGGTCTCCATTACTGATACTTGCTTTTTTAAAGTTCCAGATTTATTTAATTAACTGAATTTAAATTCCCCAGCTGTCGTGGTGGGATTTAAACTCCGGCTCATTAGTCCAGGCCTCTGGATTACTAGTCCAGTAACATAACCACTATACTACTGTTCCTATGGGTTAAGGTAGGGGTGGCGGCAGGTGATGTTATGAAGGTGGAAGTAGGAAGTCTAATGATGAAGAGGATATAGGGTTGGAAACTCAGCTCAGGGTCGAATAGGATGCCAAAGTTGTGAATAATCTGGTTCAGCTTGACACAGTGGCTGGAGAGGGGAATGGAAACAGTGGCAAGGGTACAGAGTTTGTAGAAGGGGCTGAAAACGATGGCTTCAGATTTCCAGTGCTTAACTGGAGAAACTCATCCAAGACTGGATGTCAGACAAGCAATTTGACAATACAAAGTGAGAGGCAGAGCTGGGTGTCATCAACATACATATAGAAGCTGATCCCAGATCTGCAGGTAATCTTGTCAAGGGACAGAATATAGTTGAGGAAGAAGAGACGACCAAGGATAGTTCCTTGGAGGATTCCAATTGTAACAGTGCAGGGGCTGGAAGAGAGGCAATCACTGAAGATGCTCTGTGATCAGATAGATAAGAGTGGAACTAAGTGAGGGGAGTCAATGGAGGAGAGGTGTTGGAGGAGGATGGTTTAGTCAGATGTAGCAGAGAGATTTAGGAGGATAAAAGGGAATAATGCAGCATGGTCACAGTTATGGAGGATGCATTTGTGATTTTGGTGAGGGCTGTTTCACTGCCGTGGCAAGAATAGAAACCTGATTGGAAAAATTAAAATAGGAAGTTGAGGGAAAGATGGGCACAGATTTGAGAGCTGTAGTGGAAAGGAATGTTGGAAATGATAGTTTGCAAGGACAGAGGCGTTAAGGGTGGATTGTTCTGAGGAAAGAATGATGACATTGTTTTTGAATGGCAGGGGGCAGTACCTGAAGAGAGAGAATCAATTACAATGTCAACTAGTACGAGGCCAAGAGGGAAGTTGGGTGGTCAGCATTTTAGCGGGAATGGGGTCAAAGGAGCAGGAGGTGGGTGTCATGAATGAGATGAGGGAGAAAGAGCTAGTATGGAGGGAGCCTGAGTGAGAGATTTGGCTTGGTGGGCAAGGGGAAGCAACAGAAGCAGCAGCAGCAACAACTTGTATTTATATAGCGCCTTTAATATAGTAAAGCGTCCCAAGGCACTTCACAGGAGTATTATAAGACAAAAAATTTGACACCGATCCACATAAGGAGAAATTAGGACAGGTGACCAAAAGCTTGGTCAAAGAGGTAGGTTTTAAGGAGTGTCTTAAAGGAGGAAAGAGAGGTAGAGAGGCAGAGAGCTTTAGGAAGGGAATTCCAGAGCTTAGGGCCTAGGCAACAGAAGGCACGGCCACCAATGGTTGAGCGACTATAATCAGGGATGCTCAAGAGGCCAGAATTAGAGGAGTGCAGATATCTTGGGGGGGGGGTTGTGGGGCTGAAGGAGATTACAGAGATAGGGAGGGGCGAGGCCATGGAGGGATTTGAAAACAAGGATGAGAATTTTGAAATCGAGGCGTTGCTGGACCAGGAGCCAATGTAGGTCAGCGAGCACAGGGGTGATGGGTGAACGGGACTTGGTGTGAGTTAGGACACAGACAGCCGAGTTTTGGATGATCTCATGTTTAGGTAGGGTAGAACGTGGGAGGTCAGCCAGGAGTGCATTGGTATAGTCAAGTCTAGAGGTAACAAAGGCATAGATGAGGGTTTCAGCAGCGGATGAGCTGAGGCAAGGGCGGAGACGAGCGATGTTACGGAGGTGGAAATAGGCGGTCTTAGTTATGCCGCGGATATGTGGTCGGAAGCTCATTTCAGGGTCAAATATGACACCAAGATTGTGAATAGTGAGGTTCAGTCTCAGACAGATGTTAGGGAGAGGGATGGAGTCAGTGGCTAGGGAACGGAGTTTGTGGCAGGGACCGAAAACAATGGCTTCGGTCTTCCCAATATTTAATTGGGGAAAATTTCTGCTCATCCAGAACTGGATGTCAGACAAGCAGTCTGACAATTTAGAGATAAGCAACTGAATGTGTGGTCTCTATCCTGAATAGCCACCAGGAACAGGAATTGTAGCTCATTTTTTTGGCCTCCTTTATCCAATGGCACTGAAACCAATTCTGCCTGAGCTGATATCAACCAATTTATACAAACCAATGATCAAACCTTGACTTTTGTGAACTGTACCAGGACATTTGGAGCATGCAGCTATTTTACTATCCAATTTGGAGCTTCCACCCTGGTCAGAAATATTCTATGAAGGGTTTTGTCAAATGTTATTTGACAGGCAAAAGGGGATGAAAATGTATAAATCCACAGGAATAATGTTATTTATCTCAGAGTGCTAAACTGTGGGTTAGCACCTTGGGATGAGTGACCACAATATGATAAGGTTTAAGATCCAACTAGAAAGGGAAAAGGGCAGTACAAAAAAATCAGATTGGATTAGGGCAGATTTTAGAAAGATGAGAAACGAGCTGGCTGAGATGAGGTGGAAGGAGAAATTGGCTGTAGCGCAATGGTGGTATGTTTGTAGAAAAAAGCTTGCAAAGGTACAGAAGAAGTATATTCCATTAAAAAAAAGGAAACTACAAGTAGTTTTAGGATGCCATGAATAAATAAAGCAGTTAGAAACCAATTAAAATTGAAGAGGGCCTATGAGGGCTATAAGAAGAACTAAAGGTGAATGAGAAAATAAGAGGTTAAGAGTGGGATAGGGGAAGCTGAGTGAGTATGGGGAAAACATTAAAACAACTCAAAAGGAACTGAAAGGTAATTGACAAATATATTTGTAAAAGAAGATTGTTAAGTGTGTTGGGACTCCTGAATGGAGATGGTTGTCAATTTGTTGAAGATGATCAAAAAATGGTGCAGGTATTTAATAAGTACTTCACGTTGGTCTTTACTATATAGCAGGAAATAGGAGAGAAGGTGAATCATGAAGTGGTTGAGAGCAAGATGAGTGATATGAGGGATAAAAGCTACATTTTTGATAAGTTATTTAGCTAAGAGAAGACAATGTGCCACACCTGATAGGATACATCCTAGGATCCTGAGGGAGATGAGGGAGGAAATTGTAGAGGCCCTGGAGTTTATATTTTTGGGCTCTGTTAAGTGTGGATATGTGCCAGAGGACTGGACAGTGTCCAATATTGTAACCATTTTTAGAAAGGGAAATAGAGCTAATCCAGGTAATTACAGTTCAGTTAGCTAAACAGCCATGTTAGGGATGAAATTACCAATTATCTAGATGAAAGGAAAAATAGTTAGATGTAGCCAGCATGGATTTCAAAAGGGATAATCGTGATTGATAAACCTCATAGAATTCTTTGCGAAGATAACAGACATGGTAGATGGAGAAAGAAAGTGTATGTAGTGTACATGAACTTTAGGAAAGCTTTTGACAAGGTAACACATGGGAGATTGCTAAAAAAGATTAAGCGTATGGAAGGATAGCAAACTGGATTAAAAACTGGTTAGAAGGGAGAAAGCAGAGAGGAGGAGTTACAGGCAGCTTTTCAGAGTGGTTGAAAGTGGGTAACATTATCCCTCAGAGTTCAGTTCCAGGGTCACGTCTGTTCACCGTGTATCAATGACTTAGATACAGGCCTAGTGGGAGTGGTGTTGAAATTTGTAGATGTTACCAAAATAGGAGATTTAGGGCAGGAGTTTCTGCTAGATTGTGCTGGTTTTTTCAGTGCAATTCACCCGAAATCAGCCAAGCCAGTGCAAAAGGTCAAGGAATTTCAAGCACAAATTACATCCAGCACAAATCGTATTTCTTCAATCTTTTGTGCTAGTTTAAAAAAACATCACGCTGGAAGCTGGCCAAGCCCACAAAACTGGTCACACCACCAGATCGAATTAATCATCATTGCGAGTTTCCGCTAATTGTACCATTTTGCGGGCCTTCGAGGAGGCGCTTTACAATTTTAAGCCGCAAAGACACTAATAGGCATGTTTTAAAAGCTTTTACATTTTTAAAAAATGTATTAAGAAACTGACTACTGTACACCAATGTAACTAGTAAATGGTTCTGTATAGATTTTTAAAGTCATTTTCAGTTATTTAAAATCAGGTTACTCATGGGTGGTGGACTAGACACTCTTAATAAAAATGCTTATTTTTGTGATAAACCCATTTTCAGCTGTATTAATAAAACTGCACCATGTTACCACTCTTAAATATATTAAAGAATATTTTTTAATGCAAAACTTGAGAAAAAAAATCTTCTTAAAAATGGCACAATTTTGAAAGCAATTTGCACCCGAATCACCGATTGCACCCAAAGCGGAAACTCTTGGCCCTAGTTAATTCTTTAGAAGACCAAATTAAACTGCTAAGGGATATTGTTAGGATTGTGGTGGTGGGGGGATGGGCTAACAAGTGGAAGATGGAATTCAATGTCAGCAAGTGTGAGGTGATTCATTTTGGCAAAAAAAACTCAGTAAATTATACTCTGAATGGAAGTAGGTACAGTTCTGTGGAAGAGCAGAGGAATCAGGGTGTAGGATCATAGAAACATAGAAGCAGGAGTAGGCCATTCGCCCCCTTGAGCTTGTTCCGCCATTTAATGAGATCATGGCTGATCATTCAAATTCAGTACCCTGTCCCTGCTTTCTCCCCATATCCCTTGATCCCTTTAGCCTTAAGAAATATATCTAACTCCTTCTTGAATATATTTAATGAATTGGGCTCAACAGCCTTCTGTGGTAGAGAATGCCACAGGTTCACCATTCTCTGGGTGAAGAAATTCCTCCTCATCTCTGTCCTAAATGGCTTACCCTTATTCTTAGACTGTGACCCCTGGTTCTGGACTCCCCCGCCATTGGGAACATCCTTCCTGCATCTCATCTGTCTTGTCCTGTTAGAATTTTATAAGTTTCAATGAGATCCCCTCTCATTCTTCTAAACTCTAGCAAATATAAGCCTAATCGACCCAATCTCTACTCATACGTCATTCCTGCCATCCCAGGTATCAGTCTGGTGAATCTTCGCTGCACTCTCTCCATGGCAAGAACATCCATCCTCAGATAAGGCGAACAAAAGTGCACACAATACTCAAGGTGTGGTCTCACCAAGGCCCTGTACAACTGCAGCAAGACATCTTTGCTCCTGTACTCGAATCCTCTCGCTATGAAGGCCAACATACCATTTGCCTTCTTAACCGCTTGCTGCGCCTGCATGCTTACCTTCAGCGACTGGTGCACAAGGACACCCAGGTCTCGTTGCACTTCCCCTTTTCCCAATCTATTGCCATTCAGATAATAATCTGTCTTCCTGTTTTTGCCACCGAAGTGGATAACCTCGCATTTATTCACATTATACTGCACCTGCCATGCATCTGCCCAATCACCCAACCTGTCCAAATCATACTGGAGTTTCTCTGCATCCTCCTTCTCACAGCACACACGCCCACCCATTTTTGCGTTGTCTGTAAACTTGGAGATATTACATCTAGCTCCCTCGTCTAGATCATTAATATATATTGTGAATAGCTGAGGTCCTAGCACCGATCCCTGCGGTACCCCACTAGTCACTGCCTGCCACTCGGAAAAAGACCCGTTTATTCCAACTCTTTGCTTCCTGTCTGCCAACCAGTTCTCTATCCAAGTCAGTACCTTACCCCAATCCCATGTGCTTTAACTTTGCACGCTAATCTCTTATGTGGGACCTTATCGAAAGCCTTCTGAAAGTCCAAATACACCACATCCACTGGTTCTCCCTTATCTATTCTACCAGTTACATCCTCAAAAAATTCCAGTAGATTAGTCAAGCATGATTTACTTTTTGTAAATCCATGTTGACTTTGTCCGATCCTGTCACTGTTTTCCAAGTGCTCTGCTGTTACATCTTTTATAATGGACTCTAGCATTTTCCCCACTACCGATGTCAGACTTAGCAGTCTATAATTCCCCATTTTCTCTCTACCACCTTTTTTAAATAGTGGGGTTACATTAGCTATCCTCCAATCCATGGGAACTGTTCCAGAGTCTATAGAATTTTGGAAGAACATTAAAGTCAGCACGATAGCAAAATACTGCAGATGTTGGAAATCCGAAATAACAACAGAAAATGCTGGAAAAACTCAGCAGGTCAGGCAACATCCGTGGAGAGAAATTTGAGTTGACGTTTCGGGTTGAACCCTTCTTCAAAACTGAAAAGAAAAGAAAATAGATCGAAGGCAGGGCTGCGATCGGACAAAAGAAGTAAAAGAAACAAAGGAGAAGTGAAAGAGACAATAAAAGGTATTCGAAGCTAGACGAGATGGTAATAGGCTGAGATTAGGTGTGAAGTGTACTGGCAGGGCAAGAGATAGCTGCCAGGTGTGAGAGAGAAACAAAAGGAAAGGGGGGGGGGGGAAAGGAGTGGAAAAATTACAAGAAAAAATGTAATAGGGGCCGAGGTTATGATCTGAAATTGTTGAACTCGATATTGAGTCCAGAAGGCTGCAGTGTGCCTAATCGGAAGATGAGGTGCTGTTCCTCGAGTTTACGGTGAGCTTCCGTGGAACAATACAAGAGGCCAAGGACGGTGAGGTCCGAGTGGGAATGGAGCGGTGAATTAAAATGACAGGCGACCGGAAGCTCGGGGTCACCCTTACGGACTGAACGGAGGTGTTCCGCAAAGCGGTCACCCAATCTGTGTTTGGTCTCCCTAATGTAGAGGAGACCGCATCGTGAGCAGCGAATACAGTATACTAGATTGCGAGAAGTACAAGTAAATTGCTGTTTCACCTGGAAGGGGTGTTTGGGGCCCTGGACAGTGGGAAGTGGGGAGGTATAGGGGCAGGTGTTACATCTCCTCCGCTTGCACGGGAAGGTGCCAGGCGAAGGGGAAGGGCTATTTGGGGTGATAGAGGAGTGGACTAGGGTGTCTCGGAGGGAGCGGTCCCTACGGAATGCTGAAAGGGGAGGGGAGGGGAAGATACGTTTGGTGGTGGGATCACTTTGGAGGTAGCGGAAATGCCGGAGGATGATCCGTTGAATGTGGAGGCTGGTGGGGTGAAAGGTGAGGACAAGGGGAACCCTATCGTGGTTCCGGGAGGGAGGGGCAGGGGTGAGGGCAGAAGTGCGGGAGATAGAACTGACACGGTCGAGGGCCGTGTCAACCACGGTCAGCACCTCAGGTTGCTAAGGTTGTAAAAAAGCTAATAGAATTCTAAGTTTTATCTCAGTAGGTGTAGAATATTAAAGCCAAGAGGTTAAGATGAATCTTATAAAATCTTAAGACCTCAGAATACCATGTGCAGTATTGAGCTCCACACTATAGGAAGGATATTGAGGCTTTAGAGAGGGTACAGCACAGATTCACTAGGATCCTGTCTGGTATGATAAAATACAAATAGGAAGATTAACTTGAAAAGGTGTCTTTTTTCATTTGAAAACACAGATTATGGGCCAATATAATAGAAGTTTTTAAAATTATGAAAGAGTGGGACAGGATAGATAGAACCAGACTGTTTTCAGTAGTTGAGGGTTAAGAACAAGGGGCCATAGATACAAGATTCAATGTAAGAAATTTAAAACAGAGTTGTGAGGCTGTGGAATTCACTTCCAGGGTTAGTGGTTGAGCAGAAACTATGGCTGTGAATTTAATCGCGTTGAGGAGGCGGGTCCACTATCAAAATCGCAAAGATTGACAGATGATAGGAAACCCGCCTCCACGCGAGTCTCCCTAGTGTCGGGTCTGTCTGCACAGAACTGACCTGACACCAAGGGGCGGGGGAGACAATTCACTGTATGACAACACATTACCAGAAACTTCACATGGACATTGGCTAAACCTCTCAAGTGTCTACCATTGTGTGTTGTTAGTTGGTATGTTTACAGTAGGATGAGGGTGAGTGTGGGGTGGCTCGTGAGATGGGGAAGTGATAAAGTAGATAGAGGGGGTTGGGTGGAGGTGCAAGGTAAGTTGTTGTCCTGGGGAGGTCTCTTCCACCCTTGGAAGGGAAGAGAACCTCCCTGCATGCTGTGACTTCCTCCATAAGCATATGGAGGGAGTCATTGGAGAGCCTGGGTGCAAGCATTCACCTTTGTGCAGTGATTGTCAGTGTTTGCAGCACCTCAATGCTGTCAAACACTGACAGAACAACAGTCAAACTCCATGTGGACATGGTCCCTTTAAGGAAACCGGCTGATGACTCGTCATCAAATGATGTCATCAGACCCACTTTCTGTTAATTGGCTAGTAGGCGGGCTTAACAAGGCCAACCAAGGTAAAATGACGTCTGCAGAGCGGAGGCAGCTGGGAGCAGGACCAGCACCTGGAAACCAGCTGTCCCGCCCCCATCCCGCCTCCAGAATTAAATTTGCAGCCTATGTCATCATTCAAGATTACATTGGATAGATGGATTAGAACTAATTACTCGCATGAAAGTTGACTACTGACCAAGACTGGTTGGGCTGAATGTAACTTCTATGTATTTATATGTAAGTGGGATAATGCTCTTGTCACACTACACCTTGAATACTGCGCCTAGTTCTAGTCAGTGAGACACAAGAGATATTCAAGAACTGAAGGCAGTGTAGAGAAAAGCAACAAAACTTATCCCTGGGACAAAGGTCTGAGTTATGAGGAAAGGCTGGAGAAATTTGGGTTTTTCAACCCAGAAGGGAGGCATCTGAGAGGTGATCTTCTAAAGGTATATAAGGTAGTTAAGGGAATGGAAAAGAAAAGTTCAGACTCTTACAATCCCACCACTTACACCATCCATGCTTATCACAGAAGACTGCCTATATCGAGCGAATGGCGCTAACCTTTGTTATCACCATAAATTTCTCAAATTTTGTTTGATAATCACTCCTGAAAAGAGCCTTGGGACATTTAACTTCAATCAGCTGTTTGCACCTTGTTAAAGAGCACTTACCTTAGTGATGTGTCTGTCATTAAGTCCTTTCATAATTTCTGTGACTTGGGTCAGGCAGCCCCGCCGTCTCCAGTCGATGATGCGTGACTACTTGTCCCGCGCTGTGTTGCCTGCCAGCTCCAGGATCTCAGATGCCAGATACTCAAGGACGGTGGCCAAGTAGATTGGGGCCTCGGCCCTGACTATTTCATATTGGGCTTTACCTTTAGAAGGAGGCGAGTACTCTTTTGGACCACAGTACAGATGTTTATCATTTGCTGTGCGTAATATATATGAAGATAAAGCAGCAAGCAAGGGATTCAGCCAAAATTAGTGTTAAAAAAGCACTTTTAAAATTTCTTGGTTACACTGTACACAACAGGCAAAACAACTCGCCCACTATAAGCGATGGTGACTGTACTTCAGATTAAGTTGTGATAGTAGGTCAAGGGGACACAGGTTCAAACTAATGAAAGTAAATTTAGGGTTGAAATTATGAATTTCTTCTTTACACAAAAAGTGATCAACATATGGAAGAGACTTCCAGATAGAGTAGTGGGGGCTGAAAACTCTAGAAGCATTTAAAGATGCTTCAATGTGGAACTATAGGCTCTGTCTGGTTAGATGAACTAAGATGGACAAATGGCCTTCTTCATCCATAATTATCTTGCGTGATTTTTCTTGGTGATATCAGTGTTCACTATCAGCAGTGGACTTTGCTTCTCCACTGCTACTGATTAAGACAGCACTAAGAAAGGTCTTTGCTATACTGAATGGCCTTAAACAACTAAAATAAAAACAGAAAATGCTGGAAATACTCAGCAGGTCAGGCAGCATCTGTGGAAAGAGAAACAGAGTTAACGTTTCAGGTCGATGACCCTTCATCAGAACAACTTAAACCTTAAACAACTTATCAATTAGCCAAGCTGTATGCTCAATTGACACAAGTTGAATGTTAACATGGAGTAATTTGTAGAATTAACCTCACTGGAGCATTCATCTACTGCCAGATAGTCATGACAAAAAGTCACTTCAATTGAGGTACTGTCATGCTGATGACACTCATTAAACCATATCCCTGTAAAGTTCAGCATCTTCAGGGGAGAACATTTGAGGCAATATTCCTAACTTTTAACTGACCATTGATTGAAATCATTACAATGCCTGATGTAATTCATTTTGGATGGTCGGTCCAATAAAATTTACTAAAATATTTTATCTATTCTGCTTCTTCAGGAGGAATACAGCTATAAAATCATCTTAGTTAGGAGTCTGAGAAAAGCCTTCGGAGGTCTATACAGACTGTGTGTAAAGTGTTGTGTAAAAATATGACTTAACTCTTAAACAATTGCTAACACTGCTTATTAAGACATAGATGAACTAAGCTTAAAATCTGGAAACCTGAGACCCTGAGCTTTGCGATAATGGGGTGGTTTCATTGTGTTAAAATCCTGTCTGATTACAGAGTTAAAATCATCCCCATTTACACTGCCAGTTCTGCATATATGCTTTTGGAGCAAATTTAGTGGACATTGCCAACTCTGAATTCCAGAAGCATGCTGGCACAGAAACTTAGCACTCCTGAGGAGCAGCTTTTTGTCAGTCTGAATGAATCTGGAGGAGCAGAAGAATAAGCAGTAACCCACTCTCCAGATGGAATCTTTGTGGCTAACATGTAGCAAAGTTGCTTAGCAACAAAAGCTGTTGCTTCCCACCCCCTTTATTTTTGCATAAATCCAGTAAGAATCTAATTTATGTCTCGTCTGTCAAACCCTGTGATAGATAAACTTAAGTACATTTGTTTTAAATGGATTACTGGCTCCCATGACTAGTCTGTTTTGTTCTATGTGTAGTACTGATAGTTTAGCAATGATGTCACAGGATAAGTGGGGAAGGATTTAGCTCAGTAGTAGCATCCTTAAGCCTGAATCAGAAATGTCTGGGTTCAACCCCCGCTGAAAGACTTGAACACATAACAAGCTGACACTAAATTACCATATAGAGGGCATAACGTTTCAGAAGAGATGTTAAACTGAGTCTCTGTGTGTCTGTTCAGGTAGATGTAAAAATATCCATTGTACTATTCAAAGAGAAGGAGAGTTCTCCTGGTGACCCAGCCAACATTTATCCCTCAACCAAAAGCAAGATTAACTGGTTATTATCTCACCGCTGTTGCAGTTGCCTACAAAAGAGTGACTTTGTTTAATTGGCTGTAATGCACTTTGGGATATCCTGAGGACATAAAAGGCATTAGATAAAGTCAAGATGGCAGCCGAGACGGTCCGGTGCTAGCGCGCTCTCCCTGCTTCGGGCGGCCCGCTCTCGCCGCTCGCTGCCGCAACTGGAGCGAAGTGTTCGGCGAGTCGGGCGGAGGCAGCGCAGTGCGGCGAGCAGCAGCCACGACGACCTGCTGGAGCACGTCGGCCGGCAGCTCCTCGGCGGGAAGGCATTCCGACTGGGAGGAGGGGAGCCGAGCATGGTGGCCAGAGGCCGGACCGTGAGCGGGACAAGCAGGCCCCAGGCCATCGGACCATGGAGCCGGCGACGGTGAGGAGGCGGCCGTGGCGACCGGAGCATTCACATCCCGACGATGTGTTCAGCGAGTCGGGCGGAGGCAGTGCAGCGCAACGAGCAGCAGCAGCAGCCACGACGACCCGCTGCAGCACGTCGGCCGGCAGCCCCATGGCGGGAAGCTCGCAGTCCGACTGGGAGGAGGGGAGCCGAGCATGGTGGCCAGAGGTTGGATCGTGAGCGGGAGAAGCAGGCCACCACACGTGGAGCCGGCAACAGTGAGGAGGAGGCCACGGTGACGAGGACGGAGGAGCTGAGGGACATCGTGCTCCCACTGCCACTGGAACCCACTGAATTGACTTTCTGAACACGGCGCTGTAAGAATAGCTGACGTGTCCCTACGGGGAGTAAGCATTCCCATTGTACTTGTACTAGTACTGGTTACATATGGCAAATAAAATTGAATTGAATTGAATAAATGCAAGTACTTTCTGTTTAATTTACATAGACTGGTGCTATTTTTCATGCCGTTTCAGTGTTTTTGCTGTGCAAAGTCAGGGTATCTTTTTTTTGGGGCATTATAAAGGGGCAAAAGCCTTTTCTGTCAGTCTGCCCCAACCCCCCGCCCTCATCCATGTACAGTCGTAGCCTGCTGTGCCCAGCTCTTCAAAAAAGCTTGGAGCTGGAGATGACTGGTGAGGGGCCCTTGGCTGCTATGGAGGCAGAAGTACATGGAGGAGAGCATAACGATGAACATCACTTAGGGAACTCATCATCGATTGCTGCAAGGGGACGTCTTCTCTTCAGTTTAAAACAATTACTTTAGTCACTACTGCCGTAACTCCCTACTCCTCTAATAAAGGACCAATTCTTCAATCCAGTACCCACCCTAGAGCAGGAATACATCAGTCCTTTTCTGTCCCTACATGACCATGCCAATAGGAATTACCTGATTGAATAAGTCAGCATCAAATTAGTGAACCCTTTTCAGTATGACTCAAACAAAGCACAGCATAATGCACATTCTATTTTAATGCAACAAAGTCCACAGTGAACAGAAGTCAAGCTACTCTTTCCCCTTGGGTCGGAGCGATCATAATATGATCGAATTCTTCATTAAGATGGACAATGAAGTAGTCGACTCAGAGACTAGGTCCTGAATTTAAATAAAGGAAACTACGATGGTCTGAGGCGCGAGTTGGGTAGGATTGATTGAGGAATGTCACTCAAAGGGTTGACGGTGGATAGGCAATGGCAAACATTCAAAGACCACATGGATGAACTACAGAATTTGTTCATCCCAGTTTGGCATAAAAATAAAACAAAAAAGGTGACTCAACCATGGCTTACAAGGGAAATTAGGGATAGCATAAGATCCAAGGAGAGGACATATAAATTGGCCAGAAAAAGCAGTAAACCTGAGGATTGGGAGCAGTCTAGGATTCAACAAAGGAGGACAAAGGGATTAATTAAGAAAGGGAAAATAGAATATGAGAGTAAGCTTGCAGGTAACATAAAACTGACTGTAAAAGCTTTTATAGATATGTGAAGAGAAAAAGATTGGTGAAGTGATGCATAGGTCCCTTGCAGTCAGAATCAGGGGAATTTATAATGGGGAACAAAGAAATGGCAGACCAATTAAATAAATGCTTTGGTTCTGTCTTCACAAAGGAGGACATGTGATAAAAATAATAACTTCCGGGAAGTTATGTCATCACTTCCTGTGAACTGTGAACTGTGAACTATGAACTATGAACTGTGTACATACCTCACTTCCTGTCATGTGTCACTTCCTGTTGGACTGGTATAAATACTGGTCTGTTCAGTATTGTAAGAGGCTTCTACCAGAGGCATGGTAAAGACCTCTCTTGTATATAGTGTGTTTATAAGTTACTTAAAGCTTACTTTAAAGTTACTTGATGGTAAGCCTCCTTTTTCTTACATCAATTTAAGTAACTTAGTATTTACACTCACGAATACTAGACCTTCGGACAAACTCGGAATTAAGGATCCAGGGAACCACCCATCATGGAGAAAATCCTTAGACCTATTCGTCTGGACTTGGACCCGAATGCACCAGCAGCTGGCAGGGTATGGAAGCATTGGTACCGTACTTTTGAGAATTTTCTGGATGAATGTGAAGCGGATGCTCCTGCTAGATTGAAGATACTTATCAATTATGTGACCCCAAAAGTGTTCGAATATGTTGATGAATGGGATAATTACGATGAGGTGATTCGGGCACTTAAGAAACTGTATGCCAAGACCCCAAATGAGGTCTATGCTAGACATCTACTGGCCACAGCCCGACAAGGGCCAGGGGAATCAATTGATGAATTCCTGCAAGAACTTCGCAGGCTCAGCGTAGATTGTAACTTTCAGGCAGCCTCAGCTGAGCTGTACCGCCAAGAAATGATTCGTGATGCTTTCATCTGCGGGATTGCCTCTCCATTTATACGCCAGCGTCTACTAGAAAGTAAAACACTTGAGCTACAAAAAGCTTTTGACCTAGCTTGTTCACTGGATTTGGCAAAGAGAAATGCAGACCTCTATCAGCTGCCCAGATCTCGATCTGCTGCTGTAGCTGCAACCAGACAATTCAAGCGGTCTCAGGTGAACCCTATCATGGGGGAATCTAATTCTGATCATTCTGATGAAGAAGAGGAGGACGACCCCACTTTAGCAGCCTCTTGGCAATCTAGGAAGGAATGCTTCTTTTGTGGAGATGCTTTTCACCCTAGGAAAACCTGCCCTGCTCGCAATGCAATCTGCAGTTATTGCGGGAAAAAAGGACACTTTGCTAAAGTTTGCCTATCAAGGGCCTCTACGAGGGCCAATCCAGCTAAGGCCTACCGAACTGCCCCAATTAGGGCCTATCAAGATGCTCCAGCTAGGACCTATCAAGCTTCCTCTCGAGCTCTCTCCCGAAGAAGCACACCGAGAGTTTTAGCCACTCTCTGTGCAACGACACCAATTACAGCTGCTTGCCCACAGAACCTGTCTCATGCTGCCACAAAAATTTCAATTAAAGGGCATGCCTTAGATGCCTTAATTGACTCAGGAAGTACTGATAGTTTCATTAAGGAACAGATTGTTGCGAAATTGAAACTACATGTCTTCCCATCGGACCAGGCAATTGCGATGGCCCAGTCATCACTTAATACCAGAATCTCCGGCTTTTGTGTTGTTGATATGACACTTCATGGTCGCATGTATCCCTCCACCCGACTTTCGGTGCTCAAGGACTTATGTAGTGATCTCCTCTTAGGGCTGGACTTCCAAAAACAGCATAAGAAACTCACCATTGAGTTTGGTGGATCCAAACCCGGACTTACTATTCCTAATATACCGTCTAAATTACCATTTTGTGCATTATCAGCAGCTTCACTTGATGAACCCTCATTATTTGCCAGTATTCCGCCTCAATGCCAACCGATAATAACGAAATCGCGGCGCTTTAATCAGGAAGACCAATCTTTTATTGAGGCTGAAATCTCTCGACTTCTAGCAGAGGATATCATTGAACCATGTTCGTCGCCCTGGCGGGCTCAAGTCGTCATTGTCAAGAACCCTCTAAAACCTCACAAACAGCGACTATGCATCGATTATTCGCAAACCATCAATCAATATACCGACTTGGACGCCTACCCATTGCCACGCATTGATGATATGGTTAATAAACTGGCCGAATACAAAGTGTTCTCAACTTACGATTTAAAAAGTGCCTATCATCAGTTACCCTTGAAGGTCTCAGATAAGCAGTACACAGCCTTTGAGGCTAATGGACGGCTGTACCAATTTCGTCGCCTCCCATTCGGGGTTACTAATGGAGTGGCTGTCTTTCAACGGGCAATGGATGGCCTGGTTAAGCAGGAAAACCTAAGGGACACTTTTCCCTATCTTGATAACATTACCATTGCAGGTCACGATCAACAGGAACACGACTCCAACCTCCAAAAATTTCGGGATGCCCTCCATCGCCGTAATTTGACCCTGAATGAATCCAAATCTGTTGAGTCGCAACCGACCATCAACATCCTTGGCTACTGCGTAGGCAATGGTATCATTAAGCCAGACCCAGAAAGACTTCGCCCGCTCCAAGAGCTCCCGTCACCTAAGAATCCGGCTTCTTTACGTCGGGCTCTCGGTCTGTTTGCATACTACGCTAAATGGATTCCTCATTTTTCGGACAAAATCCAACCCTTGCTGCATGCTAGATCATTTCCACTGGGAACAGCGGCTGTTGCAGCCTTTAACCTTCTCAAAAAACAGTTGGAGAAAGCGGCTCTTCACTCCATTGATGAGAATCTCCCTTTCGTGGTTGAATGTGATGCCTCGGAGGTGGCGATCTCGGCTACTCTGAATCAGGAAGGTCGTCCTGTAGCATTTATGTCCAGGACCTTACAAGGTGCCGAGCTACATTATCCTCCGGTTGAGAAAGAAGCCACAGCCATCATAGAGGCAGTACGGAAGTGGAACCATTTTCGAGCTCGCCAGCACTTTACATTGATCACGGACCAACGATCAGTCGCCTTCATGCTCGATAATCGAAAACGAACCAAAATTAAGAATAATAAAATACAACTTTGGAGGATGGAACTGGCCTCTTTTGGTTATACCATTCTCTATCGGCCTGGCAAGGAGAATGTGGCCCCGGACACCCTCACACGGGCATTCTGCTCCACTATGTCATCCTCCACCCTCATGGATGTCCACAATGGTTTGTGCCATCCTGGCGTTACGCGCATGCTACATTTCGTACGATCACGGAATCTCCCTTTTTCCACTGGAGATGTAAAGAAAATATGCTCAGAATGCCGGCTTTGTGCGGAATTAAAACCTCAGTTCTTCCGCCCCTCAGATGGTATACTCATACATGCAACCCAACCGATGCAACGACTTAGCATCGATTTTAAGGGCCCAGTGCCCTCTTCAACTCGGAACACATATTTGCTCGCCATGATCGACGAATATTCACGTTTTCCGTTTGCCTTCCCCTGCTCCAATATGCTGGCGTCCACAGTAATCTGCTGCCTTGAGCAGGTATTTTCTCTCTGTGGCATGCCGGCTTATATTCACTCAGATCGGGGTCCATCCTTTATGTCGAGGGAACTCAAGGACTACCTCTCAGAACGGGGAATTGCTACAAGCAAAACAACACCATACCATCCCATCGGAAATGGGCAGGTAGAGAGGTATAACGGTATCATCTGGAATTCCGTACGTCTCGCTTTAAGATCTCGGGGCCTACCAGACCAGCAATGGGAAACAGTGCTTTCGGATGCATTGCACTCTATACGGTCCCTGCTTTCTACAGCCACAAATACTACACCTCATGAGCGGTTCTTTGGATTCCAGCATTGCTCATCTCATGGGACATCACTCCCGTCATGGCTAACTACTCCTGGACCTGTATTACTCCGAAGATACGTTCGGACGTCTAAAAATGACCCTCTTGTAGACGAGGTCGAACTAACCGATGCCAACCCCACCTATGCAAACATACGATATTCCGACGGCCGAGAATCTACCGTATCATTACGGGATCTGGCTCCCTGCCCACCAGGACCTAGTGGGACATCGGGTGATGGCATTTCACCAGGAAACTCTTGGGACCTATCGGGTACCCCTCTCCAGGATCCTGATCGGACACCAACTAGCTTGGTGCCGGTAGAACCCCGTGCTCAAGGTTGCGACCCTCCCAGTACCACGCATGAAAGTACTGGTCTGCCACAGACCAGCTCTGCACCTCCCTCTGAACAGAGGCAGTCTGACTTTGAACCTATTGGGGCTCGTACTCGAAGCCATGATCTCCCCGACCCTTCACAGGGCAATCCAGGCCACACGGACTCTGGCCAATGGCCAACCGCATGTAAGCGGACCAGCGACCCTCTACGACGGGAATCCAAACGGGTGCGACTCTTCCTTGTTCGGCGGCTGCGGACCAAAAGGTAGACCACAGCCTCCTAAACCTGCAGGAGGGAAGAATGTGATAAAAATAATAACTTCCGGGAAGTTATGTCATCACTTCATGTGAACTGTGAACTGTGAACTGTGAACTATGAACTATGAACTGTGTACATACCTCACTTCCTGTCATGTGTCACTTCCTGTTGGACTGGTATAAATACTGGTCTGTTCAGTATTGTAAGAGGCTTCTACCAGAGGCATGGTAAAGACCTCTCTTGTATATAGTGTGTTTATAAGTTACTTAAAGCTTACTTTAAAGTTACTTGATGGTAAGCCTCCTTTTTCTTACATCAGGACACAAATAACCACCCAGAGATGTCGGGGAACATAGGGTCTGATGAAAGGGTGGAACTAAAAGAAATCAGTATTTGTAGGGAAATGGTGTTAGGGAAATTGATGGGACTGAAGGCTGATAAATCCCCAGGGCCTGATAATCTACATCCTAGGGTACTTAAGGAAGTGGCCCTAGAAATAGTAGATGCATTGCTGGTCATCTTCCAACATTCGATGGAATCTGGAACAGTACCCATGGATTGGAGGGTAGCTAATGTTACCCCACTATTCAAAAAAGGTGGTAGAGAGAAAACGGGGAATTACAGACCGGTAAGCCTGACATCGGTA
This sequence comes from Somniosus microcephalus, assembly GCF_052327205.1. NCBI lineage: Eukaryota > Metazoa > Chordata > Chondrichthyes > Squaliformes > Somniosidae > Somniosus > Somniosus microcephalus. Next base: position 250,439,213 of record NC_140990.1, on the reverse strand, counting down.
GTGGGGAAAATGCTAGAGTCCATTATAAAAGATGTAATAGCAGAGCACTTGGAAAGCAGTGACAGGATCGGACAAAGTCAACATGGATTCACAAAAGGCAAATCGTGCTTGACTAATCTACTGGAATTTTTTGAGGATGTAACTGGTAAAATAGATAAGGGAGAATCAGTGGATGTGGTGTATCTGGACTTTCAGAAGGCCTTCGATAAGGTCCTGCATAAGAGATTAGCGTGTAAAGTTAAGGCACATGGGATTGGGGGCAAGGTATTGACTTGGATAGAGAACTGGTTGGCAGACAGAAAGCAAAGAGTTGGAATAAATGGGTCCTTTTCCGAATGGCAGGCAGTGACTAGTGGGGTTCCACAGGGATCGGTCCTTGGACCCCAGCTATTCACAATATATATATAAATGATCTGGACAAGGGAACTAGATGTAATATCTCCAAATTTGCAGACGACACAAAGCTGGGTGGGCGTGTGTGCTGTGAGGAGGATGTCGAGAAACTCCAGGATGATTTGGACATGTTGGGTGATTGGGCAGAAACATGGCAGATGCAATATAACGTGGATAAATGTGAGGTTATCCACTTTGGTGGCAAAAACAGGAAGGCAGATTATTATCTAAATGGCAATAGATTGGGAGAAGGGGAAGTGCAACGAGACCTGGGTGTCCTTGTGCACCAGTCGTTGAAGGTAAGCATGCAGGTGGTTAAGAAGGCAAATGGTATGTTGGCCTTCGTAGCGAGAGGGTTTGAGTACAGGAACAAGGATGTCTTGCTGCAGTTGTACAGGGCCTTGGTGAGACCACATCTTGAGTATTGTGTGCAGTTTTGGTCGCCTTATCTGAGGAAGGATGTTCTTGCCATGGAAGGAGTTCAGCGAAGATTCACCAGGCTGATACCTGGGATGGCAGGAATGACGTATGAGGAGAGATTGGGTCGGTTGGGCTTGTACTCGCTGGAGTTTAGAAGAATGAGAGGTGATCTCATTGAAACTTATAAAATTCTGACAGGACTGGACAGACTAGATGCAGGAAGGATGTTCCCGATGGTCGGGGAGTCCAGAACCAGGGGACACAGTCTAAGGATAAAGGGTAGGCCATTTAGGACCGAAATGAGGAGGAATTTCTTCACCCAGAGAGTGGTGAACCTGTGGAATTCTCTACCACAGAAGGCAGTAGAGGCCAATTCATTAAATATATTCAAGAAGGAGTTGGATATATTTCTTAAGGCTAAAGGGATCAAGGGGTATGGGGAGAAAGCAGGGACCGGGTACTGAATTTGGATGATCAGCCATGATCGCATTGAATGGCGGAGCAGGCTAGAGGGGCCGAATGGCCTACTCCTGCTCCTATCTTCTATGTTTCTATATTTCTAACATCATGCTTACCCTTGGTGGCTAAACATGCTTTCCTTTCTCTGTTGCGTCCGTGTATAATAAGACACAGACTGCGGAGAACGGTACAACATGTGTTTACTCAACGTGGTTCACACTGCAACTGATCTGTACAGATTACTACTCAGTGCTATATACAGGTGTGGTCACTGCCGGTACTGCAGTATACATGAGCTGTAAAACATAGTTCCCCCCTTAAAGGTATATACATTACAATTCCTCCCCTTTTAGATTAACAGTACCATAACACTCATTTAACAATTATATATCAAACTAATTACAATTAACACTTTTAACATGCAACATTAGCTGAAAATAGTCTATTTATATATTCAGTCTTTGGGGAGGCTCCCTGATCCTTTCTGGATAGCGCCTTTCCCGAGTGTCTTGCTCTTGGTGCGGAGGCAATTCTGGCCCCCTGTCGTCGGTTGGTTCATCAGCTTCCGATGCTACTGTTTCTGGGGTAGATGCGACCTGTACGTCGGGTTCATCACCAGGTACGTATGGGCGAGGCATGGGGTTGACTTGTTCCTGTGACTCTAGGATCTGGTCAGCATGGCATCTCACGATGCTCTCCCCAACGTCCACTGTGTACATTAGTGGGCCCTGCTGTGTGCATATCGTTCCTGGCTGCCATTTTTCTGTTCGGTAGTCGCAGGCCAAGACTGGTTGCCCTACATTGAAGCTCCTTGTTGGCTTCTCATGGATGTGCTGGAATTGCTTACTCTCAACATCTCTTCGTACATTTGGTCTGAGCAAATCCAGGCGAGATCTTAACCTTTGGCTAAAGAACATCATGGCTGGGGCCTGGTTGGTGACTGCATGTGTCGCATTCCGGTAGGCGAACAGGAAATTGTCCACCTTGTGCTGCAGCGGAATGTTGTCATTGTACATAGCCTTTATTGCTTTCTTAAAGGTTTGTACGAACCTCTCAGCCAATCCATTTGTGGCTGGATGATACGGGGCGGATGTGTAATGCCTTACCCCATTCTTTTTCAAGAACCTCCGGAACTCTTCAGACACAAACTGTGGTCCGTTGTCGGAGCAAATCTGTTCTGGCAAGCCATTCCTGGCAAAAATGGTCCGTAGGACTGCAATAGTTTTCTCCGTGGTGGTGGAGGACATTTTGATGACCTCAGGCCATTTCGAGTGCGCATCCACGACTATTAAAAACATTGAGTCCATGAATGGACCAGCAAAATCAATATGCACCCATTGCCATGGAGATGAGGGCCACTCCCATGGGTGTAGAGGGGCCTGTGGTGGTGCATTTTGGACTTTCTGGCATCCTGAGCAGCTCATGGTCAGGTCCTCGATTTGTTTATCGATTCCCGGCCACCACACATAAGTCCTGGCTAGGCTTTTCATTTTTACCCCTCCCAGATGACCCTCATGAAGCTCATTGAGCACTCTATCACTTAACTTGGGTGGAATTACCACTCGGGATCCACACATCAAGGTCCCCCGGCACACTGACAGCTGTTCTCTCCTTGTCGAGAATGCTGGCAACAGTGAGTCGCCATGTGCTGGCCATCCCTTCACCGTCAAATCATATACCCGAGACAGTGTCGGGTCATTTCGGGTTTCCTTTTCGATACAAGCGTTAGTTACCGGTAGGTATTCAACTATAGTCGAATGGAATATTTCGACAGGATCCACTGCTGGTGCTTCCTCCGCAGTAGGCAGTGGCAGGCATGATAGCCCATCAGCATTTCCATGCTGTTTCGTGCCCTTATATTCAATCTCATAGTGGTGCGCCCCTAGAAAAAGTGACCATCTTTGTAGTCGTTGCGCAGTCATCACTGGAACGCCCTTCTTCGGAGTAAAAATGGAGACAAGAGGCTGGTGATCAGTCAGCAAGGTGAATTTCTGCCCATGCAGATAGTGATTGAACTTTTTCACTCCCCACACTAGGCTGAGGGCCTCCCTGTCAATCTGGGCGTAGTTACGCTCAGCTGAGGTTAGTGATCGTGACGCAAAGGCTATTGGCCTCTCTGAGCCGTCCGAGAATTTGTGCAACAGCACCGCTCCAATGCCGTAGGGTGACGCATCACATGCCAACCAAATTGGTAATGCCGGGTTGTAATGGGCCAATACCTCTTTCGATGTGATTAGTGTTTTGCTCTTCTGGAAAGCTCGTCTACATTCGTCACTCCACTTCCATGGCACCCCAGTTTGCAGTAAGGTGTTCAGTGGGTGTAGTATTGTAGACAAATTTGGCAAGAACTTATGGTAGTAGTTTACCAGCCCGAGGAACGACCTCAGTTGTGACACATTTTCCGGTGCTGGAGCCTTGACTACTGCCTCAATCTTCTCTGGGGACTTATGTAACCCCTCTTTATCGATAACGGGGCCACAATACGAGATCTGTTTTCTAAAAAACTCGCATTTGGGGCGGTTAGCTCGGAGCCCATATTCCTGCAATCTAGTGAGCACCTGCTCCAGGTTGGCAAGGTGATCACTGTCATTTTCGCCCATGACCAGGATGTTGTCCAAATAACACTGGGTCCCTGGGATCCCTTGCAGGACTTGTTCCATTGCCCTCTGCCAAATAGCCGGAGCTGATGCTACCCCGAATACCAGCCCGTTGTATTGGTAGAGACCTTTATGGGTGTTGATTGTGAGGTATTTTTTTGATGCTTCTTCTACCTCCATTTGCAGATACGCCTGGGCCAGATCAATCTTAGTGAAGCGTTTCCCTCCAGATAGCGAGGCGAAAATATCTTCAATCCGCGGAAGTGGATATTGTACGGTGTGAAGGACCGGGTTCACTGTTACCTTAAAGTCCCCACAGATGCGAACTTTCCTTGGTTCCCCAGGCGTGCTGCTCAACGACTTTTTCATCACAGGAACGATGGGTGTAGCCCACTCGCTCCAGTCTACCTTGGACAGTACACCTGAACGTTCCAGACTCTCCAGCTCTGCTTCGACGGCTGGGCGGATCGCATAAGGTACCGGTCTGGCCTTAAAAAATTTTGGGCTTGCGTTTTCTTCAATTTTAATCGTCGCTGTCATGCCTTTTAGTGTTCCGAGTCCTTGCTGGAACACTTCTTTCGCATCAGTTAGGATCTTTGACAGTCGCCCAGGTGTGACGTTGTCATCCTTTTTGTCAGCCACAGTCAGTGCCTGTATGGAATGCCAATCCAGTTGTATTTTCCGGATCCATTCACGTCCCAGTAATGGTGGTCCTCCATCTTGCAATACATACAGGTCTAGTTTTGGTGTTTCCTTACCGTTATATATAACGGTCACCCTTATTTTTCCTTTGGGGTAGACTTTTTGCCCCGTGTACGTCTTCAAAATAATTTTTGTGTCTCTCAAGGGTATATGTGAGAATAGCCGCTCGTAGTCCCGTCGGTTTATGACTGTTAGGGCTGATCCTGTGTCCAATTCCATCTTTACCTGGACTCCTGCTAACTTGAGAGTGACCCAAATGGTTCGGTGATCCTCCGTTGTGATCACATTATGTAGTTTCAGACAACTCAGTTCCCTGCTTTCGGAGTTGTTATCACTCTTTTGTTCGTCTGAACTATTCTCCGTCATCTTATGTACCTTCTTGTACTTTTCTTTGGTAGGTTTCTTATTGCTGGTTTTCTTTCCCAACCTGCAGATTCGTGCTATGTGTCCTACTTTTCCACACTGTCTGCACACTTTGTCTTTGAACCAGCAATCATTCTGGTCGTGTGTTGTTCTGCCGCAGCGATAGCACTTCTCTGTTCCATATGACATTTCATTTGTGCCATATTCTTGCGGTCTCTGTTGTATCTCTGCAGCGCCCCGTGCTGCTGCTTCATATGATACCGCAATGCTGAAAGCCTTTTCCAGCGTAAGGTCCTTTTCAGATAAAAGCCGTTTCTGGGTTCCTTCACTTTGAAGCCCACACACAAACTTGTCCCTTAAGGTATCTGCCAGTCCTGCTCCAAACTGGCAGTGTTTCGATAGTTTGCGCAGTTCTGTTAAATAATCAGCATTGCTTTCATCCTTATGCTGGTTCCGTTTGTGAAACTTGAATCTTTCTGCTATCAGCAGCGGTGTGGGGTTTAAATGTTCCTTTAGTATCGTTACTATGTCTTCAAAACTCTTTTCCATTGGCTTCGTTGGGGTTACTAGATTTCGTAATAAACCATACGTCTTTGCACCCATTAAATTTAACAATACCGACGCATTCTTGTCATCTGACACCTCATTTGCCTTGCAGTACACCTCTATTCGTTCGACATATGTAGTCCAATCTTCGACTTCATTGTCAAATGTGGTGATACTGCCACTCTTCGGCATTTTGGGTGTGGTTTAAAATGGCGTCTCCCAATGGCTTAAAATGGCGTCTCCCCGCTTTCCTTCCTCCCCCGCTGCTGCCAACGCCGCTCCCAACTGCCAACGCTGCCTCGCGGGTTTCTGCGCGTCTCTCTCTCTCTCTCCGACGCTGCTCGGCCCTTGAACACCGGCTGTGCCCTGTGCGCTCTGCCCTCTCTCTCCCCCGTTGACGCTGCTCGGCCCTTTGCTGTGCCGCTCGGTCGGGCTCTAGCCTGCCGCTGTCCGGGAAGGGTCTGCGCACTACCTGTTGCCAGCCCGTTTCGCTGGACCACCTCGACTGGAAAGCCAAGCCTGGCTCTCGACAGCCTCCCCCGCAATTCTCGAGTCTCTGCTGGATGACTGGGCGGTTGCCCGTGGTCGACGCCCAAGTCTCTGGCCTTGACCTCCAATCCACTGATCTCCAGGAACGAATCCCTGGGAGGTGATGCAGAGAGGTTCGAACCTGCCTCGTCGCCAATGTTGCGTCCGTGTATAATAAGACACAAACTGCGGAGAATGGTACAACAGGTGTTTACTCAACGTGGCTCACACTGCAACTGATCTGTACAGATTACTACTCAGTGCTATATACAGGTGTGGTCACTGCCGGTACTGCAGTATACATGAGCTGTAAAACATAGTTCCCCCCCCTTAAAGGTATATGCATTACATTCTCCTATTCTAGTTCTTCTCTTAGGTGCAACCTGAGGGCCAGTATCACGAGAGGTGGTTCGCTGCTCATGTTTTACAAAAGGCGGATTGGGATGGGGGGTGCTCCCGCCTCTCATTGTAGCTTGCTCCTAGAGGCCTGGTGTTGCCTCCAACGTTCTGCTGGTGTGGTGCTCGGAGGGGAATAGGTGAAGGTTGAAATGTGCTGCTATGGTGAGAGATGCCTACCTCAGACAAATTGCATTCAGCCATTGCCATCCCAGTAGGCCCTGTATCTGTATATATTAAAACCATTACACTCTCTCACCCTGGGCATTCCCAGGTACGGCCCTCAGCTCCGTTCCCTTAAGTCCAAGGGACGCAGACTTCAACAGATATGCCGGACAACTGGTTTAGACATTCACTGCCAGATCTGGCTGGACCACATCGTGCCTGAGGTCCTGCTCTCGTCTGCCAAAACTGCTCACTATTCCAGGATCATTCTGGAATGCAAAGATAACCCCCCAGCATTTTTTCTCTTCTGAAAACCGTCTTCTTAAAGCCCTCTCCTCTGTCTCCTCCACCCTCACCGCCAACAAGTGTGAGGAGCTCATTGATTTCTTTGTCTCCGAGATTGAGAACATCTAATCAGCTGCCTCTGCCACTTCCCTTCCTTCCCCTAGCCCACTGGGCCAAACTTCCTCTAAGGTTCCCACCTGCCCTAGCTCTGAACTCGCATCTTTCTCCAGTTTCTCTCCTATCTCCCCTCATGGCCTCACCGAGCCTCATCTTGTCCATGAGACCCACTTCCTGCTCCCTCGACCCTATTCCCACTAAACTGCTGACCACCCAACTTCCTTTTCTGGCTCCCATGTTAGCTGATATTGTTAACGGTTCTCTCTCCTCAGGTACTGTCCCCCTCTCCTTCAAATCTGCCATCATCACCCTTCTCAAAAAACCAACTCTTGACCCGTCAGTCATTGCAAACTACCGCCCCATCTCCAACTTCCCTTTCCTCTCCAAAGTCCTTGAATGTGTGTCACCTCCCAAATCAGTGCCCTTCTTTCCCAGAACTGCATGTTTGAATCCCTCTAATCATGTTTCTGCCCATCACAGTACCGAAACGGCTCTTATCAAAAAGTCACAAATAACATCCTTAGTGACTCTTTGTCCTTCTTTGACCTGTCTGCAGCCTTCGATACAGTTGACCACTCCATCCTCCTGCAACGCCTCTGCGTCGTCCAGCTGGGCGGGCCTACTCTCGTCTGGTTCCATTCGTATCTAATTGCAGCCAGAGAATCACCTGCAATGGCTTCTCTTCCTGCTCCAGCATCGTTACCTCTGCTGACCCCTAAGGATCTATCCTTGGCCCCTCCTATTTCTCATCTACATGCTGCCCCTCAGCAATATCATCCAAAATAACAGTTAGTTTCCACATGTATGCTGACGACACCCCACTTACTTCTCTCGACCCCTCCACTAGCTCTAAATTATCAGACTACTGGTCCGACATCCAGTACTGGAAGAGCAGAAATTACCTCCAACTGAATATCGGGAAGACCGAAGCCTTTGTCTTCGGTCCCCGCCACAAACTCCCTTCCCCAGCCACTGACTCCATACCTCTCTCTAGTCTCTGTGTGAGGCGAAACCAGACTGTTCGCAATCTCTGTGTCATATTTGACCCGGAAATGAGCTTCAGGCCACATATCCGCGTCATAACTAAGACCGCCTATTTCCACCTCCGTAATATCGTCCATCACCGCCCCTGCCTCAGCTCATCTGCTGCTGAAACCATCATCTACGCTGCTGTTATCTCTTAACTTGACTATTCCAATGTACTCCTGGCTGGCCTCCCACTGTAGTGTCCGCGTACCAATAACACACGGACTGCAGGAGAACGGTAATAACAGGTGTTTACTGAACAGAGGGTATGCTGGAACTGAAAGTACAGAAGCCTGCTATGGCTTTATATACAGGTGTGGTCACTGCCGGTACGACAGTATAAAAGCAGTTCTCTCTTAAAAGGTACATACACAACAATTCCTCCCCTTTTAGATAAACAGTACATAACATTCATTTAACAATTAAATAATAACTAATTACAATTACAATTTTCTCTGTACTATATACATCAGCTGAAAGTAATCATTTATAAATTCAGTCTTTGAGGAGGCTTCCTGATCCTGTCTGGATAGCGCCTTTCTCGAGTATCCTGTTCTTGTGGCGGAGTCGATTCTGGCTCATTGTCATTGGTTGGTTCGTCAGCTTCCAATACCACTGATTCTGAGGTAGACGCAATCTGTACTTCGGGTTCATCACCAGGTGCGCATGCTCGTGGTATGGGTTTGACTTGTTCCTGTGACTCTAGAATCTGGTCAGCATGGCGTCTCACGATGCTCTCTCCAACGTCCACTGTGTACATTAGTGGTCCCTGCTGTGCGCATATCGTTCCTGGCTGCCATTTTTCTGTTCGGTAGTCGCAGGCCAAGACTGGTTGCCCTATCTTGAAGCTCCTGGTTGGCTTCTCATTGATGTGCTGGAATTGCTTATCCTCAACATCTCGTCTTATGTTTGGTTTGAGCAAATCCAGGTGACATCTTAACCTTCGGTTAAAGAACATCATGGCTGGAGCTTGGTTGGTGACTGCATGTGTCGCATTCCGGTAAGCAAACAAGAAATTATCCACCTTGTGTTGCAATGGTATGTTGTCGTTATACATCGCCTTTATTGCTTTTTTAAAGGTCTGAACAAACCTCTCAGCCAATCCATTTGTGGCTGGATGATATGGGGCAGATGTGTAATGCTTTACCCCATTATTCCTCAAAAACCTCCGGAAATCCTCGGACACAAACTGTGGTCCATTGTCTGAGCAAATCTGTTCTGGCAAGCCATTCCTGGCGAAGATACATAAGAACATAAGAAATAGGAGCAGGAGTAGGCCAATCGGCCCCTCGAGCCTGCTCCGCCATTCAATAAGATCATGGCTGATCTGATCCTAACCGCCAATCTACTATCACAGAACCATCTCCTGAATCTAACAGAATTAGACACACGAAATAGGAGCAGGATCAGGCTACACGGCCCCTGGGCCTGCTCCGCTACCCACAGGGCCATGTCCAATCTGAACCTAGACTCATGTCCAAATTCCTGCCCACTCCCCGTAACCCTTAATTCCCTTTACTTCTAGGAAACTGTCTATTTCTGTTTTAAATTTATGTAATGATGTAGCTTCTACAGCTTTTTGGGGCAGCATATTCCATAGACCTACCACCCTCTGAGTGAAGTAGTTCCTCCTCATCTCAGTTTTGAAAGAGCAGCCCGTTATTCTAAGACTATGCCCCCTAGTTCAAGTTTCACCCATCATCGGGAACATCCTCCCCGCATCCACCCGAACCAACCCCTTCACAATCTTATATGTTTCAATAAGATCGCCTCTCATTCTTCTGAACTCCAATGAGTAGAGTTCCAATCTACTCAACCTCTCCTCATATGTCCATCCCCTCATCCCCGGGATTAACCGAGTGAACCTTCTTTGTACTGACTCGAGAGCAAGTATGTCTTTTCTTAAGTATGGACACCAAAACTGTATGCAGTATTCCAGGTGCGGTCTCACCAATACCTTGTACAACTGAAGCAATACCTCCCTATTTTTATATTCTATCCCCCTAGCAATGAAAGCCAACATTCCATTGGCCTTCTTAATCACTTGCTGCACCTGCATACTAACCTTTTGAGTTTCGTGCACCAGGACCCCCAGATCCCTTTGTACTTCAGTACTTTCCAGTTTCTTGCCATTAAGATAATAACTTGCTCTACGATTTTTCCTGCCAAAGTGCATAACCTCACACTTTCCAGTATTGTATTCCATCTGCCAAATCTCTGCCCACTTACTTAGCCTGTCTATGTCCCCTTGCAAGTTTTTATGTCCTCCTCACTCACTACTTTCCCTCCCATCTTAGTATCATCTGCAAACTTTGATATGTTACACTCGGTCCCCTCCTCCAAATCATTAATATACATTGTAAAGAGTTGGGGACCCAGCACTGACCCCTGCGGAACACCACTAGTTACTGATTGCCAGTCTGAGAATGAACCATTTATCCCAACTCTCTGCCTTCTGTTAGATAGCCAATCCTCTATCCATGCCAGAATATTACGCCCAGTCCCGTGATTTTTTATCTTAAGCAATAATCTTTTGTGTGGCACCTCGTCAAATGCCTTTTGGAAGTCTAAATACACTACGTCCACTGGTTCCCCTTTATCCACCCTATATGTTACTTCCTCAAAGAACTCCAGCAAATTTGTCAAACATGACTTCCCCTTCATAAAACCATGCTGACTTTGTCCTATTAAATTATGATTATCCAAATGTCCTGTTACTGTCTCCTTAATAATGGACTCCAAAATTTTACCTACCACAGATGTTAGGCTAACCGGTCTATAGTTTCCAGCCTTCTGTCTACTGCCCTTTTTAAATAAGGGTGTTACATTAGCAGTTTTCCTGTCTGCCGGGACCTTTGCTGAGTCCAGGGAGTTTTGGAAAATTATTACTAATGCATCCACAATCCCTACCGTCACTTCCCTCAAGACCCTAGGATGTAAGCCATCAGGTCCAGGTGATTTATCCGCCTTGAGTCCCATTATTTTACCGAGTACCACTTCCTTAGTGATGGGATATTCTTAGTGTCCTCTACTGTAAAGACTGATACAAAATATTTATTCAGTGTTTTTGCCATCTCCATATTTCCCACCATTAATTTTCCGGTCTCATCCTCTAAGGGACCAACATTTACTTTAGCCACCCTTTTTCTTTTTATATAACTATAAAAACCCTTACTATCTGTTTTTATATTTTTTGCTAATTTACTTTCATAATCTATCTTCCCTTTCTTAATCAATCTTTTTGTTATTTTTTTGCTGTCTTTTAAAGTTTTCCCAATCCTCTATCCTCCCACTAGATTTGGCTACCTTATATGCCCTTGTTTTTAGTCGAATACTATCCTTAATTTCTTTACTTAGCCACGGATGGCTGTCTTTTCTTTTACACCCCTTTCTTCTCAGTGGAATATATATTTTTTGGAAGTTGTAAAATAACTCCTTAAATGTACACCACTGATCATGTATCGTCTTACCCTTTAATCTATTTTCCCAATCCACTCTACTCAATTCCGCTCTCATACCTTCATAGTCTCCTTTATTCAAGCTTAGCACGCTTGTTTGAGATCTAACCTTCTCACCCTCTAATTGAATATGGAATTCAACCATGTTATGGTCACTCATTCCAAGGGGATCCTTTACTAGGACATTTTTAATTAATCCTGTCTCGTTACACAGGACCAGATCTAAGGTTGCTTGCCCCCTGGTCGGTTCAGTTACATACTGCTCAAGAAACCCATCCCTAATACACTCAATGAACTCATCCTCAAGGCAGCCCTGCCCAATTTGATTTGTCCAATTAATATGATAGTTAAAATCCCCCATAATTATAGATGTTCCCTTATTACAAGCCTCAACTATTTCCTGATTGATACTCCGTCCAACAGAGTTGCAACTGTTCGGAGGCCTATAGACTACGCCCACTAGTGTTTTTTTCCCCTTATTATTCCTTATCTCCACCCAAACTGTTTCATTATCCTGATCTTTTGACCCAATATCATTTCTCTGTATTACAGTGATTCCTTCCTTTATTAACATAGCCACCCCACCTCCCCTTCCTTCCTGCCCGTCCTTCTTGATCGTTAAATAACCTGGTATGTTTAATTCCCAGGCATTGTCACCCTGCAGCCATGTTTCTGTAATGGCCACAAGATCATACCCATATGTAGTTATTTGTGCCATTAACTCGTCTATTTTGTTACGAATGCTACGTGCATTCAGATAGAGAGCTTTCAAATATGTTTTGTGACACTTAGTTCCTGCTTTTGCCCTTTTTATTACTTTACCTTTTACTCCATACCTTCTGCCCCTTCCTGACACGTAGGACTGCAATAGTTTTCTCCGTGGCGGTGGAGGACATTTTGATGACCTCTGGCCATTTTGAATGTGCATCCACGGCGATTAAAAACATTGGGCTAGATTTTCAGTATAGACAGTTTTGGGGCGCTAACCTTAGCGCCCGCCCGAAGTTAGCGGCCGCCCCAAAGTAGCACCCCGTTGCCGGAAATTCAGTGGCTTCGCCCTAAGAGTGGTGGAGCGCTAAAAGAGGCGTTCCACTCCTACCTTTAGGCGCTAAGCCGGCGGTCCAGAGGGATAGCGCCCAGGCGGGGCGCAGCGCGGGTGCGGTCATTTTTGCACTGACAGCAGACCCCGTGGTGCCGACCAGCTCTTAAAGGGGGAAGGGACGAATTGGTCTGCTGCCACGCCCTGCACACTGCAGCCTTGCAAAGAGGCCTCAACACTGCTGCTCAGCCCCAGGGAGTCATGGCAACGCCAGAGAAGGCCCGTCAGCGTGCCCTGCGCTTCTCAGAGGGTGATCTGGACATAATGGTCACAGCTCTGGAGGTGAGGCGCAAGATCTTGTTTCCAGAGAGTGGGAGGAATCCAACCCACCATGACTACACCAAAGCCTGGAAGCAGATCGCCCAGAGGGTGACGTTCACCGGCGAGGCCCCCAGGACCCACAAACAATGTCGTAAAAAATACAACGATCTGACCAGGATTGTGAAGGTGAGTAGCCTTTCCAGTCTCCTCCTCATTCTTGCATGTACACCTGACATGATGGGCAAAGGGAGCTGAAAGTCCTATTGGCCAGCCCTCAGCCAGCAGCATTGGGACAGTCATGAGCATCAAATGGCCATTCGGCACTCTACACTTTGGCCAAGCTATTCCACCATGGGAGGCAGTGCACACTACATCAGGGCTTCACTCTGTCCAAGCTATTCCACCATGGGAGGCAGTGCACAGTACATCAGAGCTTCACTCTGTCCAAGCTATTCCACCATGGGAGGCAGTGCACAGTACATCAGGGCTTCACTCTGTCCAAGCTATTCCACCATGGGAGGCAGTGCACACTACATCAGGGCTTCACTCTGTCCAAGCTATTCCACCATGGGAGGCAGTGCACTCTACATCAGGGCTTCACTCTGTCCAAGCTATTCCACCATGGGAGGCAGTGCACACTACATCAGGGCTTCACTGCGCACTTACAGCCCGTCCTTTCTCTTGCAGGCTAAAGTAGCGTTTAATCGCCAGGCCTGTGCCAGGGGTGGCCGCGCCAAGCTGCAGAAGCTCACTCGGCTGGAGGAGCGCGTGTGTGTGCTCATGGGAGCCCGTGTGATTGTCCCCACAGCGTGCGGTGTATCCGACCCTCCACTGCCCGGCAATGGTAAGGACCTCGCCTTTTGGCCCTCTCGCGTCGCACTGGCCCATCCGAGCTACCTCCTTTGCCACTGTCCCATCCGAGCTACCTCCTTTGCCACTGTCCCACCAATGCGCTGAATCCCACCAGTCCTAACTCCCTCGCTGACGCCGTCTCCTCACTCTGAAGCTACTCTTGTGCATTCCTGCTTTCAGCTGGTGACGACCAGGACCCTGAAGCTGCCAGTGACAGCACCTCCGACCAGGAGGAGGAGGAGGAGCAAGCCGGACCTTCGGGGGAACAGTCACGTCCCGCAGGAGAGGAGGAAATGCTTGACACCTCCTCACTGGACGAGTGCCTGGAGGAACTGTCGCAGGGCAATGCAGCTTCTGGGACCAGTGGCGTCCAGCCACCCAGCAGCCGTGCGCGTGGCCCGCGGCCTTCCCCCCAAAGGGGGGAAGGATCAGAGGGGAGTGCTGCTGCTCGGCACACTCGCCGTCACCAATGCGGCAAGGGTCCCCTAGTTCGGCCCCCTCCTCCCCAGCGGGAGAGTCGCGACTCCAGTCCGGACACCTTCACTTCGGAGGAGGTGCGGAAGCTGGATAAGATGGCCGACGACTCGGACCGGCGCCACACGGAGCTCATGAGCGTGGTGGGGCGCATGCCTGAGGCCATCGAGTTGCTGGCGACCAGTGTGCGCGAGTTCGGGGCAGCAACTGCCGCGAGTGGCCGCATGCTGACTGATGCCGTCAAGACCCTGGCGGATGTGATGCGCGCGCACACCAGGACCACAGGGCCACTCACTGCTGCCACACGCGCTGTCTCAGGCAGGCATCGCCAGGGCAGCCGCCGCGCTGGACCATCCCAGCAAGCCGCCCGTCGGCTGATTGCTGCGGATCCTGCAGTGCGGGCCTGGCCGAGTGCCACCACGCCACAGCACCAGCCAGCGCATCCCAGACGCCAGCTGGCCCACATTGCGCCATCCGTCGCCGCCATTCCCCCTCTGGGGCGTCAAGGGCAAGCGGCTGCAGCTGATGGTGGCCAGGCTCAGGTGCGCCACTCAGCAGACGGCCCCTCGAGGCCCAAACGCCGTGTAGGCCGCCCCCCAGCGGCATCTGAGCCTCAGGCGCCTTCTCCCAGCCTCGCAGCAGCCACTGGGCAGAGCTTGCGAAGGAGCAGCAGGCCGGGCAGGGGAGGCAAAAGGCTGGGCAAGGTCTCGCCCTCGCGGGCCACTCAGTAGAGGGTGTGGGCAGCTTTCCTTTAATATGGCGGTGGCCATCTTTATTTTGCCCATGGTTGTGCTTTTGGAGGGCTTATTTTTTGCGTTAGGCCGACGTTGAGGCCCGGTTTGAAGAAAGGTGGAGTGACTCCTCCCCAGTTTGTGGGAGTGAGTCGTTTGTTGGGCTTTTTGTGGGGCCCGTTTATTGTTTTTGGGGATTCATGTGGGAAGGGCTTTTCATTTTTGTGCAATAAAAAATTATCTTTATTCATGCAGTCTCCATGGTTGTTCTTCTTAGTGTTTGTTGGCTTCGCCGGCTGAGGGCTTGCGGAGCGGCTGCATTCATCTTCCCTCATGGCCCCTGGCCATTCCCTGACAGGGGGCTTAGAAGTACCGTGTAATAAGGTGGCGTCGTGCGGCCCTTGGCCCTGGTCGCTCCCTCCTGGGAACGTACTCCTGCTCCTCCTCCTCCTCCTCATGCTCCTCCTCCTGAGGTGCTGGTCCAACGTCAGGTGGCAGTGCCTGAGTCCTGCGGATAGCCAGGTTGTGTAGCATGCAGCAAACCACCACAAATTGGGAGACCCGGTCCGGTGAATACTGGAGAGCTCCTCCGGAGCGATCAAGGCAGCGGAACCGCTGCTTGAGGACCCCAATAGTTAGCTCGATGATGTTGCGGGTGGTTTGATGGCTCTCGTTGTAGGCCTCTTCAGCAGCGGTCCTGGGCGCGCGGAGCGGGGTCATGAGCCAGGTGCACAAAGGATAGCCTTTGTCCCCGATGAGCCATCCTCTTGGGGGAGGCTGTGCCTGGAACATGTCATGCACAGTACTCTGCCGCAGGATAAAGGCATCGTGGCTGCTGCCTGGGAAGCTGGCATTGACTGCCATGATGCGCTGCTTGTGGTCACATACCAGCTGCACATTCAGAGAATGGTAGCCCTTCCTGTTGCGATACTGCTCGCCATGCTCCAGAGGGGCCCGCAAAGCCACATGCGTACAGTCAATGGCGCCCTGCACCAAGGGGAATTCCCCGAGTCTGGCAAATCCCAATGCGCGCTGATGCTGGCTCTCGAGGGCCATGGGGAAGGAGATGAATTGGCTTCTCCTTCTGAACAGTGCTTCGGTCACGTGGCGGATGCAGCGATGCGCGCCATACTGGGAGATGTTTGCTATGTCCCCAGCAGCGTATTGGAAGGAGCCGGTGGCATAGAAGTTCAATGCCACCGTCACCTTCACTTCCACCGACAGAGACGTCCTGCACCTGAGCTTTGGCCGCAGATCTCGGCGAAGCAGGTGGCAGATCTCTGCAATCACCTCCTTTCGGAATCGGAGCCTTCTAACACATCGCGCGGCACTCATGTTTAGGTAGGAGCGCTGCTGGTGGTATAGCCTGACTGGGTAAGGCCTACGTGGCCGACGCCTGTAGCCCCCTCTGCCTCTAGCCAGGGCTGCCCCTCTCACAATGCGTCTGCGAGCCCTACGGACATGGCGCTGCAGCTGCGCGTTGGCACCCCATGCAGCCCCCATCAAATCCTGGCAAACAGTCTAATTTCCAAATGGCCACTTGCAGCGCTATGGCCTGAGTCCAAAAATACCTGGCTCTTGCTGCTTGAAACCAGTTAGCTATCCTCCTTGTTGTGTCTCCAGAAATGCGTTGCACAAGACTGTTTTCTGAAAAAAGGATGGCCTTTATACTGGAGAGGATGTTCCCTTTAATTAGCGCCCCCCGGGGCCCGCGCTGGTTGTGTTGCGTTCCTTTTTCCAAACGCTCCGGCCGCCCGCCGCACAATGGGGTGGTCCGACTGAAGTTTGCAATCGGGGCGGCCAAAGGGCGTTGCACGAGGATGTGACGTCATTTTCTGCGCGCGCATCCGGGCGGGCGCTAAACTTTGCGCTGGCGCTAACGGGCAACTTAATTTGGGGCGGGGCGCAAACTGCGCTGCGCCCGGGCGCTACACGCATAGTGCCCGGAAATCACTTCTCTTAAGGCGCTAACTGCTGGCGCAAGCGACTGAAAATCTAGCCCATTGAGTCCATAAATGGACCAGCAAAATCAATGTGTACCCGTTGCCATGGAGATGAGGGCCACTCCCATGGGTGTAGCGGGGCCTGTGCTGGAGCGTTTTGGACTTTCTGGCATCCTGTGCATCTCTTGGTCATTTCCTCGATTTCTTTATCGATTCCCGGCCACCACACAAACACCCTGGCTAGGCTCTTCATTTTTACCCCTCCCAGATGACCCTCATGAAGCTCATTGAGCACTCTATCTCTCAACTTGGGTGGAATTACCACTCGGGATCCACACATCAAGGTCCCCCGGCACACTGACAGCTGTTCTCTCCTTGGCGAGAATGCTGGCAACAGTGAGTCGCCATGTGCTGGCCATCCCTTCACCGTCAAATCATAGGCCCAAGAGAGTGTCGGGTCATTTCGGGTTTCCTTCTCTATGCTTGAGTTTGTAACAGGTAGACATTCGACTATGGTCGAATGGAATATCTCAACACGGTCCACTGCAGGTGCTTCCTCCACCGTAGGCAGCGGCAGGCGCGACAGCCCATCAGCGTTTCCATGCTGTTTCGTATCCTTATACTCTATGTCGTATTGATGTGCCCCTAGAAAAAGGGACCATCTTTGCAGCCGTTGCGCTGTCATCACCGGAACGCCCTTCTTTGGGTTAAAAATGGAGACAAGAGGCTGGTGATCAGTCAGTAAGGTGAATTTCTGCCCGTGCAGATAGTGATTGAACTTCTTCACCCCCCACACCAGGCTGAGGGCCTCCCTGTCAATCTGGGCGTAGTTACGCTCGGCTGAGGTTAACGAGCGCGACGCAAAGGCTATTGGCATCTCTGAACCGTCAAGGAATTTGTGCGACAGCACCGCTCCAATGCCGTAGGGAGACGCATCACATGCCAACCGAATCGGTAGTGTTGGATTGTAGTGGGCCAATACTTCTTTTGACGTGATTAGGCATTTACATTTCTGAAAGGCACGCTTACACTCATCACTCCATTTCCATGCTACTCCAGTTTGCAGCAGGGCTTTCAGTGGGTGCAGAATTGTAGACAAATTTGGCAAGAACTTATGGTAGTAGTTCACCAACCCGAGGAACGACCTCAGTTGCGACACATTTTCCGGTGCTGGAGCCTTGACTACTGCCTCAATCTTGTCTGGGGACTTATGTAACCCCTCTTCATCAATCACGTGGCCACAATACGCGATTTGTTTCCTGAAAAACTCGCATTTGGGGCGGTTGGCTCGTAGCCCATATTCTTGTAATCTAGTGAGCACCTGCTCCAGGTTGGCAAGGTGTTCACTGTCATTTTCGCCCGTAACCAGGATGTCGTCCAAATAACACTGGGTCCCCGGGATCCCTTGCAGGACTTGTTCCATCGCCCTCTGCCAAATAGCCGGAGCTGATGCTACCCCGAATGCCAGTCGGTTATACTGGTAAAGACCTTTGTGAGTGTTTATCATGAGGTATTTTCTAGATGCTTCTTCTACCTCCATTTGTAGATACGCTTGGGCCAGATCAATCTTCGTAAAGTGTTTCCCTCCAGATAGTGAGGCGAAAATATCTTCTATCTGCGGAAGTGGATATTGTACTGTGTGCAGGACTGGGTTCACAGTTACCTTAAAGTCCCCACAGATGCGAACCTTCTTCGGCTCCCCAGGCGTGCTGCTCAATGATTTCTTCATTACAGGAACGATGGGTGTGGCCCACTCGCTCCAGTCCACCTTGGACAGCACACCCGAATGCTCCAGACTCTTCAGCTCTGCTTCAACGGCTGGGCGGATCGCATACGGTACCGGTCTGGCCTTAAAAATTTTTGGGTTTGCGTTATCTTCAATTTTTATCATTGCCGTTACGCCTTTTAGAGTCCCAAGTCCTTGCTGGAACACCTCTTTCGCGTCAGTTAGAATTTTTGACAGTCATCCAGGTGATACGTCGTCATCCTTTTTGTCAGCCACAGTTAGCGCCTGAATGGAATGCCAATCCAATTGTATTTTTCGGATCCATTCACGTCCCAATAATGGTGGTCCTCCATCTTGTAGTATATATAGATACAGTTTCTGTGTTTCCTTGCCGTTGTATTTAACGGGCACCCTTATTTTTCCTCTGGGGTAGACTTTTTGCCCCGTATATGTCTTCAAGACAATGGACGTGTCCTTCAAGGGTATGTGTGAGAATAGCCGCTCGTAGTCTCGTCGATTCATGACTGTTAGGGCTGATCCTGTGTCCAATTCCATCTTTACTTGGGACCCTGCTATCATGAGGGTGACCCAAATGGTTCAGTGATCCTCCTTTGCGATCACGTTGTGTAACTTTAGACAACTTAGTCTCCTGCTCCCGGAGTCATTATCACTCTTCTGATCTTCTGAACTATTGTCCGTCATCTTTTGTACTTTCTTGTACTTTTCCTTAGTAGTTCTTTTAGTTTTGGTTTTCTTTCCCGACCTGCAAACTCGTGCTATGTGTCCCACTTTTCCACATTGCCTGCATACTTTGTCCTTAAACCAGCAATCCTTCTGGTCATGGGTTGTTCTGCCGCAGCGATAGCACTTTTCTGCTCCATATGCCATTTCATTGGTGCTATATTCTTGCGGTTTCTGTTGTATTTCCGCAGCTCCCCGTGCTGCTGCTTCATAGGATACTGCCACACTTAAAGCCTTTTCTAGCTTAAGGTCCTTTTCCGAAAGTAGTCGTTTCTGGGTTCCTTCACTCTGGAGCCCGCAGACAAACTTATCCCTTAAGGTATCTGCCAGTCCTGCTCTGAACTGGCAGTGTTTCGATAATTTGCATAGTTCCGTAAGATAGTCAGCATTGCTCTCATCTTTGTGCTGGTTTCTTTTATGGAACTTGAATCTTTCTGCTATCCGCAGCGGTGTAGGGTTTAGATGTTCCTGTAAGATATTGACAATCACTTCAAAGCTTTTCTCCATTGGTTTAGCTGGGGTAATTAAATTCCGCAATAGGCCGTACGTTCTCACGCCCATCAAATTCAATAATACCGACGCCTTCTTTTCATCGGCCACCTCATTTGCCTTGCAGTACACTTCAATTCTTTCCACATACGTGGTCCAGTCTTCTATTTCGTTGTCGACAGCAGTGATGCTGCCACTCTTCGGCATCTTGGGTGGTTTAAAATGGCGCCTCCCGCGCTTTTCCTTCTTCCCCCCTGCTGCCAATGCTGCTCCTAGCATTCTAAATAGTAATGGTGGCGCCCCGCGGCTTCTGCGCGTCTCTCTTTTGTTAATTAATTTTCTTCGTTTTATTCTTCTTCGACGCTGTCCACTGCGCGTCTCTTTTCCTTCCCCCTTTTTATTTTCTTTAACGCTGCCCGGCTCTTGAGCACCGACCATGCCCTGTGCGGTCCACCCTCTCTCTCTCTTTTCCTTCCCGATGATGCTGCACGGCCCCCTTGCAGAGCCGCTCGATCGAGCTCTAGCCCGTCGCTGTCCGGAAGGGTCAGCGCACTACCTGCTACCAGCACGATTTGCTGTAACACCTTGACTGGAGAGCCAAGCCCAACTCTCCACAGCTTCCCCTGCGATTCTCGGAACTCCAATGGATCACTGGGCGGTTGCCCACGGTTGACGCCCGTTGCTCTGGCTTCGACCTCCAAGAAGCTTCTTTTCAGGGATGGATCCCCGTGAAGTGATGCAGTACTGCAGGTGAGTTTGAACCTGCTCGTCGCCACTGTAGTGTCTGCGTACCAATAACACACGGACTGCAGGAGAATGGTAATAACAGGTGTTTGCTGAACAGAGGGTATGCTGGAACTGAAAGTACAGAAGCCTGCTACGGCTTTATATACAGGTGTGGTCACTGCCGGTGCTACAGTATAAAAGCAGTTCTCTCTTAAAGGTACATACACAACACCCACGTTCTACCGTGTAAACTCGAGGCCATCCAAAACTCGGCTGCCCTTGTCCTAACTCACACCAAGTCCTGTTCACCCATCATCCCTGTTGTTACTGACCTACATTGGCTCCCGGTTAAGCAATGCCTCGATTTTAAAATTCTTATCCTTACTGTATTTTCAAATCCCTCCATGGCCTCACCCCTCCCTATCTCTGCAATCACCATCCCCCCACCGTACCCGAGATATCTGCGCTCATCTAATTCTGGCCTCTTGAGCATCCCTGATTTTAATTGCTCAACCATTGGTGGCCGTGCCTTCAGCTGCCAAGGCCCTTAGCTCTGGAATTCCTTCCCCAAACCTCTCCACCTCTCTCTTCTCCTTTAAGATGCCCCTTAAAACCTACCTCTTTGACCAAGCTTTTGGTCATCTGCCCTAATTTCTCTGCGGCTCGTTGTCAAATTTTGTTTTATAACACTCCTGTGAAGCGCCTTGGGACTTTTTACTACGTTAAAGCCGCTATATGAATACAAATTGTTGTTGTGTCTCCACTGATCAGAGAGCTGGCCGGTCTAATGGCAATTATAAGATCCTGAAAGAGCCAAGATACAGCAGTCTGCATCTTGGAAGCCAATACACAGGATATTGTTAATCCTGTCTGCCACTCCCACCACGGCAGTATTCTGTGCTTCAGTGGAGGTGGAGGCACCAACAGATCCTGGGCCACTGCTTACATAAGAGTCTGTTGTAGATTCCAATGTTGTTGCCACATGTACCATTGATGTCTGTACGAAGAAAAAGCTTCGCTGAGGTTGCTGTAAATGAGAGCTATAGATGTGAGTCATAACTGACAGTTGTCTTAAATCCTTGGATACTGACCTCAGATCCTCCACATAGGTATGTTCCTTGAATATTTTTTTTTCAGATTAAGTACCCATGACTTCTGAATCTCATGACTCCAAAGTCATCAGCTTTTTGGCCATTACTGGGAAGGTGGTACATACTCACCTGTATTTATAGGGAAACGGTGTTAGGGAAATTGACGGGATTGAAGGCCGATAAATCCCCAGGGCCTGATAATCTACATCCTAGGGTACTTAAGGAAGTGGCCCTAGAAATAGTAGATGCATTGCTGGTCATCTTCCAAAATTCTATAGACTCTGGAACAGCTCCCATGGATTGGAGGGTAGCTAATGTAACCTCACTATTTAAAAAAGGTGGTAGAGAGAAAACGGGGAATTATAGACTGGTAAGCCTGATATCAGTAGTGGGAAAATGCTAGAGTCCATTATAAAAGATGTAATAGCAGAGCACTTGGAAAAGAGTGACAGGATCGGACAAAGTCATCATGGATTCACAAAAGGTAAATCATGCTGGACTAATCTACTGGAATTTTTTGAGGCTGTAACTGGTAGAATAGATAAGGGAGAACCAGTGGATGTGGTGTATTTGGACTTTCAGAAGGCTTTCGATAAGGTTCCGCATAAGAGATTAGTGTGTAAAGTTAAAGCACATGGGACTGGGGGTAAGGTACTGACTTGGATAGAGAACTGGTTGGCAGACAGGAAGCAAAGAGTTGGACTAAACGGGTCTTTTTCCGAGTGGCAGGCAGTGACTAGTGGGGTACCGCAGGGATCGGTATTGGGACCCCTGCTATTCACAATATATATTAATGATCTAGACGGGGGAACTAGATGTAATATCTCCAAGTTTGCAGACGACACAAAGCTGGGTGGGCATGTGTACTGTGAGGAGGCTGCTGAGAAACTCCAGTATGATTTGGACAGGTTGGGTGATTATACTGCATCTGCCATGCATCTGCCCAATGTGGATAAATGTGAGGTTATCCACTTTGGTGGCAAAAACAGGAAGACATTATTAGCTGAACAGCAATAGATTGGGAAAAGGGGAAGTGCAACGAGACCTGGGTGTCCTTGTGCACCAGTCGCTGAAGGTAAGCATGCAGGTGCAGCAGGCGGTTAAGAAGGCAAATGGTATGTTGGCCTTCATAGCGAGAGGATTCGAGTACAGGAGCAAGGATGTCTTGCTGCAGTTGTACAGGGCCTTGGTGAGGCCACACCTTGAGTATTGTGTGCAGTTTTGGTCGCCTTATCTGAGGAAGGATGTTCTTGCCATGGAGGGAGTGCAGCGAAGATTCACCAGACTGATACCTGGGATGGCAGGAATGACGTATGAGGAGAGATTGGGTCGATTGGGCTTATATTCGCTGGAGTTTAGAAGAATGAGAGGGGATCTCATTGAAACTTATAAAATTCTAACAGGACTAGACAGACTAGATGCAGGAAGGATGTTCCCGATGGCGGGGGAGTCCAGAACCAGGGGTCACAGTCTAAAGATAAGGGGTAAGCCATTTAGGACAGAGATGAGGAGGAATTTCTTCACCCAGAGAGTGGTGAACCTGTGGAATTCTCTACCACAGAAGGCAGTTGAGGCCAATTCATTAAATATATTCAAGAAAGAGTTAGATATATTTCTTAAGGCTAAAGGGATATGGGGAGAAAGCAGGGACAGGGTACTGAATTTGGATGATCAGCCATGATCTCATTAAATGGCAGAGCAGGCTCGAGGGGCCGAATGGCCTACTCCTGCTCCTATCTTCTATGTTTCCCCAGTCCTCTGGTCCCTTGTGCTCTGTAAATCATCCAGTGCATCCAAATCATACAGAAAAGTATTTGAACTGGTGCATGGTAGGGAGAAGGCAAGTGATGCATGGAGTGAGGTCGAGGGGCCGTGGCAGAGGAACTTCTGTTGGTTTTGATCCAGACTTTCTCTTCCTATTCATCATGATCATGCTTCCCTCCTCCTCTCCACTTTAGTCATTCCAATAACTGTGTAAGTGCCCTGGGAGCCCAAGCAAGAAAAGCGAGGGTGGCTGGTGTGTTACCTTGTTTGCCCTGGTCAGGTCATTGAATGTCTTTTGGCACTGATCTGTAATCCTGGGGGTGAGAGTTGGCAACCAGTGCCAGCTCCCTCCACATGGTCCAAGATACAGTTTTTGCAGGTTTTCTCCCACAGACATCCAGCAGCCCATCTCTCCTCTGCTGTTTGATCGAGGAGGGTTTGCAGGTCCGACTCATTGAAGTTGTAGACTCTTCTTACAAGACCTCTTGCCCTTGCCATGCCCTTGCTCCTTCTGTAGTGTCTCTGCCAGCTGATCCTGTGGTACACATTCTTGGAAAGTGGCACAAAAATACTCATGTGACATCCAGTCAAGCTATTCAATGTGAACTGAGTAAGCCAATTACTTTTGTACTTACCTGCTGCTCCCTAAGACTGCTGCTGCAATCTTCAGCCAGAGCTCATTTTCTAAAACTACACTCGAATTTCCAAGCACACTCGCACATTGCTCTTGTTTTATAAGGGGTTTACAAGGTCCCCATCCTTCTCCATTGCTTTCTTGAGATATGCCTCCCATCTTCCACCCTCCGATAACTCTGCATTCCTCCAATTCTGGCCTCTTGTGCATCCCAGACTTCCTTCGTCCCACCATTGGTGGCCGTGCCTTCAGCTGTCTGGGACCTATCTCCCTAAATCTTTCTGCCTCTCTATCCTCCTTTAAGGTGCTCCTTAAAACCTACCTCTTTGATCAAGCTTTTGATCACCTGTCCTAATATCTCATTTGGCTTGGTGTTTGATAATGCTCCTGTGAAGCAACTTGGGACATTTTACTATGTTAAAGGTGCTACATAAATGTAAGTTGTTGTTGTTTACACCAGACGCCTTCAACGTATAGGGAAATGAGGTGATTCATGAAATTCTGGTGCAAACAGCTCTCCAAATCACCGGCAGGTGCAACTCACCTCACAATGATACAAAGACGGTGGAAATTCTTGTATTAAACATTAAAATATACTCCTATGTGCCGAAGCTTTAGTTTAGCTAACTTTAAATGAAAATATTGACTAAAGCAAATACCTAATTGAATCTATTACAGAAACAGCACACTAATTTGAGGATATTGTAAGTGTTCATAGAATCATAGAAAGTTACAGCACGGAAGGAGGCCATTTCGGCCCATCGTGTCCGCGCCGGCCAACAAAGAGCTATCCAGCCTAATCCCACTTCCCAGCTCTTGGTCTGTAGCCCTGCAGGTTAGAGCATCCCAAGTGCACATCCAAATACTTTTAAAATGTGGTTAGGGTTCCTGTCTCTACCATCCTTTCAGGCAGTGAGTTCCAGACTCCCACAACCCTCTGGGTGAAGAAATTTCCCCTCAAATCCCCTCTAAACCTTCCCCCAATTACTTTAAATCTGTGCCCCCTGGTTTTTGACCCCTCTGCCAGGGGAAATAGGTCCTTTCTATCCACTTTATCTATGCCCCTCAATTTTATACACCTCAATAAGGTCTCCCCTCAGCCTCCTCTGTTCCAAGGAAAACAGACCCAGCCTATCCAGTCTCTCCTCATAGCTAAGATTCTCTACTCCCGGCAACATCCTTGTAAATCTCCTCTGTACCCTCTCTAGTGCAATCACATCTTTCTTGTAATGTGGTGACCAGAACTGCACACTACTCTAGCTGAGGCCTAACTAGTGTTTTATACAGTTGAAGCATAACCTCCCTGGCTCTTGTATTCTAAGCCACGGCTAATAAAGGCAAGCATCCCGTATGCCTTCTTAACCACCTTATCTACTTGGCCTGCTACCTTCTGGGATCTGTGGACATGTACTCCAAGGTCCCTTTGTTCCTCTACACTACTCAGTGTCCTACCATTTAATGTGTATTCCCTATCCTTGTTAGCCCTCCCCAAATGCATTACCTCACACTTCTCTGGATTGAATTCCATTTGCCACTGTTCTGCCCACCTGACCAATTTATTGATATCTTCCTGCAGTCTACAGCTTCCTTCTTCAGTATCAACCACACAGCCGATTTTAGTGTCATCTGCAAACTTCTTAATCATACCCCCTATATTCAAGTCAAGATTGTTGATATATACCACAAAAAGCAAGGGACCTAGTACTGAGCCCTGCGGAACCCCACTGGAAACAGCCTTCCAGTCACAAAAACACCCATCAACCATTACCCTCTGCTTCCTGTCTCCGAGCCAGTTTTGAATCCAACTTGACACTTTGCCCTTGATCCCATGGGCTTTTAACTTCGTGACCAGTCTGCCATGAGGAACCTTATCAAAAGCCTTGCTAAAGTCCATATACACTACATCAAATGCACTACCCTTATCGACTCTCCTTGTCACCTCCTCAAAAAATTAAATCAAGTTTGTCAGACACGACCTTCCCTTAACAAATCTGTGCTGACTATCCTTGATAAATGAAGATTTATCCTGTCCTTCAGAATTCTTTCCAATAACTTTCCCACCACCGAGGTTAGGCTGACTGGCCTGTAATTACTTGGTCTATCCTTTTCTCCCTTTTTAAAGGAGGGTACCACATTAGCAGTCCTCAAGCACCACACCTGAAGCGAGAGAGGATTGAAAAATGATGGTTAAGGCCTCTGCTATTTCCTCTTTTGCTTCGCTTAACAGTCTGGGATACATTTCATCCAGGCCTGGGGATTTATCCACTTTTAAAGCTGCTAAACCCCTTAATACTTCCTCGCTCACTATGTTTATTATTGTCAGTGATATTTAAGCAATACTTTTGTTGCAGAATTAATCTGTGTCATTAACTCTCCAATGTTTTCATGACTTTCTTTATCCCTACTCTACTGGAGGCAGATACTTGTCTCAAGATGGGCCTTCTTTATTTGAACCTTTCAGTCCATTTGAGCTCATCCTTATATCAACCCTATACTCTTCCCATTATACTGTATTTCTTAAATGAGTCCAGTGTCCTGGGAATTTGTACCAGTTATTGATTACCCTCTCCATAAAGAAATGCTCTCCCAACATCTCCTGATTTTGAAACAGAAAGTGCTGGAAATACTCAGCAGGTCAGGCAGCATCTGTGGAGAGAGAAGCAGAGTTAACGTTTCAGGTCGATAACCTTTCGTCAGAACGGAAGAAATTAGAGAGGCAACAGATTTTAAGCAGGTGCAAAGGCAGGGAAAGGGTGGAGGGGAGGAAGGAACAAAAGGGAAGGTCTGTGATAGGATGAAAGGCAGAAGAGATTAAATTACAAAAGGGACAAAAATACAAAGCAAAAGGAGATGGCAATGGCACAAGAAAAGAAACAAAAGATGAGTCTAGAAGAGGTGTAAATGGGAATGGCAGAAACATCAACAGCTGCTGTGTGAAAAAATAGGGGCAGAGGTTATACAGTAGTCTGAAATTGTTGAACTCGATGTTCAGTCCAGAAGGCTGTAAAGTGCCTAATCGAAAGATGAGGTGCTGTTCCTTGAGCTTACGTCGAGCTTCGTTGGAACAGTGCAAGAGGCTAAGGACAGAGAGGTCAGAGTGGGAGTGGAGCGGAGAATTAAAGTGACAGACGACCGGAAGCTCGGGGTCAGGCTTACGGACTGAACGGAGGTGTTCTGCAAAGCGGACACCCAATCTGCGTTTAGTCTCCCTAATCTAGAGGAGACCGCATCGTGAGCAGCAAATACAGTATACTAAATTGCAAGAAGTACAAGTAAATCACTGTTTCACCTGGAAGGAGTGTTTGGGGCCCTGGACAGTGGGAAAGGAGGTAAAAGGGCAGGTGTTGCATCTCCTGCACTTGCATGGGAAGGTGCTGTGGGAAGGAATGGGGTGTTGGAGGTGATTGAGGAGCGGATCAGGGTACGGTCTCAGAGAGAACGGTCCCTTTGGAATGCTGGGAGGGGAGGGGGAAGATGTATTTGGTGGTAAGATCACGCTGGAGATGGCGGAAATGGTGGAGAATGATCCGTTGAATGTGGAGGCTGGTGGGGTGAAAAGTGAGGACAAGGGGAACCCTATCGTGGTTCTGGGAGGGAGGGGTTAGGAGTGAGAGCAGGAGGGGAAATGTCGAGGGCCATGTCAACCAAGGTAGAGGAGAACCCTCAGTTGAGGAAAAAGGAAGGCATCGGTATGGAAGGTGGCGTCGCCAGAACAGATGCGACGGAGACCGAGAAACTGGAAGAATAGAATAGAGTCCTTACAGGAAGCGGGGTGGGAGGAAGTGTAGTCCAAATAGCTGTGGGAGTCAGTGGGCTTATAGTGGATGTTTGTCGATAGCCTATCCCCAGAAATGGTGACAGAGAAGTCGAGGAAGGGAAGGTGAGGGAAGGGTGGAAATTGGAAGCAAATGAAATGTTCTGGTTCTGAGAGCAGGAAACGGCACCGATACAGTCATCAATGTACTGGAAAAAGAGGTGAGGGAAGGGATCGGAGTAGGACTGGAACAAAATGTTCCACATATCCCACGAAGAGCAGGCATAGCTAGGACCCATGTGGGTTCCCATAGCAACACCTTTAATTTGGAGGAAGTGAGTGGAGTCAAAGGAGAAGTTGTTCAATGTGAGAATGTCAGCCAGGCGGAGGAGAGTGGTGGTGGATGGGGACTGGTTGGGCCTCTGTTCAAGGAAGAAGCGGAGCGCCCTCAGGCCGTCCTGGTGGGAGAGGAAGGTGTAGGTCTAATAGAAAAAGAAAATGCTGGATCTGTGGAGAGAGACACACACAGAGTTAACATTTCAGGTCGATGACCTTTCGTCAGAACTGGAAAAAGTCATGTAACAGATTTCCAGCATCCACAGTATTTTGCTTTTGTATCTCCTGAATTTACTATTCATAAACTGTACCTGTACCCTCTTGTCCTGCTGACCTGGTCATATGGTCTCGGGTGTAATTTCTTTACTTCCTAACTATCTGATACATAAGAACATAAGAAATAGAAGCAGAAATAGGCCATGCAGACCCTCGAGCCTGCTCCGCCATTAAGATCATGACCGTATGTAGAAAATAGTAGTTCACAACTGCTGTGCTAAACAATCTATATTAACAATCACATATCTATGCACAAATCTTAACACAAAAATGTGGCAAGGTTTTGTATACAAGTTTTTCCTCCATTATAAATCCCCATGTCCACATTTATAATGGAAATTGCCTAAGTAAATTTGTCATGCTGTAATGACACCCTCCAGCTCATGTTGATGCTGCCACATGCCCATCCCAGTTTTGCATCTCAGTTCCTTAGTCTGTACTGCAGAAATAGTCCTATGCCCCAACCACTACTACTGTGCTTCCCAAATTGCTGTAAATTTTGCTATTTTACTAAAACAAAATCAAATCAAATTATTATATAAAACTAAGGTTAGAATGTAAGACTTTAAAATGGAATTACAGCTGTATGCCCTGGTCCAATTATCTCCTACTCTCTAAACCTGCTTCACTGAAGTCTACAAAACGCTCGAGTTCCTGGGGTGGAAATTCCGTTAAGGTCCTATTTTGGCCCTGAAATGACCACCATTTACAGAGTATGTGCCCAACCAAGGGGCCAGAGACCAGCCTGAAATTGGGCTTTGGGCCTCATTATTATTATTTGGGTGAGTGCCCAGCAATTGTTACGTCTTCACAGGCAACTCACCCATTTTAAGAAACTGAATATTTGGTCACTTGCCCCACTGGCAACAGCCCGATGGCAAGTCCAGTGATGGGGTGGACCGGCAAAGGGTAGGGGGTTGATTGGGAGCACTGTTGCGATGGAAATGCACTCCTGCACCTCCTGGCTCCAAGGCAATGATGTTTACATTTATTTAGAATAAAAACTTATTGGTCGCCGAAGAATCCTGAGCAGAGCAGGCCCAGTATCTGCTCTGCTCATCCATATGCAATTTCGATAAGGGGACCTTATTTACATATCCAAGGGGCCCAACACCTGTTTTAGAGGGCACTCAGTGATGCATGAAAAATGGCCCGACCCATTATAGTCAGAGTTATACAGCACAGAAAGAGGCCCTTCGGCCCATCGTGTCCGCGCCAGCCATCAAGCCCCGTCTAGCCTAATCCCATTTTCCAGCACTTGGTCCGTAGCCTTGTATGCTTATGGTGTTTCAAGTGCTCATCTAAATGCTTCTTGAATGTTGAGGGTTCCTGCCTCTACCACCCTTTCAGGCAGTGAGTTCCAGATTCCAACCACCCTCTGGGTGAAAAAGTTTTTCCTCAAATCCCCTCTAAACCTCCTGCCCCTTACCTTGAAACTATGCCCCCTGGTTATTGACCCCTCTACTAAGGGGAAACATTCCTTTCTATCCACCCTATCTATGCCCCTCATAATTGTGTACACCTCAATCAGGTCCCCCCTCAGCCTTCTCTGCTCCAAGGAAAACAACCCCAGCCTGTCCAGTCTCTCCTCATAGCTGAAGCGCTCCAGCCCAGGTAACATCTTGGTGATTCTTCTCTGCACCCTCTCCACTGCAATCACATCCTTCCTATAGTGTGGCGACCAGAACTGCACACAGTATTCCAGCTGTGGCCTAACTAGCGTTTTGTACAGCTCCATCATAACCTCCCTGCTCTTATATTCTAGGCCTTGGCTAATGAAGGCAAGTATCCCATATGCCTTTTTAACCACCTTATCTACCTGTCCTGCTACCTTCAGGGATCTATGTACATGCACACCAAGGTCCCTCTAATCCTCTGTCCTTCCTAGGGTCCTACCATTCATTGTGTATTCCCTTGCCTTGTTAGTCCTCCCAAAATGCATCACCTCATACTTTTCAGGGTTAGATTCTATTTGCCACTGTTCTGCCCATCTGACCAACCTGTCTATATCGTCCTGTAACCCGAGGCTTCCCCCCTCACTATTTACCACTCCACCAATTTTCGTGTCATCTGCAAACTTACTGATCATACCTCCTACATTCATATCTAAATCATTAATGTACACTACAAACAGCAAGGGACCCAGCACCGATCCCTGCGGTACACCACTGGACACAGGCTTCCAGTTACAAAAACAACCTTCGACCATCACCCTCTGCCTCCTGCCACTAAGCCAATTTTGGATCCAATGTGCCAAATTGCCCTGGATCCCATGGGCTCTTAACTTTTTGACCAGTCTCCCATGCAGGACTTTGTCAAAAGTCTTACTGAAGTCCATGTAGACTACATCAACTGCACTACCCTCATCCACACACCTAGTCATCCCTTTGAAAAATTATTGGGTCGCACATTTTTTAGGTGTACTTTGGGCGTGGGACATTCGTCCCCGAAATTAGCCCATATTGCGCCCGTTTTACGAGTGTCAAATGGGCTCAACAAGGTCCAATTTCTAACCCCGGGTGCAATGCCATGGCAGATTCACCAGCGATACAAGTAATATTCTTAAGAGGTTCTTTTCCTTTTCTCACCATCTACGAAAGTTATCTGTCTTGACTATCTTTCTTTGGAGACTACAAACTCACCAATTTGAACAGGACAGGTTGATACTTTTTAGAAAGTGTCTGAGCAGATTTAAATAACAAATCAAAAATAAACGCTGCTAAGCGAACACATTTGAACAAATTGTCCAAGTTGTTTGTATTTGAATTGAATGGCTCGATCCCTTCCCTCGGACATCAGGTATAGAAAAATGACAAAAAGCTAACAATTGTTTTAAGTTTCAACATTTCTCTGCACAAAGCTGGTTTTCTAACTCTCTGTATTGTCACACTCATGTCAACAGGGTGCCAAAGGGAAGAGTATGGTACTGGTTGTGTGGGTAGCAACAACATTCAGTACCTTACCCAAATTGGTAAGAAATTCAACCAAAAGAGCTGTTGGAACCAAGGCTAATCCCATCCTTACTTGACATCCAGAGATCATTAGATATTGATTAGGAGCAAATCCCCAATGTCATTTGGTTCCCTAGATGAGATCAATTAAATTTTAAGTGCCAGAGTACCTACAAAAAATTAACCATGGAGTCAGATGAGGGAGGGGGATAGTATTTGCAATTATTTAAAAAAGATTTAGTACATAATTGGAACTTTACAATATAATATACAGAATAAATGAAAACACAAATGAATGATATGCAAGTCACTTAAATATTTACTTGCTAATTAATTAGCGTGTGCTTGGTATACTTGGCAGGGAAGTTTAAAAAAAACTAGCAGCTTGAGGGTGCATATTATACAGAATAGCAAATATTTGGGAATAAATTACAAAGCAGATATTCAGTCTTCGATACGTCGGTGTTTCTAAACCAATCAAACTTTGTTTGTGCTATTTTGTGATTGTATCAGAATTACTTTTGGTTTTGTAAGTTCACCATACTACTGGGTGGTACTATAACAAACATCTGTGTTGCAAAGTAATTACACCCAAATACAGTCACTGGATGGCAGTATGCAGCACTACTGTGGTTTCTGTATATCCACGGCTAGGAATCAGGTACACCATGAAAAACTGCACCACAGGATCACCGGTTTGTCAAAAGGAGTTTTTTTTTAAAAAACAAGGAAAAATTAAAAATAAAAGGAAAATTAAATCTAAACAGTAAAAAGGCAGTAGTTCAGACAAGAAAATTAATGAATTGAAGAAAATGAATGTTTTGACACTCAATTCACATTTTGTTTACAATTAGTTTTCAAGCTAAATCATGTAGATATGTGAACTACTCTCGTGCAAATGTTGCATAATTAGTGAAGTTACCTTAAAAGGTTAAATGCAAATGTCTGCACCTATTGCACAATTTAAATTACAAAATTTGTCAGTTATTCAATTTGCTCAATCTTACAGTTGTGCAGTTATCAAAAGTGACCCAAATCATCATCATCATCATCATCTTAGGCAGTCCCTCGCAACAGAGGATGACTTGCTTCCACATTAAAAATGAGTTCTCAGGTGACTGATGAGTCCAATGCGGGACCTACAGTCTCTGTCACAGGTGGGGCAGATGGTGGTTGAAGGGGCGGGTGGGTGGGGTGCTTGGGTTGACAAATATGGTTTTTGTGGCTATGATGGAAACCTTTTTCACTTCAACTTTTATTCCTGAATGATATGGTGTAGAAATGAGATACAGAAATTCATCCCACTCGGACAATGGCATCTTGAGGAGAAAGGATGTTCATGACCTTTGAATTCTCCAAATAAGCATGGTGAATTATCAAGCCCACTGGAAAACATCTTTAAAATCAATTGCACATTTGTTTTGGGTTAACTGAAAACTGAACATTTATTATATCAATATATATGCATAGCACCAGAAAAGTGCAGAGCTAACATCACAGTCTACTCTTATTGGGGATCTGCATGCTGCCCCTCAGCGACATCATTCAAAAACACGTCAGGTTCCACATATAAGCCGACGACACCCAGCGCCATCACCCCACCACCTTGCGACCCCTCCACTGCCTTTGATTTGTCATGCTGCTTGTCTGACATCCAGTGTTAGATGAGCAGAAATTTCCTCCAATTAAATATTGCTAAGACTGGAGCCATTGTCTTCGGTCCCCGCCACAAACTCAGTTCGCTAGCCCCTGACTCCCTCCCTTCTCCTTGTCCGAGGCTGGACCAGACTATTTGCAACCTTGGTGTCGTATCTGACCCGGAGCTGAGCAGAGCTTCCGGCCCCATAATCTCTCCATCACCAAGACGGCCTACTTCCACCTCACTAACATCGCCAGTCTCCACCCCGCCTTAGCTCATCTGCTGCTGAAACCCTCATCCATGCCTTTGTTACATCTAGACTCAACTATTCCAATGCTCTCCTGGCCGGCCTCCCACACTGCACCCTCCGTAAACTTTAGCTCATCCAAAATTCTGCTGCCCATGTCCTAACTTGCACCAAGTCCTGTTCACCTATCACCCCTGTGCTCGTTGACCTACATTGGCTCCCAGTCTAGCAACGCCTCGATTTTAAAATACTCATCAGTTTTCAAATCCCTCGATGGTCTCGCCCTCCCCATCTCTGTAACCACCCCCAGCTGTACAACCCTCTGAACTGTGCTCCTTCAATTCTGGACTCTTACGCATCCCCGATTTTCATTGCTCCCCCATTGTCGACCATGCCTTCAGCTCCCTAGACTCCAAGCGCTGTAATTCCCTCCCTGATCCTCTCCGCCTCTCTATTTTCTTTTAAGACGCTCCTTAAAACCTACCTCTGACCAAGCTGGGGATGTAACTAACTAATGCCCAAACACCCTGAGAATCATTAAAGACGCGAGCCACCCCAGCCACAACCTCGTCGCCCTGCTCCCGTCCGGTAAGAGATACCGAAGCATACGGTCTCGTACCAGCAGGTTTCGAAACAGCTCCTACCCCCAGGCCATAAGACTCATGAATGTATAATTTATTATTTATTACTGTTTTATTTATTATTACTGTATTTCTATTAGTATTGTTATCATTGTTATGCCATATTTATTCCAATGTTGGGAGACTCGTAAAAATCAACATTTCATTGTGCAGTACACACGTCTGCTGCATATATGACAAATAAAATTGAATAAAATAAATAAAACAGCTTTGAAAACACTTAGTTTTGTTTTAAATGTTAATAGCCAGGTTATTAATCTAATGCACATTCACCAGTTCATTATCTTCTACAGAACATTTAACCATTCATTCCAATGTCAAATTTTGAGAGATTACAGCCAATGCGTTTTAAAATCTATTTAAACTGTGTCCTAATAACTCATGTGGCTCAGTGTAAAATTTTGTTTGATAACGCTGCCATGAAGCGCCTTGGAGCATTTTGCTACGTTAAAGGCAATATATAAATTCAAGTTGTTGTTGTTATTATTCCACGAGCATTAGCAGCACTAAAATACCGTGCCAAAGTGGCCGCTCTTCACATTTGAGCACAGGCCGAGTACCAGCACACTATTCAACTATACAAGGCACAGCCAAGCCAGATCTTGTCTTCAAACTTTCACATATGTTCACTGGATAGCGATCAGGCTGATTTTTTCTAGCCCATGTAATTGTGGTCAATTGTTGTGGCCAACTGTTGCTACCAAATTGCTTCCCGATGGAGATCAGTAAATTCAGCACAAACCATAGTTTGAACCTGGAGCTTTCAGGTCTGTAAGATTTAGTACTACACTAGCCAGTGCACTAAGCCAAGGTTTTTCTTTAAACCTTGAGTGCTGAGAACATCAGGGTAATTTAATTAAATTAATAACTGTGCCCAATAGTGCTGTGAAGTACAGTTAGCAAGATTGCTCTACTACCCTGGCTAAATTGTGCTCTCAGATAAACTCTAAGCTTATCAGTCCTGTTTTACAAAGCAATGTCACAAACCACTTTATTCTGCAAGGAGATTTATAAAATCATAGTCAGAACTATTTAGTGATATTTTCTTGCTGAAACTTAACAGGTATACATTGAAAATCCAACAGATATTTTACATTTGAAAACACTTAGTTTTGTTTTAAATGTTAATAGCCAGGTTATTAATTTAATGCACATTCACCAGTTCATTATCTTCTACAGAACATTTAACCATTCACAGCAATGTCAAATTTTGAGAGATTACAGCCAATGTGTTTTAAAATCTATTTAAACTAATTTATGTAGTCTAGTTAGCCACCCTTCCCTAAAAAAATACAATTAAAGTTGTATCATCTCTATTTTAGTTATTAAAAAGGAAATATTTTAATTATATTTACCATATGCATTACTTCTTATTTTAATTCTAAAAGATTAAAGCTGTTTGGGCATTAGTTAGTTACATCCCCAATAGGACAAAAGAATTAAACTTATTTATAAGTATTATTAAGGTCTCTATAATTACCAGAAACAATTTCTAGAACATTGTACCGATCAAAATAAAACCAGGGCCACTGGATGGGGAATTAAGGTTAAAATAATCATCAATACAATCGTTTAAACATAGCGATCCAGTTATAAACAGTGCATTGCAGAAATGTTACTAATTTTCAGTATGATCTTTCTCATTCTTTGAGCCTAGTTCATCCTCCAAAATGGGGAATCATGAGAGATTGTTCCAGCCATTTGTTTTGTCTACAAAACCTTATTCTGAATGCTCACCTGGGCTCTTTAATGAAGGAGGGAGCAAGGTGCATATGCACACACCATGCAAAGTAATAAAGCTCAAAGCACTACAGGTCAGAGAAGGAAAGGAGGGAGCTTTATATGTGTATGATGAACTACACTCAAGAATTGAGGATAGCCACACCAAAACGTAGGTAATTTATCAGAAGTACAGAAATTGTAAATTACTTGTAATTTTGAACATTCAGACAGTAATGTTTGCAAAAGCATGCGTATTACTCTATGCTGCTGCTCACATTGTGCCAAGATAAACCTGTTGCACATTGGCTCATGATGTAGTCATACCCTAGGCAGAATAAACCTTTACCTTGCCTGGTGGATCTTGTGCACCTAAAATGCAACATGAAGCAGCATATTCCACCACCCATTCAGAAACCCAATGCTTGGCAGTGCACATTCCTAAAGGTTTGTTACTAACTACAAGATTTCCTTGATTTCACCCTTGTAAAAAATCCAAAGCTCTACAAAGAGCAAGATTTGTTGTAATACAAATACAAGCTGGACTACAAGGTTTCACTGGTAACACACACAGGATAGATAGAGTGATGCCATCCTTCAGCATTCACATCAAGCCTTCGTAAAGAGCCGAGCATGACATGTAACTTGTTAATTTCAGGGATAACACAGGACTACTGTGAGGATGAAAAGTCTTAAAAGGGACGATATCCTACAAATCCTTATTTAGATAATAATCTGCATACAAAAAGTAGCCAGTGAGAATTGTTCGCCCCTATATAACTTAAATATGTTGCTAGCATTAGGAAAGCCAAAATCAGATTTCAATCAAAACAGTACTGAATTGATTTGAGGATGTAACTGGTAGAATAGATAAGGGAGTACCAGTGGATGTGGTGTATTTGAACTTTCAGAAGGCTTTCGATAAGGTCCCGCATAAGAGACTAGCGTGCAAAGTTAAAGCACATGGGATTGGGGGGGGAAGGTACTGACTTGGATAGAAAACTGGTTGGCAGACAGGAAGCAAAGAGTTGGAATAAACGGGTCTTTTTCCGAGTGGAAGGCAGTGGCTAGTGGGGTACCACAGGGATCGGTGCTAGGACCCTAGGACCCCAGTTATTCACAATATATATTAATGATCTAGACGAGGGAACCAGATGTAATATCTCCAAGTTTGCAGACGACACAAAGCTGGGTGGGCGTGTGTGCTGTGAGGAGGATGCAGGGAAACTCCAGTACAATTTGGACAGGTTGGGCAATTGGGCAGATGCAGTAAAATGTGGATAAATGCGAGGTTATCCACTTTGATAGCAAAAACAGGAAGGCAGATTATTATGTGAACGGCAATAGATTGGGAAAAGGGGAAGTACAACAAGACCTGGGTGTCCTTGTGCACCAGTCGCTGAAGGTAAGCATGCAGGTGCAGCAGGCGGTTAAGAAGGCAAATGGTATGCTGGCCTTCATAGCGAGAGGATTCGAGTACAGGGGCAAGGATGTCTTGCTGCAGCTGTACAGGGCCTTGGTGAGACCACACCTTGAGTATTGTGTGCAGTTTTGGTTGCCTTATCTGAGGAAGGATGTTCTTGCCATGGAGGGAGTGCAGTGAAGATTCACCAGACTGATACCTGGGATGGCAGGAATGACGTATGAAGAGAGATTGGGTCTGTAGTAACCTGGGAGGTTATGAGCAACCTGATCCACCAGGTGGTGCTGTGGCAATTGCTCTCCTGAGTTAAGTCTGATCTGTACTGGTTGTACTCTTTGTTTTTGCTGCCTCATGGCAGAAGCTTTTATGTGCAAGTGTTGATTAAACCACGTTAAGGAGTTAACTGGTGTCTGTCTCCATCTATGGCCACCTCAAGATACCACATATGGCGACGAGAATAAAGGACGGAAGAGTTTTGGAGTATTCGGTAGAGGTGCTCGGGTTGGTTAGAAAACTAGTCGGAAAAGCACGAGGCTAGGCCGCGGGAGTCGAAATGGAGTTTGATTTTTTGGCTGAAGTGACCGGACTCCAAGGATGGCAGGAACGGTAGGCTCCGTGGCACCTTTTGACAGCAAGTCGCAGGCTTGGGAGGAGTATTGTGAAATACTGGGCCATTTCTTTATGACAAACGAGGTGGACAGTGCTGAAAAGAAAAGGGCCATTTTACTGAGTTGTGTGGGAGCGCAAACCTATACATGGATGAGGAATCTGCTGAGCCCGGAGCGGCCAGGAGAAAAATCTTTTGATGAGTTGGTGAGTCTACTAAAGAATCATTTCAATCCAAAACCTAGTGAAATAGTACAGAGATGGACATTCAATTCGAGGATTAGGAGGCCGGAAGAAAGCGTTACTGAGTATGTGGAGGAGCTTCGGAAGCTCGCACAGGACTGTAATTTTGGAAATACGCTCACAGTCATGTTAAGGGACAGACTAGTATGCGGAGTCAACGACGACAGTATACAGCAAAGGTTGCCGTCAGAGGAAAGATTAACGTTTGAGACGGCACTTAAAAAAGCACAAGCCATGGAGATGGCCAACAAGGACATTAAGGACTTAAACAGTATGAGCAAGGAGAAATGGAGTAAACCAGTGGGAGGAGCTGTTTTCAAGATGGAAGCTGGCGCGAAAAGTCCACCAGTCGGGGTTGGGGATTGCTACCAATGTGGCGGGATGAGCCATTATGCAAAGGACTGCAGGTTTGCAAAGACAAAGTGCCACAATTGTGGAAAAATAGGGCACTTAAAGAAAGTCTGTAAAAGGGCAGTGAGTGAGAGAAGCAGTGCTAAAGGGGCAAAGCATGCTAAAGGGGGGAGGGAGAAGTACACAAAGCGGGCAAATTACATACAAGAGGAAGAGTCTAGTGAGTCGGTTTTCACTATATACAGTATAGACACTTCAAGGCCCAACGTACCCCCTCTCACTCAGTATTTGATAGTGAACGGAGGTCAAGTAAAGTTTGAGATTGACACCGGATGTAGTGTAACCATAATGTCGCAGACTGAGTACGCCAAGCTATGGGGGAAGCAAAAGTACCAGAGCTAGGTACATGCCCCATTAGTCTCAAAACCTACACAGGACAGAAGGTGGACATTTTGGGGGCGGCCGAAGTACAAGTGGAACACAAAGGAGTCACCAAAGAGCTTACGGTGGTAGTGGTAGCAGGGTCAGGGCCAAACCTGTTAGGGCGAGGGTGGATCAGTGAGTTGAGTGTGGACTGGCAGGCAATGAATAAAATGGAGGACAGTACAGAGGCACTGCAAGAAGTGCTGATGAAGCATGAGTTAGTGTTCAAGGACGAACTGGGCACCTTAAGGGGAGCCACAGCCAAGATTCATGTAGCCAGTGATGCCACGCGTCGTTTCTTTAAACCAAGGTCGGTACCTTTTGCAATGAAAACCAAGGTTGAGGCAGAACTAGATCGCCTGCTAAAGGACAAAGTAATAGACCCAGTGAAATTTTCAGACTGGGCGGCACCAATAGTCCTGGTATTGAAGCCCGACGGTAATGTAAGGGTGTGTGGTGACTATAAGTTAACAGTGAACAGAGTATCATCACTGGAACAGTACCCCATTCCGAGAATGGAGGACATGTTAACATCGCTCGCTGGGGGAGAAAGATTCAGCAAACTGGACATGAGTCATGCGTATCAGCAGATATTGCTAGATGAAGAATCAAAAAAGTTTGTCACGGTGAACACGCACAAGGGGCTGTTCACGTATGCCAGGTTACCATTTGGTGTCAGTTCTAGCCCAGCAATATTCCAACGGACTATGGAGGGCATTCTGCAGGGCATTCCAAAGGTGGCCGTGTACTTAGATGATATTCTGCTAACAGGAAGTGACGATCAGGATCACTTAAAAACACTGGACAAAGTGCTACAGCGGCTGGAAGAGGCGGGGCTACGCCTGAAACGGAGTAAGTGTAGTTTCATGGAGAAGGAAGTTACATTCCTGGGACATCGGGTGGATGCCACAGGCCTCCATCCATTACCAGGGAAAGTGCGGGCAGTGCAGGATGCACCGGCACCCACCTCAGCGACTGAACTGAAAGCCTATCTAGGGCTCCTGAATTATTATAACCGGTTTCTTCCAAACTTCTCGATGCTGCTGGCACCCCTGCACAAACTGCTGAGAAAGGAGGAGCCATGACGTTGGGGGCCAGAGCAAGCGAAAGCGTTTCAGCAAAGGAGCTACTTCAGTCCAGCAGGGTGTTAGTGCATTACCACGAGAAGAAGGAGCTGATAATGTCCTGCGACGCATCACCCTATGGAGTGGGGGCAGTGTTGGCCCACCGCATGCCAGATGGAGCGGAAAGGCCCATCGGGT
This sequence comes from Somniosus microcephalus, assembly GCF_052327205.1. Classification (NCBI taxonomy): domain Eukaryota; kingdom Metazoa; phylum Chordata; class Chondrichthyes; order Squaliformes; family Somniosidae; genus Somniosus; species Somniosus microcephalus. Next base: position 250,399,356 of record NC_140990.1, on the reverse strand, counting down.
TTGTTTCACGCACGCTCACAGCTGTGGAAAAGAACTATTCACAGCTTGATAAAGAGGGGTTGGCCATTATATTTGGAGTAAAGAAATTCCATAAGTACATATATGGGAGGAAGTTTGTAATCAGTACTGACCACAAGCCTCTTATTAGCTTACTGAATGAGATGAAAGCGGTGCCTCAAATGGCATCACAGAGAATAATGAGATGGGCAGTAATACTAAGAGCCTATGAATATGTGATCACGTACAGAGCGGGCAAGGAAAACGGGAACGCGGATGCTCTCAGCCGCCTGCCCCTCTCAAAATCTCCTCGCAGTACTTCCCCTGAGGAGCACGTCCTGATGCTGGATCAGGAGATCAGTCCCCTGATGACTTCAGCGCAAATCCAGGGCTGGACAGCCAAGGACCCCGTTCTGTCAAGGGTCCGTGAGTATGTGTTGAAAGGCTGGCCAGATCACCGTGAGGGACCGGAGTTCGCGCCGTACAGACAGAGACAGCACGAGCTCAGTGTCCAAGATGGGGAGCACGCATCATAGTCCCAGAGCGGGGACGCTCTACTTTGATGGAACAGTTGCATCAATCACACCCAGGAATGGCTAGAATGAAAGGACTGGCTAGGAGCTACCTGTGGTGGCCTAACTTGGATGCTGAAATTGAGTCAAAGGTAAAGTCATGCACTATATGTCAGGAACAGAGGAAAGCACCTGCCGGGGCACCACTCCATCCCTGGGAGTGGCCCAGCAAACCCTGGAGGAGAATTCACATAGACTATGCGGGACCTTTTATGGGCAAAATGTTTTTGTTGCTGGTTGACGCTCACTCAAAGTGGATCGACGTTTATCCAGTGAGCTCTGCAACGACTGATGCCACACTGAATTGTCTCAGGAACAGCTTCAGCACGCATGGCATTCCAGAAATGATTGTATCCGACAATGCAGTGTTTTGTTAGTGAAGGGAGCAAAGAATTCATGGTAAGGAATGGAATCACACATGTCACCTCGGCTCCATATCACCCAGCCTCAAATGAGTTAGCCGAGCAAGCCGTGCAGGCTTTTAAGGAGCTCATGAGGAAGAGCTCAGGTGACACCCTGGAGACCAAGCTCAATAGAGCCTCGTTTAGTTATTGTATAACACCCCAAGCTACCACGGGGCTTTCTCCGGCTGAGTTGATGATGGGGAGAAAGTTGCAGTGCACGTTAGACCTGATACACCCAGATTTCAAAAGCAAGGTTGAGACAAAACAAACAAACCAAAAAGCGTACCATGACAAACATACTAAAGCTCGCCATTTCGCCATAGGGGACTCTGTGTATACCTGGAACTTCGGTTATGGACCTAAATGGATACCAGGACTAATCCAGGACATTACAGGACCGGTGTCGTACTCCGTGTTACTAGGGGATGGTCGAGGGGTTTGTCGGCATGTGGATCAGCTTTTCAGCCGGCAGCAGGGGGAACTGCCTCAGATGGAACAAAGGGCAGTAGAGGAGGCTGTTTCAGGACCCAGCACGGCTTATAAGGTGCCAGTGGACACTGGTACTGCCAGGCCACAGCGGGACAGAGTAAAACCAACATCAGAGACTACTCCAATCTCAAGTGCGAATGAATCTGAGAATCCACCACAAGTGGAATTAAGACGTTCACAAAGGATTCGCAAGCAACCAGAAAGACTTATATAAACCTGTTAAATTAGTCAGGGGTTAACCATGGTTAGAGCATACTGGTTAATTAAAATGTAGTACCTAGTAAGGGTTATTGTTTAAGAATTGCATACGGCAATCTTAAGGGGGGAGGAGTGTAGTAACCTGGGAGGTTATGAGTAACCTGATCCACCAGGTGGTGCTGTGGCAATTGTTCTCCTGAGTTAAGTCTGATCTGTACTGGTTGTACTCTTTGTTTTTGCTGCCTCATGGCAGAAGCTTTTATGTGCAAGTGTTGATTAAACCATGTTAAGGAGTTAACCGGTGTCTGTCTCCATCTATGGCCACCTCAAGATACCACAGGGTCGATTAGGCTTATATTCGCTGGAGTTTAGAAGAATGAGAGGGGATCTCATTGAAACTTATAAAATTCTAACAGGACTAGACAGACTAGATGCAGGAAGGCTGTTCCCGATGGTGGAGGAGTCCAGAACCAGGGGTCACAGTCTAAGGATAAAGGGGTAAGCCATTTAGGACTGAGGTGAGGAGGAATTTCTTCACCCAGAAAGTGGTGAACCTGTGGAATTCTCTACCACAGAAGACAGTTGAGGCCAATTCATTAAATATATTCAAGAAGGAGTTAGATATATTTCTTAAGGCTAAGGGGATCAAAGGATATGGGGAGAAAGCAGGGACAGGGTACTGAAGTTGGATGATCAGCCATGATCGCTTTGAATGGCAGAGCAGGCTCGAGGGGCTGAATGGCCTACTCCTGCACCTGTCTATGTTTCTATGATATGTTTCAATACAGATATTAGTGAAACAACACTCCAAAAACCAAAACAGAGAATAGAAAGGAAAACTGAAAAAAAATCCCTACAAAATCTATTTTAAAAGGGCTTACAAAAGAGTAAAACACTACTCAATATCAACATGAAGTGTGGAAAAATAGCTGAAAAATGACAAGTTGAATATTTGCCTGCTGTAGAACAGTCGAATTGATGCTATTGTATAAGAAAAACCAAGGTGTAAAGCCTTGTATGCATCGATGGGGCTGGGGGATGAGAAGGCAGCAAGCACATGACTTATGAGGATAACAGTCCTAAAGGAACAGTATCTTACAAATCCTTATTTGGATGATTATTCATTTTTATTCAGTGGATACACAAATGAGAAAGAACCATTTTCCCTTCCTTTTTGTCACTCAAATTTTTTTTTTTTAAGCAACGATAGGGGGAAAAAAACATTAACTTTTCAGAAGAATACAAATACAGGTTTCATAATACAAAACTATTAAATTTTGCAGTAATTATGTCATCATACAACTGAAAGTAACTTCCTGGTTGCAGATATTGGCAATAACACCCACCGCCAAAAATTGCTCTCCACACAGCAAGTCAGACTTGATTTTTAATGATTAGTACATAATGGTTCTTTGCTTTCAGTTTTTACTTCAGAAAATTAAATTCAAGAAAAAATGAATGATGCATTTTCCAGGTAGAAATTCAATGTTACCAAAATTTTGCAAAAATTACTACATGCTTATTTGCATAGTTGCTTCCCAGTTAGACAGTGCTTTTAAAATACTTGTTTCTAATCTTATTTATAAATTTAAAATAAAATTGGAAAAAATACAAAATTCTGTAATATTTTCTCTTATTTAGATTTTTTTCCCTAATGTCTGATAAGGGAATCCAGGTAGCTTCAGGACACCAGCTTTGAATTAGATCAAACTAGTGCTATATGCTAACTGGATACAGCATAGAGGAGATTGCAGTTGAAATAGAAAGATTGGGAAAAAGATGAGGCACCGTGGAGAAAAAGAAATTTGAGTGGAAAAGAAAGGGGAAGATGACCAAACTGGCAGCAGAGGGATGTAAGTAAATAATCATCTGTTGTGACTTACCTTTTGATGGCATATTGGAGAGGAAATGAGGGAAAGTACTAGACTATACTGGATGAAATCTTGATGTGCAGCTGAAAGAGGTGCACAAAAAAAATTCTAGTGGCATTCACAAAAATCGTAAAATGAGGGAACAGCACAAGTTGGGAAGTTTTTCAATTTTTGGGTGATAAATATTAGGAAAGCGTAGAAGCTGAAATCAAAGAACCATTCAAGTAACACAGCTATACACAGCTACAAATTTGTCAGTGGCAGAGATGATAATTAAAGTAATCTCCCCCAAGATCTAACAGATAACCAGCCTCTCAAAGCTTGGCCTTTGTGGTTTACAATATCATTAGAACTCTTAATGCGATTTTCTTGTAATCACACCCCAATCACCCATTATTCTTTGGATAAAAAATTGATCGCTCATATTAACTCAGTGGAGAGAATTAAAGAACATATACAAAACAGTGCTGCCCCTTCCGTGCAATGGATTTATAAAGTACAGAATTATAAAATGTAACATTGTACAGTTTGCACTGCAAGTACAAAAATCTATCGCAATCTTACCCCATTGTGAAATGCACATTAAACTCTGGAGCCATTTATCCCATTAAGTGTTTCACTCTTGCACCATATTCTCTAAAACTTTGTACATAAATGACTGTGTAGTGTGACTTTCCTTGCAATGTAAGTTTGCATCACATTCAGAAATTCGAGATAAGTTTTAATATCCTTTATCAAGGTATTTTATGAAATTTTAATGGTACTAGGTTTTATTAAAATATTAATTTCATTTATTACCATTATAAGGCCAGAGCTAGTTAAAACTGCTTAGAATTACAAACCTACAAAAAAATGTATTAACAATATATACAGAAAATTACCTACTCCACTAAACACACTAGAAAATGTACCATAAATTTATCTCTAATAAAAAATGTCAAACTAACATACATTGGAGTTTCTTTGTATATCTGAATCAATTATTTTGTGAAGTATACAATATACTACAACACTGAAATAGCACAACTGTCTAAAATATGTGATCTCAATCGCACTTACAGTCCCATTTAACAGATTGTTTCTGCAGAGGTGGTCTGTTTACCAGATTTTCTCTGTTGATCTTTTTCTTTCTTTTGAATCTTCTCTCTTTGTTTTTCTACTTTCTCTTGTGCTTTCTTCATTTCTTTAAGCTTTTTCTTTATGATGGCACGATCATTTTGACTGGCAACACCTAAAGCCTGAAAAGTCAATCAAAGTACAACAAAATGTAGTAAATTGTAACACTTGATCTTACTACATGCAAAATCTATATATCATACTAAACACTCTACAAATTGAATGTTCTACTTTTACATTGACAGGGCTAGTAGTGCAAGTATGGAAACTAGGTTCTTCATTCACAATGGAAAAAGCCTAGGCTAGTATACTCTGCATCTACTGAATGCAAGATCTTTCAGGTGGGTGCATCAACTGCTGCAATCAACTTGTGGTGCAACATTTTCCAGGAAAGGTAAAAGCCCATTCTACTATCAATAACCACTGAGAAAGAGGCAGGCTGGCAGGCTTTTTCAGCTGGAGGGGTGGGGAGGGGGAGGGTGGGGGAAATGTGGCTGAGCCAGAAAACTCTCTTAGCAAAGGAGGGGGGGGGGGGGGGGGGGTGCAGGAAACCATTGCAACAGGGGACCTTCTGTTTTGCTGCTTCTTGCCTGTCTTCCTAAAATTGACATACAATTCCAGCTCCTGGTTCAGTTTGCGAGATACAGAAGCATCTCTCTCAACAGGGGGACCAGAGACGCCTACCAACATAGTCAGGAAATGAAAACGCTCTATACAATATTGCTGCTGCCAACTCGGACCACGCAAGGGGAAAGCACCCAAGGCCATGAGGAAAAGTTGGAGGCTCAGGGAACAATAAGGCTGTGTTTCAAAAACAGAGACTTTATTTCACCCAAAAATAATGAACCTTTCTAATGACTAAGGAGAGATTGATCACTGTTGAAAAAAAATCAACTCCTGCTTTTATGTTCCTTTTTAAAAATGGAATACAGTAACCCTACCACTTGGAACATTTAATAAATCTATACATCTAGGAAAATTGGGACTCCACATTTAACAAACTATATTTATTAATAATTTCAGTAAAATTTAAATCTACATCTGTGTACTATTCAGTTGCTATTTTATGATTAATAACTTATGATTTAAAAAAGTCACACTCTTATGCACATTGCACCCTTTTGTATAAAAAGTGCATGTGGCATAACTAAGGCATAAACACACCCATGAAGGTCCTTTGTTTTCCAACTGCAGTGTTCGACACTGCTGGAAACTTGAACCAGTGGCCAGTTACCTTCTTTGTTAAGAAGGCAACTCTTAGCTATCTTCGGCAAGAAGGTGCAGGGCGTACTTATGACAAAGGATGACAGCCAAGTTGGAGTGGCTAATGACATCTGTGCTATGAGTGATCAAGCCAAGGCACTCAGCCACAAAAAGGATATTGCCAAGCACGAAGCCCAGGACTGGACTTGTCTCCTAGCAGGGAAAACTTGATGGCAGATGATATCTGGTCTCTACAGCTGAAGTCAAAGCAACAAGCTAATACCTGGTAGTCACCACTCCACCAACTTGCCTCCTGTGGTTTACCTCCATGGCACTGCCCTAGCTTAATTCGACTCCTGCTTGTCCTAACACAATCAGCACATTTCCTGTAATGGCATTTCAACATCCTATTATGGCAACATTGGGTGTGGCCCAAGGCTCTATACGTAGCCCTCATCATTTGCAAGTCTACATGCTGTCTCAGTGACATGAGTCTTCGGCATGGGTTCAGCTTTCAGAAGTATGCTGGCAAAAATCCAGCTTTACACCTCTGCTACCATTCTTGACTCCTCAACCAGCAGTGTGCTGTCTTGAGTGCTTCGTTAACATGAAGTTCTGGTTAAGCAATAACTTCCTTCAACTCAACATTGGAAAGACCAAAGGCACTATGTTCAGTTCCTGCCTAAAACTCCACATTTTACCACCGACTCACTCTCTCTAGCAATTCCCTCGGATTAAGCCTGACAGTTTGCAATCTGTGTCCTGCTAGAACCTGAACTGAAATCCCATATCCTTGCCAACACCAAGACTGCCTATTTGCACCTCAGCAACATTGCCCACCTCTGCTCCTACTTCCCCACTGCTGCTTAAATGCTTACCCAAACCTTTCTAAACTCAATTAATAAAAGTACAATTGGGCCCTGTGCTGGCCAACATTCACTGGCTTCCTATCTATCTAAGCATGAATTACAAAATCTTTGTCTTCATCTGCAAATTTTTCCATAGCTTTGCCCCTCCCTACCTCTGCAACCTGTTCCTGTATGCACAATCTGCTCCCAATTCTGCCGTCCTTTGCACCCCCTGCTCTACTTTCAGCTAAAACTTCAGCAGTTTCAGCTTCATACTCTGAACACTCTCTCGAAGTCCCTCTGCCTGGCAGTCTCTCCCCTTCAATACCCTCATCAACATCAACCTCTTATTCTTGCTTTCAATCAACACCCCAATTCTTCTCCCTGCATTTCTCAATCTCTGGTTATTTTACACCGTTGGGATGTTTTATGATGTTAAAAATGCTATACAAGTGAAAGTTGTTCAGGTTACTGCAAAGGGAAGGAGAGCAAAAGGCCTTTAACTTGGTACCTAGAAGCACAAACGTTTACAATACAGAAGGATTCCACGTCTGTGCCAACTCTTTCCTAGAGCAGTGTTCAATTGCCCAGTCTCTCCTCTGCTTCAAATATTCATCCGGTTTTCTCTTAAAAGATGCAATTATCTCTGCCTCAATCATTCCCTAGCAAAGTATTCCATGCTCCCAATGACGCTTTGCATAAAGATATTTCTCTTCATTCTGTGACAGTTTTAAATTGATGACCCCTCGTCACTGAATTCCCAACCAGAGAAAATAATCTTTCTCTATTCACCCTATCAAAACTATTCATAATTTAAAAAAGCTTTATTAAATTCCTCAGGCTTACTTGTTGCAGTAGAAATAGCCCCAGTATTTCAATATCCATAACTATATTTTTCAATTCCTGCCATCATCCTGGTGAATTTATGCCAAATGCTCTATGGTTTTAATGTCCTTTCTATATTGGGGTGCACAAAACTGCCAGTACTGTAACTGTAGCCTTACGCTTTACACAGATAATGGCCTGGAGTTTCCGCTCGATTGTGCTATTTTTTTCAGCGCAATTTGCCTGAAATAGGCGTAGCCAGCGCAAAATAAATCACAATTTTAAATACAAATTGAGTCTCCGCGATCTTTTGCGGTAGTTTGAAAAACATCGCGCTAGAAGCAGGTCCCGCCCACTAAACTGGTCATGCCCCCAGGGTAAATTAATCACCATTGGGAGCTTCCGCTAATTGCACTCGTTTGTGGAGGCTCTAAAAATTAAGTTGGATCTTTTATGTGCAAGGACACTAATAGGTACGTTTTAAAAGGTTTTGAATGTAATTTTTAAGAAACTGATTACTGTACCCCAATATAACGAAGAGTTTTTTGAATATTTTCTAAAAAGTCATTTTCAGTCATTTAAAAGCAGGTTACTCACAGGTGGTGGATTGACACTGATTAAAAATGCTTATTGTTTGTGATAAACCCATTTTCAGCTGTATTAATAAAACTTCACCAAGTTACCACTCTTAAATATATCAAGGAATATTTTTTAAAGTAATTTTTTTTTGCCCGATTGCGTTGGTTCATGGCACATTTTGCATTCGGCGATATGCAAATAAGTTTGAGCAGAAACACGGAGGAAAAAACACTTTTTCAAAACAGGCGTAGTTTTGGGTGCAATTTGCGCTAGGATTGCCGATTTCGCCCAAAGTGGAAACTCTACCCCTATTTCTTTGCTTTCCCCTATTCAGAAAATCAAAAGTACTATTGGTCTTATTTTATGGCTTTATTTACTTTCAGGGAATTATAGAAGAATCCCCAGGAGTGTCTGTTCTTCCATGCCCTAGTGTCATTCCATTGATTGTATACTCAGAATCCTTGTTTTTCTTCCCAAAATGTATTATCTTGCACATATTCACCTTAAATTGCATCTGCCGCCTGTCTACCCATTCCGTTAACCTGTATGTTTTCCTGAAGTCTTTTACAGTTGTTTATCAAATTTTGAGATTATGTTCCCTATACTTAAAACTTCTATATATACCAAGAACAAAGCTCTGACCCCTGAAGGACACCACTTCCAACCCTTCACCAGTCCAAACAAACCTAACTGTCAACCAATTTTCTATTTGTGCTGCTATAGCTCCTCTTAGATCACACCCCTGAATTTTTCTGACAAGTTCCTTCTAAGCTACCTTATTGAAGGCCTTCTGAAAATCCATATATGCTAGATCTACTACATTCCTTTATTTATCCAGCAGTCATTTCTTCCAAAGAAACTATTAAACTTGTCAACCATGCTTGCCGTCCTTGATTAACCCATGCATTTCTAAATACTTACTAACTTTACCTCAAATTATCAATCCTAAGAGTTGGCCCACAACTGATGTTATACTAACAGGTCTACAGTTACCTAGTTTATCCTTCCCTCCCTTCTTTAACAAAGTATTAGCTTGGCTACTGTCCAGTTCAATGAAACAATTTCCATTTTTGAGGATTGAAAAATTGTAGGCAGTTTCTGCTATCTTCGGACTTTTTTCAACAGCCAAGGATGCATGCCATCAGGGCCCTGCAACTCACCCTGTTTTATTTCTTTATTTTTTAAAGAACATTTCCTTTTCTAGTTATCTCCAGCAATTTATGTTAAACTTGTAAACAGTGATGCAAAATCTTTACCTAACTACATCTCCGCCAACATTTACCATCATGCTATTAGATTCTCTCATTCATTACGAGCAGTCCTACCCTCTCCAACAATCTTTTACTTTTCATCATCTTATAAAAGTCCTTGGGGGAAAAATTCAGTTGTTTGCACCTCCCGTTAGCGCCTTAAGAGGGCGCTAATGGGGCGCAAAGCAACTAGCGCCCGGGCGCAAAGCAACTAACGCCCGGGCGCGGCGATGTTTGCGCCGCTCGCGAAATTAACTAGACATTTTGCGGCAGTGCTAAACACTACCACCTCGATCTCCTGTGCCGGAAGATTGTGACGTCAGTCGAGTGCGCAACGCCCCGTTAGCACCCTGGACCAGATATTGAGTGGCGCCCCCTGCCTTACCGCCTGCCGCTAGCGACGACAGGTTGAGGGGAGCGTTATGCTGTCAGAAAGGGACTAGGGGAGCAATATTTAAAGGCGACCACTTCCTGCCTTTTTTTGTCGGTGACATTTTTGCACCACGCATTCTGAGTGAGAGCGAGAGAGAGAGCGAGAGCGAGCGAGACTGACTTCTGGAGGGATTCAACGCTGTGTGAAGGAGTTTTGAGTACTGAGCAGCACTTTGCAGGTTTATTTTGATTTGTCCTTCCTTGCTTCGCCAGTGCTCTGAGGTAGCGCCTCGCTCCTCGGCCTTTGCGCCTTAAGACAGGTGTGAAGTGCCTGATTTAGCGCTCCAATCACCTCCAGGGGCGATAAAAACCAAGTTTGCTGTTGGAGGTGATAATTAGCGCCAGGCGCTAAACTTTGCGCACGGCTGATAATGGCGCCCAAACGGGGCGATACTGAATTTCTCCCCCCTTATGATTTCCTTTAACATTTGTCTATTAGCCTTTTTCACAGACAACACTTTCTACATTCATGACTATCTTTAGTATTGTTAACCCTAATTTCATCATATGCCTCCCTTTTAAGTTTCAGTTTAGTTTTAATCTCTCTAGTAAACTAAAATGGCAGGGGGTTGGGAACCTGAGCAGGGAGACAAAGGAAAGGAAAACAGGGATAAAAGCAAAAGATAGGAAGGAGAAAAACAAAAGTGGCAGTCAGAGAAATCAACGGTTTAAATCAAACGTGGCCACAGTAAATAATAATTCTAATAGGTCTAAGAGCGTTAAAAAAACAAGCCTGAAGGCTTTGTGTCTTAATGCGAGGAGCATTTGTAATAAGGTGGATGAATTGGCTGCGCAAATAGAGGTAAACGAATATAATTTGGTTGGGATTACGGAAACGTGGCTCAAGGATGGCCAAGACTGGGAACACAACATCCAGGGGTATTCGATATTCAGGAAAGATAGGCAAAAAGGAAAGGGAGGTGGGGTAGCATTACTGGTTAAAGAAGGGATTAACACAATTGTAATGAAGGATATTAGCTCTGATGATGTGGAATCCGTATGGGTAGAATTGAGAAATACCAAGGGGAAAAAAACATTAGTGGGAGTGGTATATAGACCTCCAAACAGTAAGGCGGAGGTTGGGGATGGCATTAAAAGGGAAATTAAAGAAGCGTGCAATAAGGGCACAGCAGTCATCATGGGTGACTTTAATTTACATATAGATTGGGCCAACCAAATTAGTAACAATACTGTGGAGGAGGAATTCCTGGAGTGTTTACGGGATGGTTTCCTGGACCAATATGTCGAGGAACCAACCAGAGATCAGGCCATCTTAGACTGGGTATTATGTAACGAGAAAGGATTAATTAGCAATCTTGTTGTACGAGGCCCCTTGGGTCAGAGCGATCATAATATGATCGAATTCTTCATTAAGATGGAGAATGAAGTAGTCGACTCAGAGGCTAGGGTCCTGAATTTAAATAAAGGAAACTACGATGGTCTGAGGCGCGAGTTGGGTAGGATTGATTGGGGAATGTCACTCAAAGGGTTGACGGTGGATAGGCAATGGCAAACATTCAAAGACCGAATGGATGAACTACAGAATTTGTTCATCCCAGTTTGGCATAAAAATAAAAAAGTGACTCAACCGTGGCTAACAAGGGAAATTAGGGATAGCATAAGATCCAAGGAGAGGACATATAAATTGGCTAGAAAAAGCAATAATCCTGAGGATTGGGAGCAGTTTAGGAGTCAACAAAGGGATTAATTAAGAAAGGGAAAATAGAATATGAGAGTAAGCTAGCAGGGAACATAAAAACTGACTGTAAAAGCTTTTATAGATATGTGAAGAGAAAAAGATTGGTGAAGTCAAGCGTAGGTCCCTTACAGTCAGAATCAGGGGAATTTACAATGGGAAACAAGGAAATGTCAGACCAACTAAATACATACTTTGGTTCTGTCTTCACAAAGGAGGACACAAATAACCTCCCAGAGATACCGGGGAACATAGGGTCTGATGAAAGGGAGGAACTGAAAGAAATCAGTATTTGTAGGGAAATGGTGTTAGGAAAATTGATGGGACTGAAGGCCGATAAATCCCCAGGGCCTGATGGTCTACATCCCAGGGTACTTAAGGAAGTGGCCCTGGAAATAGTAGATGCATTGCTGGTCATCTTCCAGAACTTGATAGGCTCTGGAATGGTACCCATGGATTGGAGGGTAGCTAATGTTACCCCACTACTCAAAAAATATGGTAGAGAAAAAGCGGGGAATTATAGACCGGTAAGCCTGACATCGGTAGTTGGGAAAATGCTAGAGTCTATTATAAAAGATGTAATAGCAGAGCACTTGGAAAGCAGTGACAGGATCAGACAAAGTCAACATGGATTTACAAAAGGTAAATCATGCTTGACTAATCTACTGGAATTTTTTGAGGATGTAACTGGTAAAATAGATAAGGGAGAACCAGTGGATGTGGTGTATTTGGACTTTCAGAAGGCTTTCGATAAGGTCCCACATAAGAGATTAGCGTGCAAAATTAAGGCACATGGGATTGGGGGCAAGGTATTGACTTGGATAGAGAACTGGTTGGCGGACAGAAAGCAAAGAGTTGGAATAAACGGGTCGTTTTCCGAGTGGCAGGCAGTGACTAGTGGGGTACCGCAAGGATCGGTCCTAGGACCCCAGCTGTTCACAATATATATTAATGATCTGGACGAGGGAATTGGATGTAATATCTCCAAATTTGCAGACAACACAAAGCTGGGTGGGAGGGTAAGCGGTGAGGAGGATGTCGTGAAACTCCAGTACAATTTGGACAGGTTGGGTGATTGGGCAGAAACATGGCAAATGCACTATAATGTGGATAAATGTGAGGTTATCCACTTTGGTGGCAAAAACAGGAAGGCAGATTATTTGAATGGCAATAGATTGGGAGAAGGGGAAGTGCAAAGAGACCTGGGTGTTATTGTGCACCAGTCGCTGAAGATAAGCATGCAGATGCAGCAGGCGGTTAAGAAGGCAAATGGTATGTTGGCTTTCGTAGCAAGAGGGTCCGAGTACAGGAACAAGGACGTCTTGCTACAGTTGTACAGGGCCTTGGTGAGACCGCACCTTGAGTATTGTGTGCAGTTTTGGTCACCTTACCTGAGGAAGGACGTTCTTGCCATGGAGGGAGTGCAGCGAAGATTCACCAGGCTGATACCTGGGATGGCAGGAATGACGTATGAGGAGAGATTGTGTCGATTGGGCTTATACTCACTGGAGTTTAGAAGATTGAGAGGGGATCTCATCGAAACCTATAAAATTCTGTCAGGTCTGGACAGACTAGATGCAGGAAGGATGTTTCTGATGGCCGGGGAGTCCAGAACCAGGGGTCATAGTCTAAGGATAAGGGGTAAGCCATTTAGGACTGAAATGAGGAGGAATTTCTTCACCCAGAGAGTGGTGAACCTGTGAACCAGTTCATTAAATATATTCAAGAGTTGGATATATTTCTTGAGGCTAAAGGGATCAAGGGATATGGGGAGAAGGCAGGGACAGGGTACTGAATTCGGATGATCAGCCATGATCTCATTGAATGGCGGAGCAGGCTCGAAGGGCCGAATGGCCTACTCCTGCTCCTATCTTCTATGTCTATGTTTCTATGTATCAAAATTCCGATCTTTGACACACCCCTTTTAAGTTTTATTTATTTTGTACTCTAGCAATCTCATTTAAAGAATTCCCACTGATCTATCAACCACTTGCTGACTTTCTCGTCCAGTTAATTTGAGTCAGATCCCTTATCTGACTGAACTTTGCCTTTTTCTAGTTCAGCACACTATCTTTGATTTTTCATTATCCTTTTCTATTCTTAGATTGCACTTAACCATATTGTGCTTGCTATTTCCAATTGTTCTCTTACTTATCAGTTTGTTGGCCTGCAAAGTACACCTATTTCTTAACGCTATCCATATGGATTCCATCTTAATGTAACCCCCTAGAGCGTCCTTACATTTTAGCACTATGCTAGAATCCTTTACACTGCCACCTTCTACACCAGCCCCCCTCTCCATTTCTCCTGAAAATGTACCTAAGAATAATAAGTTCCCAGTCCTGTCCAAAACTAAGTCAGATCTCCCTTATAGATATTATTATATCTTATCCCTCCATCTATATTACAAATCTGAACGTGTGTGTGCACTAACTGTCCGTGCCACGTTTTTGTCCTACATTTTATGTCAACTTTTCCCATTATAATTTGCTATACCCACACAGTTACCCAGAATCTTACCTAAGACGACACACTTTCTATGGGAGCCTAATGAATGCTAACCGACTATCTGACTTTGGAGCATCACAGCCAAGTCTAATCCTACTGATGTCCATACATATAAGCATTTTCTAGCATGAATCAATGAAGAGCTATCAGTAGGAAAAGCCAGCCTGATTGTTTTTACTCCATGTCCTGAGGATGGAAGGATTTAGCCTGGAAGCGTCCTGGTCCATACAACCACAATTCATGCTTCCACTAATGTAATATTTAACGTGCACATTCAGTAGTTCCACTACTGTAATACAGTTTATCTTTAATAAATCTAACAAGATTTAGCAGGCATTGTGGATGAACTTGTAATACTGTACCTTAAGTCTACTGCTATCTAGCTGCATGAGTTGTTCTCCATCAATGTTTTTAGATACAAATTCTGTAGTGTATTGCTCTAAATTCATTCCCATCAGCCAATGACAGACTTGTTGGGTTGTCCACTCAGAAACAGCTCGATTTTGCCACTGGTTTTGTTTCCCTGTTGTTGCTTGATCATCAAGTATCTGTTTAGACAAGATAAATAAAATCATAAGAACAGAAGAATCAGGAACAGGAATAGGCCATACGACCACTTGAGCCTGCTCCGCCGTTTAATAATATCATGGCTGATCTTCGATTTAACTCCACTTTCCTGCCCGATCTCCATATCCCTTGATTACCCTAGAGTCCAAAAATCTATTGATCTCAGCCTTGAATTTACTCAACGATTCAGCAGCCACAGCTCTTTGGGGTAGCGAATGGGTGCAGTATATAGTCTTTTCATCCTGTAAATGGGGCACAATGCAATTCTAAGCTCCTCACTTACAAAGCTTTGGGTGATCAGAAATTGAGATGTCAGTTCTGGGGAATGGAATACTTTTCATTATGAGCACTCAGTACCAGACCCACTGCTATTCCCTTCTCTTATATTTTCACATAGATACCACTACCAATGATAAAAATTGTTATAAAACATATATGGCTACAAATTACAATACTTCTGTTAGTGCATATAGTGAAACATTTATACTATTATATGCTTTTTATGTGCCTAGCAATGTTAAGAGACTATACATTGTGCCATTTGCTATTATACATTATGGTATTACTTCTATGTGTTGAGCTAATCTACAGAACAAACAGGAAACTGTTCAACCTCCGTTGCCTCCAATCCAGATCCAAGGTTGTCCCATCCTCTGTCATCGAATTACAGTATGCAGACGACGCTTGCGTCTGCGCACACTCTGAGGCCGAACCGCACCGAAGCGTACGAGAGCATGGGCCTTACACTAAACATCCGTAAGACAAAGGTCCTCTACCAACCTGTCCCCGCCACACAGTACTGCTCCCTGATTATCAAAATCCATGACAAGGCCTTGGACAACGTGGACCACTTTCCATACCTCGGGAGCCTACTGTCAACAAGGGCAGACGTCGATGACGAAGTCCAACACTGCCTTCAGTGTGCCAGTGCAGCCTTCGGTCGCCTGAGGAAGAGTGTGTTTGAAGACCAGGACTTCAAACCCAGCACCAAGCTCATGGTCTACAGAGCAGTAGTGATACCCGCCCTCCTGTATGCTTCAGAGACATGGACCATGTACAGCAGGCACCTCAAAGCACTGGAGTGGTACCACCAACACTGCCTCCGCACGATCCTACAAATCCATTGGCAGGATAGGCGCACCAACA
The DNA here is from genome assembly GCF_052327205.1 of Somniosus microcephalus. Lineage (NCBI taxonomy): Eukaryota > Metazoa > Chordata > Chondrichthyes > Squaliformes > Somniosidae > Somniosus > Somniosus microcephalus. The sequence goes on along the minus strand of NC_140990.1, from coordinate 250,383,655 downwards.
TTAGTGTTCTCGCTCAGGCCAACATCCCCAACATCGAAGCTTTGACCACGCTCGATCAGCTCCGATGGACGGGCCACATCGTCTGCATGCCCGATACGAGACTCCCAAAACAAGCGCTCTACTCGGAGCTCCGACACGGCAAGAGAGCCCCAGGTGGGTAGAGGAAACGCTTCAAGGGCACCCTCAAAGCCTCCTTGAAAAAGTGCAACATCCCCACCGACACCTGGGAATCCCTGGCCCAAGACCGCACAAAGTGGAGGAGAAGCATCTGGGAAGGCGCCGAACACCTCGAGTCTCTTCGCCGGGAGCAAGCGGAAGCCAAGCGCAAACAGCGGAAGGAGCGCACGTCAACCCAAGCACCTCACCCACCCGTTCAACCACCGTCTGCCCCGCCTGAGACTGTAGGTCGTGCATTGGACTCATCAGTCACCTGAGAACTCATTTTTAGTGTGGAAACAAGTCATCCTCTGTTCCGAGGGACTGCCTAAGAAAAAGATTACTTCTATTACTTAAAATGAAAAAAGAAAATGATAAAGTATGTGCTGGTGTTAAGTAATATAACATTTATCTACAATTCTCTCATTGATGCAACATCTCAAAGAAATAGGAGTATATCAACGTATTATTGTCACTAGAGATGGGATTCTGAAGACTTACATAATCAGTTCAGGAGCAGTAATTCCCATAGCACTTGTAATCCTAAATTGCCAGATACACATAGGCAGATAAAAGTGTGTGTTTATATAGTGCCTTATCACGTCTCAAACAATTCAAAGTAGCTTACATTCCAATTAATTACTTTGAAAGACATCAACTTATGCAGGCAAATGTGGCAGGCATTTTTGCACACTGCAAGATGCCAGTAAAAGCAATGATATGATGAGTTGATCAGTTTTTAGTTGAAGGAAGAATGTTGACCAGACACAAGAAGGACTCCCTATTCTTCTTCAGTCAAATAGGGCTATTTACATTCACCTGAACTATTCAAACTAGCAGCTTAGCATTTCATCTAAAGGATGGCACCTCTAACAATTTAGCACCCTTTCAGAACTGTACTGGAATATCAACTTAGATTCAAGTCCTAGAGTGGAGATTAAACCCACAAACTCTGACTCAGAGGCAAAGTTCTAGCAATTGACCTAATCCAACAGCTGTTAGCTTTGACAGAACCAACAATATGTTGGCCAAAGAAATAGCCCCTCAAGTAGACTGCACTATAACTTTTCCAGGTGGATGCTACCCCTTCACCCAATATTCTAACCCCTAATTAGTAATTGTTTCTTGTGGAAACAAAGTTCCAAGTGAACTAAAATACCTACCAAAATGAATGTAAACTTCAAATTTTATCTACACAGAAAGCTCAACCTCTACACATTAACCAAATTATGCTTACTTTCCATATAAAAAAAAATTAACAAAATGTTTCCTGATTTCCTGAGACAAGTGATGCTGAAATGTAATTTTCAGCAAAGGATGGAGTTGAAGAATTGCCCTATATAAATGCCAACCAAGATAAGATAGGTCACTAAAGCGGCAGCTTACTAATCACCAAAATAAGGGCTTGTAAGGTCAAAGTGTCAAGAGATTTATGATCATTTGAGCATATAGATTCCAGCATTTATGATATTATTTTGTTCGAAATGCTGCTTGGAATTGACTCTGCACACACCTTTCATAAAACTAGACAAGAGGTGCATACCAACTGCCGTTCCTGCCCAAGGCAGATGAATAAAGAGAGCAATCACATGAACATTTAAACCAGGAAAAAGGTACTTAGGGCGCGATCTTGCCAGCCCTGGGGAGGCGGGACTGCCGGGAAAATGGCAGAATCTGGGGGCGGGTGCCCATCCCACCTGCGTGCCATCTTGCCAGGTGGGTGGGTGGCTGACTTGCGTCGGGTCCAGTCTCTGGAGGCGGAAAGGGGATTACAGCCACTTAACTGCCTGTTAACAGGCAGATAAGAGGATTATCCCCATTTTCCCCACACAAGTGCAGGCTTTTTAAAGGCTGCGAACCTGCCAGGGTCACCGAGGCGAGCAGTGGGTCTGCGGGGTGCAAAAATGCGCTGTGAAGGTAAGTGATGGGTGCAAGTGTGGAGAGGTGAGTATGTGAGGTAAGTGGAAAGTGTTAGAAAAAGTTTACTCACCTTTGTTTCTTCCTGCAGGCTTCAATCGTTGGGGATGCGGAGAGTCTCGCACCTCCGCGGCAGAGATGACAGATGGCTGCTGCATTCGCCAATGCAACAACCATCTAATTTCTGCTCACGAGAGGTTTGGTGAGTCTTGAATTCAAGAACTCATCAAACTACAGAGAATGTCAGTGTTTGACAGCTTCACAGAGCTGTTAAACGATGACAATTTATGTCAAAATTTTTTGACTAATGAAACGTCATACGCTGACGGTCTCTGTAACCGGCTTCCCCTTAATTGGCCTGCTAAGCCCGCTGGGCTGGCTTAACAAGGTCAATCAAGGGAAAATAGCGTGGGTTGGCCAGAAGTCAATGGAGGCGGGACTAAAACCCTACAAGTGGGAGTCCTGCCTCCAAAAGTTCCCCATTGGCAAAATCCAACCCGTAGTTTCAGTAACCTTTGCAAAATATTTGAAATTACTTAATTATCACATCCCAAAGAGCTGTAATAATGATCCTGGCAGTTGGAAGAATGTCTTCCATTTAACATTATAAGCTTTCAGCATTCTGGATACATAAAGTCAGCATTACTGAGCTGGCCTGCTCATAGTCATACCATCTGGCTCTTCAGCTAGACCTAGACCCATGTCTCAGCTAGCAAGAAATTATGCAAATGACCATGATGTCCTCAGTTAGAATCTTGAAAAGAAACTTTACTATGAAAACAAATGCAGCAAAACCATACAGGAATTTCCCATTCCAGGAGAACTGAGTGACACTGTCCTTCCTGGTAATAGTCCACTTTCCTCAAATGAAGTTTTCCTCTACATTCCAACTACATCAACCTTCTTTCCTTCTGGATTGTTGCTTAGAAATTCATGTTATAAACTAATGCAACAAATAAATGCATCTTAAACAGTAAATGAACATACTCCACCATGAAGTGTGAAACAACAGATATAATCTGCACTGAAATGTTGACAACCTAAGCAGAAAAACAATACATCTTGCAAATATTTAATATCCTGTGCTCACAAGCTAACAGAAAAGACTTCCTCATTTGTATAAAGAAAAGACAAGAAAAAGATTGGAATAAAAAAAAAGCTTTTATTTAAAATACAAAAAGATGAAATCTAGAGAATATAATTGAAAGAATAGGAACAGAATTGTTTTCTGTACACTACCTTTGTGTTACTCCAAACTCAAACAGGACAGTTATTCAATTAAACTGCTCTGGGAGTAAAGCTGGCACCATATCACATCTTTTGCATAAACTATTTCTGCAAAGGAAGTGAAGATACATAACGATAGTGTCTTTCAGTCCCCTATACATTCCTTCCAGTGCTAACGTACAGCATCAAAAACAGTTGTAAAGACATCAGGACCACTATTCTATTAATTATTCAAATACAAACCTGCATGCACTTTCATTGTAAGAAAGGGATAAATAGCAATTATTTCCAACTTACTTTATTTCTAGGCTTCTCTTTGTCCTGTTCACAAGAGATGTCATGTGAACTTGAAGGTGAGTGAAGGCTGCTGTTGGAAGAGGCAGCTTCCTTACGACTATCCCCAAACCACGAAAAAGGCATGCAAGTTGGTATGGATGTGACTGAATCTGCAGCAGAAAGGTTACCACCTGAGCGCTCAAGCATTTCTTTTGATCCCCTGTCACACAAAACAGACAAAATATTGTATAGAAATCATCCTTTATATGTTAATATGAATGGAATAACAGAATAAGAGAACTATATGCAACATCTCAATCCTATCAAAACTATTAACAACTTTGTAAATGCAAGATGCATGCAAACTCTACTGTTAATAATGATTTAGTCAACCATCAGGTTACACAATTCTCACAAATATTTGAATATTAACTGCTTCAAATATTCAGATTTTAAAAGATTAACCATTGTGTAATTATAGCAGAATACCTGCTATCAAGTGACGTTCTACGATCATCTTTATCTAATTTCTTGCCTCTTCCGCCAGATTTTCTTAATCCACTTTTTAAAAAAAGGGGCAGGGAAGGAAAGGAGGAAAAAAGTTATAACAATAGAAATCATTGTACATATTCACAAGCGTAGCTAATCAACAAATATTGCCTATTAACAATAAAAAATAAATTATGTTCTGAATTTTCAATTTTTGTCTCGCTTTCTTTAGTCCCCTCTGTGACTAAAATCATGTTCTACAAAAGGTGCTTTCACATTGCTATTTCTTTAGCTTGTATCACAGAAGAAAAAGTGGGTCTATGATTCTGCTGCTGAGATAACAGTGTCAGATTTAGGAGTACAAATCACAGGGAGCCAGCACACAGACAGTGTTCCCCACAATCCCAATTAACCAAGTGAGTGAATGGGTACTTGCCCTAAAGCCTCCAGCAATACTACACTGTGAAAGTGGCCCAGGTGACTCACTGCTGTCATTTTTTTTCTAAAACCCAATACCTCAGACAGCTCAGCAGGTTTTAATCAGTTTTAAAACTTAAAAAATCTAGGTTACGGACCAAGGCCTAATACCAAGCTCAGTATACGGTTTATACATTTTATTCGAATTGAATTTGCTTACTTCAATGTATTGTTAGTGTTGGAAGCCAGACTTAAAAAAAAAAATCAGACTAGAGAGATCAAACAATGCTTATAGTGAGATTCAAGAGTGAATACTGGCAGACTATTCAATTATTTAAGAGTCAATCCGGAATCAATTTTCAGGCCACACACATACATTTTCAACAGGAGTTCTGGAAAGGGATCAGGAATGGGATCTGTGGCCGATCTTTACTGCCCTAAACTTGACAAAGACAAGAATTTTGAAATTGACATGCTGGGGCAACAGGAGCTTGGATAAGATGGGCAAAGGGAGTGCAGATGAGAATCAAAGAGGAGGCATTCTGGATAAGTTGAAGTTTGTGGAGGGTTAATGTGGAGAGGACAGCTAGAAGGGTGTTGGAGAAGTCGAGCCTTGAAGCAATAAAGGCATGGACTAAAGTTTTGGGAGCAGAAGGGAAGGGAAGCATGCAATACTACTTAGATGAAAGAAATTGAGTTTAGTCACAGAATGGATATGGAGAGGGAAACTTAAGCTCAGGGTCAAGCAGGCCAAGGTTCAACACTTTGACTGCGCTTGAAATGTCACCCGACGGTAATATTAATTGCATCCAATATTAAATGATTACAATGACAATCCTACAAAAAGATTTCCTGTAAGCAATGGAGATCATACCCAAAATCAGCAAATCTTCTTTTGGGTTTTCCTGATGTATTTTCATTTCCGTAGGATGGTTCTTCTTCACTTTTCTTGTCTTCTGTGAATATAAAATAATTTGGCCTAATTTTTCCCCCATTAATATTTTTGTTTTTCCAAGTTATCAGTATAATAATCAAGAAAGTGCACAAGGCACAGCGGTGTATGGTAATCAAAAAATAGAAGTACAATTTGAAAAAAATGCTTCAAACTATATTCTGATTTACATGCTAAAAGTTACAAGCGCAGTTAATACAACAAATAACCACTAAATCAAACACTACAAACGGAATAGGTTTTAGGGCAACCACAAGTTGTGACTGACGCTAAGTAAATGCAAGTCTTTCTTTCTCACACCAGACGGCTTCAGTTTCAATTAATCTGACTGAATGAATATGATTTTCATCTTGCACCAGCTCTTTAGGAGGAAGAGAGAACTGGGATTGGGATCCAGTGCAGAGACTAACACAGTTCATTGCACGCACAATTGTAGAATTTTTCCCTTCTCCTGAAGTTGATAACGCATGCTGGATAATAATTCCACTGGCACCAATCACTCTCCAAAATCCTACCCAAATGGCCATTTTTTGTGGGTGAACCTAGACAATGAATGCCGACAGGCTACTGCATCATGCAGCGCATCACAGCCAACCGTTTCTATCATCTTATGTGCACTTTCCAACAAGCATCACTGGATAGCAATCAGAAAAGGTGGCTCTTATTTTCCTCTCACTAGCCCAGAAGTACTGAGGCCAACTGAAGTGCCTCTAGTGCCATCTTGGTTGAGATCAGCTACTTTGCTCAGATTAATTGAAACTGAAGCCTTCTTGTGTGAGAAAGAAAGATGCGCATGTATATAGCGTCGGTTACAACCTCAGGACATCCCAAAGCACTTTACAGCCAATTAAGTACTATTTGAAGTGTAGTCACTGTTGTAATGCAGAAAATGTGGCAGCCAATTTGCACACAGCAAGTTCTCACATACAAAGTGATAACGACCAGATACTCTGTTTTAGTGATGTTGGTTAAGGGATAAATATTGGCCAAAACACCACGGAGAACACCCTGCTCTACTTCAAAATAGTGTCGTAGGATCATCTGTCCACCAGAGTGGGCAGATGGGGCCTCGATATAACATCTCATCTGAAAGACAGCACCTCCAACAGTGCAGCACTCCCTCAGTACTGCACTGGCATGTTAGCTTAGGTTTTGTGCTCAAGTCTCTGGAACAGGAATTGAACCTCCAACATTTTGATTCAAAGGCAAGAGTGCTACCTACTGAGCCACGACCAACACCGAGCACATTAACCTTTCTACATGTCGTGGCTAAAGAGTTGGTGTAGGGGGGAGGGTTTTACTTTCCTGGATCACTGGGCCTGCTTCTGGGAAAGGTGGGACTTGTACAAGTCGGACGGGTTGCACCTGAACCAGAGCGGGACAAATATCCTTGCGGGGAGGTTTGCTAGCACTGTTGGGGGGGGGGTTTAAACTAACTTGGCAGGGGGATGGGATACAGAGGGGAGCTGAAATAGGGGGGGGATGTGCTGCCAATTATAGAGAAAAAAACAAGTCAGCTTGGTAGACAGGGCAAATATATAAGGGCAAGGCTGGATGGCATCTATTTTAATGCAAGGAGTCTTGCAAATAAGGTGGATGAACTGAAGGTGTTGATAAACACATGGGAGTATGATATTGTTGCTATCACGGAGACATGGTTGAGGGAAGGGCAAGACTGGCAGCTCAATATTCCGGGGTACAGAATCTTCAGGCGAGACAGAGGGGGAGGTATAAGAGGAGGGGGTGTCGCAATATTAATTAAGGAGTCAATTACTGCAGTAAGGAGGGATGATATATTAGCAGGGTCCTCTAATGAGGCCATATGGGTGGAGCTTAAAAACAAAAAGGGGGCAAGCACTTTGCTGGGAGTGTATTATAGGCCTCCAAACAGTCAGGGGGAGATAGAGGAACAGATATGTAGGCAAATCTCAGAGAAATGTGCAAATAATAGGGTAATAATAATGGGGGATTTCAACTTCCCCAATATTAACTGGGATAGTCAGAATGTGAAAGGCTCAGAGGGTGTAGAATTCTTAAAGTGCATCCAGGAGAGCTTTTTGAGCCAGCATGTAGAAAGTCCTACAAGAGAGGGGGCGGTACTGGACCTAATTCTAGGGAATGTGGCCGGCCAAGTGGAAAAAGTGCTAGTAGGTGAGCACTTTGGTGATAGTGACCATAATATGGTAAGATTTAAGGTGGCCATGGAAAAGGACAGGGATGGGCCGGAAATAAAGGTTCTAAATTGGGGGAAGGCCGATTTTAATAGGATAAGGCAGGATCTGGCCAAAATGGACTGGGATCAGCTACTTGTAGGAAAATCCGCATCGGAGCAATGGGAGGCTTTCAGAAGGGAGATTGAGATCATACAATGGCAACATGTTCCCGTAAAGGTCAAGGGTGGTTCCAAAAACCACAGGGAACCTTGGATGTCAGGGGATATACGAGAATGGATTAGGAAAAAAAGGAGGGCTTTTGGTAGATACAAAAGGCTAAAGACGGAGGAAGCCCTAGAGGAGTACAAAAAGTGCAGGGGGATACTTAAAAAAGAAATTAGGAGATCAAGGAGGGGCCATGAAATAACACTGGCAAGCAAAATCCGAAGATGTTTTATAAGTATATTAAGGGTAAGAGGATAACTAGGGAAAAAATAGGGCCCATTAGGGACAAAAGTGGCAATCTGTGTGTGGAGCCGGAAGATGTAGGAGGGGTTCTAAATGAATTTTTTGCATCTGTTTTCACTATGGAGAAGGACGATGTAGACATAGAAATAGGGCGGGGGGACTGTGATATGCTCGAACATATTAACATCGAGAGGGAGGAGGTATTGGCGGTTTTAGCTGGCCTAAAAATGGATAAATCCCCAGGCCCGGATGAAATGTATCCCAGGCTGCTGTGTGAGGCAAAGGAGGAGATTGCGGGGGCTCTAACACATATATTCAGGACCTCTCTGGCCACAGGGGATGTGCCAGAGGACTGGAGAACCGCTAATGTAGTACCATTATTCAAGAAGGGTAGTAGGGAAAAACCGGGGAACTACAGGCCAGTGAGCCTAACATCAGTGGTAGGAAAATTATTGGAAAAAATCCTGAGGGACAAAATTTGTCTCCACTTGGAGAGGCAAGGATTAATCAGGGATAGTCAACATGGCTTTGTCAAGGGAAGATCATGTCTGACTAATTTGATTGAATTTTTTGAGGGGGTGACTAGGTGTGTGGATGAGGGTAACGCAGTGGATGTGGTATACATGGATTTCAGTAAGGCCTTCGATAAAGTCCCGCACAGGAGACTGGTCAAGAAGGTAAGAGCCCATGGAATCCAGGGTGCCTTGGCACATTGGATACAAAACTGGCTTAGTGGCAGAAGGCAGAGGGTGATGGTCGAAGGTTGTTTTTGTGACTGGAAGCCTGTGGCCAGTGGGGTACCACAAGGATCGGTGCTGGGTCCCTTGCTGTTTGTGGTCTACATTAATGACTTGGATATGAATGTAAAGGGTATGATCAGTAAGTTCGCGGATGATACAAAAATTGGTAGGGTGGTAAATAGCGAGGAGGGTAGCCTCAGTCTGCAGGACGATATAGATGGGTTGGTCAGATGGGCGGAACAGTGGCAAATGGAATTTAACCCGGAAAAGTGCGAGGTGATGCACTTTGGGGGGACTAACAAGGCAAAGGAATACACAATGAATGGAAAGACCCTAGGCAAGACGGAGGGTCAGAGGGATCTGGGTGTGCAAGTACACAGATCCCTGAAGGCGGCGGAACAGGTGGATAAGGTGGTAAAAAAGGCATATGGGATACTTGCCTTCATTAGCCGAGGCATTGAATATAAGAGCAAGGAGGTTATGATGGAGCTGTATAAAACACTGGTTAGGCCACAGCTGGAATATTGTGTGCAGTTCTGGTCGCCACACTACAGGAAGGATGTGATCGCGTTAGAGAGGGTGCAGAGGAGGTTCACCAGGATGTTACCAGGGCTGGAGCGCTTCAGCTATGAAGAGAGACTGGGCAGGTTGGGTTTGTTTTCCTTGGAGCTGAGGAGGCTGAGGGGGGACATGATTGAGGTGTACAAAATTATGAGGGGCATAGATAGGATGGATGCTGAGGAGCTTTTTCCCTTAGTAGAGGGGTCAATAACTAGGGGGCATAGATTCAAGGTAAAGGGCGGGAGGTTTAGAGGGGATTTGAGAAAGAACTTTTTCACCCAGAGGGTGGTTGGAGTCTGGAACTCACTGCCTGAAAGGGTTGTGGAGGCAGAAACCCTCACAACATTTAAGAAGCATTTGGATGTGCACTTGAAATGCCATAGCATACAAGGCTACGGGCCAAATGCTGGAATATGGGATTAGATTAGACAGGGCTTGATGGCCGGCGCGGACACGATGGGCCGAAGGGCCTCTATCCGTGCTGTATTACTCTATGACTCTATGTCCTGGGTGCAAAGCCAATATTTGTTAAAAGTGCAAGTATTAACCCATGTGGCTTCATGTAAGGTAGTCTACTTGCAGCTAGAAAATGCTATAGCTATGGTTCTGAAAGTAAAAATCCAAGAGGTCACATAACAATATATGCTCAAAAGGAACCTGTATTAGTTTGCGAAGAATGAAACCAAAATTCAATGCTGGTATCAAAAAATAAAGTGTACAATATTCCTCGCAACCTCTCTGAATTTCAATAGCAGGGTATGTTCAAATTTTACATCCACAAAGGGATCAGCAGGCAAATAAATACCAATGGAGTTTTGTTTAAGACTAAGCAAAGATTGTAGATAAACTGAAGATTTAGGAGTTACAATCATCTCAGCATGGATAAACTCCTCAGTATTATATAAGTCTTTAAAATGGAAGAATTTCAAAATAGTTTATTTTCCCCTCTCCCTCACCAAAGCTCAAACTGAAAGTATTGAAAATGCTTGGCTCGTTCGTAGGTTGAAAGTGCAATACTATCCATAACAAAATTTCTCTCAAATAAAAAAGGCATTTCGATTGGAACCATAATGAGCAAAACTTTAAATAGACCCTATGCTAAATAAAGGATGAACAATGGAGAAATCAGATAGTCTAGAATGAATTTCTTTTTAAAAATGACAGGCACACCCTTATAATACCCTGTTGCATCATCCAATTTGACAAGGATAAAATATGCATAGTGTATATGATCCACAATTTAGGAAGTGGTAACTGAATAGTAATTTACTTTAATCAGCGTACAACTATCTCTCAGAATTACTGGACATGCTCATAAAAGCAGTCAAAGAAGTTTCTACATGAACGTTTCAGCTATATAGTGGCCACAGAGCATTATGTTGGCTTACCGTTGGTCTCTTTTCCTTTGCCTTTTGATTCTCGTTTCTTTATCTTTGTAAGAAATGATGTGGGAGAACTTGAAGGAGCTGCTACTTTGGAAAGAGACTGTTTTGAGCTTGTACTGCTCTCGACTATCTTGTGAACTGGAGAGGAGCAAGGTGATGCAGATGAGCTTTGATCATGCAAGCTGGTTGTGCTCTCTACATCAGACTTTTCATCTAATGCTTCATCTTTAGTAGATGTCTCAGGTGCAGGGACAGGTGCATTTTCAATAGCTTGCAAAGAATCTAAGCTACTCAGAACACATGAAGATTCTGCTTGCTGAACATCTTCATTCTCCTCCTCCTCATTATTCTGAAAATTGAAGTGAAATAGTATTAACTAGTTAGCTAACATTTGCAAAGAGGGTTAAAAAAAAACTTAATGTTAGGTAAAATAGTCATACTTCAAAGATATACCACTCCATACTATATAGCTGGTTCATGCAAATAAGAAAACCAGAAGTGTGCCACTTCAAAAAGCTTTTCTTCTTACACCTCAACTTTCACTAGCTTCTTTTTTTGACGATAAAAAAAGCTCAAACAAGATTTAGCAATGGATACTCAAATTCAATTTCTCCATGTAACGATTGCAAAAAGGGAGATTAAGCTACTTAAAGAAAAACGGATGCTTTTCTCCAGAGATCAAGAGTGAAGTAAACTTCTATTGAGGCACATAGCAGGTCGATATAAAATACTAATTTCCTTTTTCCAACTCTTAACTCTGAAAACTTTAATTGAAAAATGGATGCTATTGCAACATTGAAGATCTCAAGCAATAGTTGCTCTAAACTGGGGTCGTAATAGGATGTCCAGTAGCTTGATGCCATTCTACAACACTGAAGCTCAAACATAGTATCTGTTTGGCACTGGGTTCACTATGATGTCCAATGACCTGATACCAGAACCTCTTCTCTCTCCTCAGCTGAGAAATACCAAAATACCAAACATACCTTAGAAAATAGAAAATAAACACTTTTGTGGGGTACTGTTGGGAGAAATGAATTACAAGCACTAGTTTATTTGCCTAAATCCAACTCTGGCTTATCAACATAAAAGGAAACACATTTCAGTGTATACTCAAATTCCTCTAACATCTTGGAAAGCTTGTTTTAATGTTCTACAACAATTTTATATGTACGCTAGTATTACAAATGCAAGGGCTGTGACCCAGAATCTGATTCATTAGTTCTCCCCAAGTTTCTCAACAAAAACCACCTATGGACAGCTGAAGACATAAAGGAGGGCCTCACACTGTTTTGATAAAAAGAGAAGCATGGAATCACTTTCTAGGGGTTCCGAGGCGCAAATGGTGTTATTAAAAAATGTCTTGGGTGGGCTATGTATCAATGCCTTGAGAATTGCAAAGAACACGGATATATTAATAGTATTGTATACTGAGTTTCCAGTACTCACGTTACAGCACAAAGCTTCAAAAGATGGAGATTTCCTTGAGGATGCTCATTACCTTCAAAACATGGCATTTCATAAGTGCTACAGAAGGGTTTACAAGAAACATGTGGCTGAACCTAATGGGCCAGATTTTACTTGTGCCCCATTAGTTAGACTTGTTTGTGCACGTTTAGGTTTAAAAAAAATTTTGCCCACAAAGTTGCTGGAAATGTGTGCTCAAAATAGCACAGCAAGAACAACAGGGCATCTGGGACCTTGGTGAATAAAGAGACAAACGGTATATCTCCTTAACCAATGAGATTTAAAGATTAAGAAATAAACAGAGGAAGGACTGAGAAGGTCATTAAATTAGAGTGGGTGAATTTAATGACAAATCAGGTACAGAAAGAGAAATAAAGCAAGGGAAAGAAAGATTGGATTATGAGAGAAAAAAAAGAGGAAAAGTAAGAAAAAAATTTAAAATGTGACATTTAAAAAATCTCCGAAAACAATTCACAACCTGAAGGAATGAGACTCCACACTTATAATTGTTTACTTTCTGGGCAAGAGAAGTCGATTGGCAGTCATCAACAATTATTATGTAGTTAAAAGGGTACTTCGCTATTAATTACTGAACTTACCTTCCTTGGAGAGTTTAATGGGAAATTAATGTGTAAATGCAGCAACTTCATGAAAATTACGGGAAAGTTAAGTGTGAGGTGCCGTTTTCATGAAGCCAATGGCATAGCGACACAAATCGGCCAGCAACTTATGGCAATTCGCAATTCACATGGTATCTCTTCCTCGCTACAAGTTGCTGGCCAATATGCGCATTGATAACGGCGTGCATCGTTTAAAGGCCGTTATTTTTTCAGCAAAATCTGGCCCACAATAAAGTTTTCTTGCTGCTGCTTCTGTTTAATCAAATATGATAACTAGCCATATAAGGAAAGTGCTAAATGAGGCTGATCAATTCCTATACCTAGTGTTGCTGCTGCTTCATGCACAAGCTCATGTCTATTTACCCTTCTGGCATTATTTTGTAGAAATACTGTACTCAAACCTTTCACTATAAAGCACTGACAAATTTCGTGAGGCAAAAGTTGCAGAGTGGGAAGAGAGAGAAAACACCAGTTGTAGCCAACAATGGCAGAAAACTGCTTTCTGTCTGTTGTATAAAAAGGTCCTAAGGATTTTTACAAATAAGGAATGAAGTTTATGCACAAGCTGAAAATACAACTTGCCGTAAACAAAACAAGAAAAAGATTTTCGTACAAATGCTAGGTCTGTGACCCAGAATTTGATTCATTAGTTCTCCCCAGGTTTCTCACCAAGAACCACCTATAGACAGCTGAAGACATAAAGGAGGGCCTCATGCTGCAGTATACTTGTTATGAATATACACCATATGCAACATGGTATGTAGTGTCCACTACATAATGGCAAAAGTAAAGGTACCCAATTAAAAAAATATACACTGAAATTACACAGATAAATGAATTACAGGTGCTAATATACATATGTCTGATATTTTAATCTCAGTAGTTTGCCATTTATCAGTTGTGGTTTTACTACAAAAAAAGTGGTTTCTTAATTAAGTAGGATAGCAAATATCCAGAGGATTCGAATTTGAAGAACAGTTTATTGCATACATCAAGAAATATGCAAAAGCAAGGTAATGTCGATCAATTTAGTTTCACCATATTGGTCAAATCTATAACCTAAAATGCAAGCAAAAGTAGCCTCATCATGAAGAAGTCTTGCACATAATATTGCCTACAGAATATTAAAAAGATGGTTTTAGAATCTTTTACATACAATACTGAGAAAACTGGGTTACAATCAGACTGCAAATCAAATTCTGGATTGCTGTTGCATATGTAAATTCAATGGTCTAGAATTCACTGTCATGGCAAAAATGACAAGCAGCACTATAAATTAGACTGTTGGGCTCCCCGATTCTCCAGTGATGAATTCACAATAAAATTTGCTGGAAAAATAATTAGAATACGCCCCCGCGAACATAACGGTGGATCTGGAACTGCACAGCAATGTCTGGTACACATCCAAGGTACCAGGGCTTGAACCAGAATGAAACAGGTTATTTCATGTTTTCATAAAAGTAAAAGTGCTGAATAATGTGTAGGTTTCCCATTTTCAGATTTTAAGAATTGATTGTTATAAATTGAATTAATGTTCTTATTCTGTAATTAATTCTCATTGCTTATAATCAGGATGGCACAAAAGGACACCAGCCTGCTAAAACAAAGGCCACTTATTGTTGTTGTAAATCCTGGTGTCTTGTAAATTTCGCTTCTGATGGTCTGTTTTGTTAACAAGTGGCTGGTTGCTTTATTTTAGACAAAGTTATGACATTAAAGCAAAGTTGGTTTGATGGAGAAACAGAGGCTGTTACTTTCTCACACACGCAACCCACAATTCTATATAATACCGGTTTATTTCACTCCCATTCTACCCAAAACAGGGTTGCCGTATTGACCTGAGTCGGAGTTAGTGTGCCAGACACTTTATTGGCCGAATGCGGGGGGTTCAATTATTTACAAACTGCACTTCTATCAAAGATCCAATGTATTTGGTAAAATTGTTTATAATTCCTTTCCTGATAATATGATCGAGGAATCTCTTCATGCTATTCTAACTCGTACCAAACGCAAGGAAGTCCTTCCATCTCCCATTACTAGACTTTTAATTTTAAGTTTAAAAAAAAAATTAGTACAATAACTCGACATGTAATCAGGTTGTTCCAAAATAGCTGCATTTGAGTACAACTCTCCTTCAACATTTTAGACCCAGGGAATTTTATTTAGTGGGAATTTCATGCAAACTGTGTCAAAACATGTGAATGAATGTGTAGCTGATTTTGAGCCCTCCAGCGCCATTTTGTAAAGGTCTAAGTAGCTGTGGCGATCACAGTGGCATTAATTCAGCAAATTTGATCTTGCTATTGATTTTAATGGGGGTGTGGGGGGGAAGAGTTATGATAAATAGCTGTTCAACTTTTTTGGTGAGTGTCACTATGTAGCAGCACAAAAGTCCCAGCAAATTACGGCATGACACAAGTCACTCAACATAATTTCCTGGAATATCTACACCATAATAATGGTGTATGAAGTAATGGCACAAGTTTTCAGAAATTCAGGCCCATTGGGAATTTTAACTTTTAAGGATATTTATTTATAAAAGTTGAATAATTTCTCAGATAGGGAAACAATATAGATAATAAGATTGTTCCTAATAGTTTTCAGAAGAAAAGCACAGGATATGACTGTAGCGCCTTCATGTTTTTTGTCCAAGATGATATTTAGGAAACCACTGATCTTAATTAGCAAAGACATTAATTTCCAAATGCGCAGCACACCACTAGAACAAGTGTATTAAACTGCTCGGTGCTGGCGCTTTATTTTTTGTTCTTTTAATTTATTAGTTTAAGAAAAAAAAATCCTATCACATGATCTTCAGCCAGTAGAAAATAGAAATGCAAGATATGCAGCAAGCCTTGAACTTCATCCCATCACTTCCAAGAAATGTAACAGAATGGATAGAAAGTTGGTTGACAGACAAGAAACACGGTTAGGGTAAATGGGTGTTGCTCAGAATGGAGAAGGGCTGGAAGTGGTATATCCCAAGGGTCAGTACTGGATCCATTTTAGTTCTCCAAAACAAAAGCAAAATATTTCAGATGCTGGAAATCTGAAATAAAAAACAGAAAATGCTGGGAATTCTCAGCAGGCCAGGCAGCATCTGTGGAGAGAGAAACAGAGTTAATGTTTCAGGTCTGATGAAAGGTCATCGACCTGGAACGTTAACTGTTTCTCTTTTCAAAGATGCTGCCTGACCTGCTGAGTATTTCCAGTATTTTCTGTTTTTATTCCACTTTAGTTCTCTGTGTATAGATGATTTGAACTTAGGTATAGAGGAAAAACTGATGACACAAAAATAAGAGGTTTGGCAAACAGTAAATGCTGCAGGATGTTTAGCCTGTGGTGTGATTGGAATTGCTAAACATTGAAATTGTTAAAAAATGAAATTGTTAATGAATGAATTTAATATACCTGTGGGGGTGGAGAATTGACATGGTGAAAGACTTAAGACAGACAGGTTGGCAAAATGGGCAGACAACTGCCAGATGTAATTTAATGTGGATATATGTGAGGTAATGCATTTTGGGAGGAAATTCAACAAGGAATGAGAGTGTACACTTAATGGAAAGACACTGGAGGGTGTGTTGTTCAAATATGTAATTCCATGAAACAATGAGTAAAGTAGATAAATCCATTAAAAAGACCAGTACAATTCTGGGTTTAATACTAGGGGCATAGAGTATAAGAGTAAAGAAGTAATGATGAATTTACAAAAAAATGGTTAAGTGTCCAGTTTTGAGCACCCCATTATAGAATGGACATTAAAGCCAATTAAAGTGTAGATTCACCAGGATGATACTAGGGATGGGAAACCATAGTTATGAAGAAAGACTTGAGACACTAGGACTATTTCCACTAGAGCAGTGAATGCTGATCAGATTTCATGGAGGTTTTTAAAATTATGAAGAATTTTGATCAACTGAATATGGAAACATAGAAGATAGGAGCAGGAGTAGGCTATTCAGCCCCTCGAGCCTGCTCCGCCATTCAATGAGATCATGGCTGATCATCCAAACTCAGTATCCTGTCCCTGCCTTCTCTCCATATCCCTTGATCCCTGTAGCCTTAAGAAATATATCTAACTCCTTCTTGAATATATTTAATGAATTGGCCTCTACTGCCTTCTGTGCTAGAGAATTCCACAGGTTCACCACTCTCTGGGTGAAGAAATTCCTCATCTCTGTTCTAAATGGTTTACCGCTTATCTTTAGACTGTGACCCCTGGTTCTGGACTCCCCCGCCATTGGGAACAGCCTTCCTGCATCTAGTCTGTCTAGTCCTGTTAGAATTTTATAAGTTTCAATGAGATCCGCTCTCATTCTTCTAAAATCCAGCGAGTATAAGCCCAATCGACCCAATCTCTCCTCATACGTCATTCCTGCCATTCCAGGTATCAGTCTGGTGCATCTTCGCTGAACTCCCTCCATGGCAAGAACATCCTTCCTCAGATAAGGCAACCAAAACTGCACACAATACTCAAGGTGTGGTCTCACCAAGGCCCTGTACAACTGCAGCAAGACATCCTTGTTCCTGTACTCAAACCCTCTCGCTACGAAGGCCAACATACCATTTGCCTTCTTAACCGCCTGCTGCACGCTTACCTTCAGCGACTGGTGCACAAGGACACCCAGGTCTCGTTGCACTTCCCCTTCTCCCAATCTATTGCCGTTCAGATAATAATCTGCCTTCCTGTTTTTGCCACCAAAGTGGATAACCTCGCATTTATCCACATTATACTGCATCTGCCATATCACCCAACCTGTCCAAATCATATTGGAGTTTCTCGGCATCCTCCTCACAGCACACACGCCCACCCAGCTTTGTGTCGTCTGCAAACTTGGATATTACATCTAGTTCCCTCGTCTAGATCATTAATATATATTGTGAATAGCTGGGGTTCTAGGACCGATCCCTGCGGTACCCCACTAGTCACTGCCTGCCACTCGGAAAAAGACCAGTTTATTCCAACTCTTTGCTTCCTGTCTGCCAACCAGTTCTCTATCCAAGTCAGTACCTTGCCCCCAATCCCATGTGCCTTAACTTTACTCGCTAATCTCTTTTTAGAAGGACTATTTCCTCTGTTTGGAGAGCAGTGATCAATTTGGACTCTGAGGGAATCAAGGGATATGGGAGATCAGGCAGGAAAGTGGAATTGAGGTTGAAGATCATCCATGATCTTATTGAATGGCAGAGCAGGCTCGAAGGGAAGTATGGCCTATGCCTGCTCCTAATTCTTAGTGTTCATTCTAAAATACGTAAGAACATGAGAGAGAAGAGAGAACTTAGGAAAAATAACTTTACACAGAGGGTTGTTGGAATATGGAATATTTTACCACAGGGAGTAGTAGAGGCAGAAACCATTGCAGGTAACATTCGCGCCACACAAGTGTCAGGAAATGACTATCTCCAACAAGCAAGAGTCTAACCACCATCCATTACCATCGCCGAATTCCCCACCATCAACATCCTGGGGGGTCACCATTGACCAGAAACTTAACTGGACCAGCTACATAAATACTGTGACATCAAGAGCAGGTCTGAGGCTAGGTATTCTGCAGTGAGTGTCTCACCTCCTGACTCCCCAAAGCCTTTCCACCATCTACAAGGCACAAGTAAGGAGTGTGATGGAATACTCTCCACGTGCCTGGGTGAGTGCAGCTCCAACAACACAAGAAGCTCGACACCATCCAGGACAAAGCAGCCCGCTTGATTGACACTCCATCCACCAACTTAAACATTCACTCCCTCCACCACCGGCGTACCATGACTGCAGTGTGCACCATCTACAAGATGCACTGCAGCAACTCACCAAGGCTTCTTCGGCAGCACCTCCCAAACCCGCGACCTCTTCCAGCTAGGACAAGGGCAGCAGGCGCATGGGAACACCACCACCTCCAAGTTCCCCTCCAAGTCACACACCATCCTGACTTGGAAGTATATCGCCGTTCCTTCATCGTCACTGGGTCAAAATCCTGGAACTCCTTCCCTAACAGCACTGTGGGAGTACCTTCACCACACAGACTGCAGCGGTTCAAGAAGGTGGTTCACCACCACCACCACCTTCTCAAGGGCAATAAATGCTGGCCTTGCCAGCAACGCCCACATCCCATGAACGAATTAAAAAAAAAAATTTCTAAAGGAAAACTGGATAAATGTTTGAAGCAGAGGAAGATACAAGGCTATGGGGGAAGAACAGGGCTCTGGGAATTGTTTTGGACCGCCGTAGCAAAGAACCTCCAGACACAATAGGCCAAACGGCCTCCTTCTGTGTGGCAAACTTCTATGATTCTAAATTACCTGATAATTCATTTTTAGCACTAAATTCCCAATTTGTTTTGTTATCTACTTTGCTTAATTCAAATTATTGGACAATTAATTTTTTAGTGCAAAAAGTGACTAAATTGACTATTAGAAATGATCTGTCAAAAATATCTCAAATTATATTGTGTTTACCTGTATACTTTCACAATCATCACCAGCGTCAAAAGATTCCTTTAGTTTGAATCTGGATGGAGGCTGTCTTTTAACTTTCAAAGCAAGTTGCGCTCTTGCTTTGTGTGAACTTGTGTCTAATCGCTTGGTTTCTGGAACAGCCTCGTCAAAATCTGAAATGGTAAAATAGTTTGTAAAGTCATTTACAATTTTAGAACTCAGTAAAATGCCTAATTTTTGGACATGACATTTTAGAGTTTAACCCAAGAAAAAAAAACCTTACTCTAGCCCATTGTGCCAGCATGGCTTAGATGGTAGCACACTTGCCTCGGAGTCTGGGTTGGGGGTTCAAACCTGACTCCAGAACTTGACCATATAATCAAAGCTCCAATTAAGCACAGGAGTGCTGCATTGTTGGAGACATAAACCTTTGAATGAGATAATGAAATAAGATCCCCATCTACTTGCTCCAGTGGTTCCAATGGATGTAAAAGATCCCATGGCACTAATTGAAGAGAAAAAGTGACTTCTCCCAATATACTCTCCCAACCAGCAAAAACAGATCAACTTCCCTTCATTACATTGCTGTTTATATGATCTTGCTGTGTCAAAACAGCTACCACATTTGTCTACATAACAGTAATCACTGTACTTCAAAGTAAAACATTGTACACGAAGCACTCTGGTATCCCACCCTTGGGGTCAAAGCCCCACAAAATTGTGTAAACCCTCATCTACTCCCGTCCTCTGACTGAATACCCCTGCTGGCTCCCCCCTCCACTGAGGCAAATACTGACCCCCATCTGTCCCCCTCCAACTTAGCCCTTACCCCTCCCCTCCCTCTCCTGTCCCCCTCCTCACCCCAGTCCCGTTTCCCCCTCACACTGCCATCTGCCTCCACTCCTGCTTTAGTTCAACTATCTCCCCGCCATCTAGCCCTGCTGGGCCTGAAAAGTACCCATAGTCTTGACTCCCCATGTGCAATGCCACAGGATATTGACTAGTATTTCTAAAAATATATTCCAATTTCTTGTAGCTGTTTTTTTCCTTTAAATCACTCATTTACAATAATTTTGTGAATGTACAGCTCTTATTTTAGGAAAATACACATTTTTTACTTAATACAGTCCTAAACAAAATTCTGATTAAAACTACAGAAGTCACACATAATTAAATTCAATAGATTCTCTATACAGTATTCCAGTAATACATATATATACACAGCCACTGCTTACAACATGAAGCACTACAGGATTTGTTTTCTTTTTTGTGTAGAATATATAAATATTATAAGGTTGTTCTATACACAAGGTGGAATAACTATATGTTCTATCTTTCTGAACAACAATTGCTCAAGATTTATATAAACATTTAATTTTGTGTTTAAATATATGGATACATGTAAAGAATTGTTTATTTAACTTTTGGCAGGGCTCACTGCTTTTTTGTGTAACATATATTACAGCCATTACATACAATGAAAGAAACACAACATCACTGCAGTTCAAATCACATAATATAGCAGAACTTCAACTCAAATGACATATGATATCATCACCGGAGACAACTATCTGTTCCCATCAGCCTTGGCTAACTTAAAAAAGGTCAGCTTGCTGAAAATGAAATAAAAACACCCTGCAACTTTGCAAGAATATTACAGTATGTTTCAAGGAGTACAGTTTAATAACCATGGATTGTTACAGTGCAATTTTAGGACCATAATGTATGTATCCCTGGGTAGTACACTACAGACCAAAATGATCATGAGACACATTGTCCAATACCTTTGATAGCCTTAAATCCATGCACCTTGGTAAAACAACACTACCATCTGGTGCTCTTACATTAGCTAAAAATATGTACATTTATCCCATGGGCAAAATCATAGTGGGTATATGGCTTTGCCAGTGGTATACGGCTTTGCCTGTGGAATACATGTAACAGAGAAATTTTCCCATCAGATTCTTTTTGGGACAGGTATTAGGAGACAAGACTATCACAGCATCTTTCATGGTGTGAAACTCATCTATTACCCAAGATAGCGTTGGATCTTGTTAGTGGTCTCTGAATCCCCCTCTCTGATAAAACAGTGCTGCTTTCTCCTACTCTTGCTGTCACAAAACACATCAGGAAGGACATAAAAGGAAGACTCCAGTGCACAATGGGCAAGCTGAGGGGGATGATCAGTGGATAAATATCTTAAGCACTCCAAATGCCCACGAACACATTTTAAGCTTACTTTAACATGCAGACATAGATGTAATTAACCTGTGTGTTGCTCTCAAACTTCATTATTTTAATTTAAGAGAATCCTTTTAACTTGTTTAATAATTTATCTTAGTGCACGAACTTACCACAGATTCTGAAAGTGTTGCTACATTCCCATTCCACAGCAGCTTTAGGAGCTTTTCAAAAAAAGAGAAAACATATTTTAATGGTGACATGTTTAATGATTAGAAACACTACTGATCAAAATGTTTAATTATAGAATTTTTTTTTGTAGTAGATGGAAGTAGTAGTTACTATATTTTCTGTTCACCTCTGGATTTTTAGCCTGGGGTTCATTCAAACTAAGGGCACAAAATTAACCATTCTCTGCTAGCTCCAATGATCCTTTGCTAAGTGCCTAAACACAGATCCCATAGCACAAAACTGCACACAATTTGGCTAACATACCCAACAGATGTGAGAAGTGGAAGAAGACATATTGTTGTGGCAGACTACCTTGTGTTGTGTTGTGCTTGATTTGAGAGTACTAGATGCAAACTCTTGATGCCAAAAGTTTAAAAAAGTGTGCTCCATCCCCAGTACTGGTATTCACTGCTTGTTCAGCACAAGTAGTCAAATAAAATACACACATATTTAAAAATATTTAGAAATGTACCTTTTCTACACATTGCATCCTTCACACACTACTGGGGACAGGGAGAAATCAAAATAAAGACATTTTGGAGGCATCCCCACATATAGTACTATACGAGGACTTTCTACACCCTGGAGCATCAATTTGCTTTTCCCAGGTAAACTGGTCTCACTCTTCAAAGTCAGAAGTCCAAGCAGCTGGACTCCTAGGAAAGACTAAAGAAAGACTTGCGTTTATATAATGCCTTTCACGACGTCATGACATCCCAAAGAGCTTTACAGCTAATGAAGTACTTTTGAAATGCAGTCACTGTTTGTAATGAAGGAAACGCTGCAGCCAGGTTCCATAAACAGCAATGTGATAATGACCAGATAATCTGTTTTTTCCAGTGATGTTGATTGAGGGATAAATATTGGCCAGGAAACCAGGGATAACTGCCCTGCTCATCTTTGAAATAGTGCCATGGGATCTTTTACACCCACCTGAGAGAGCAGACGGAGCCTCAATTTAATGTCTCATCCGAAAAACGGCATCAACATTGCAGCAGTCCCTCATTACCTGCACTGGAATATCAGCTTAGATTGGTGTGCTGGAGTGGGACTTGAACCCACAACCTTCTGACTCAGGAGGCTAGAGTGCTACCAATTGAGCCACAGCTGACACAAGGGTGTTGATGTTTTGCACAAGAAGTGGCACAAGCTCTCAGGATTTGTCAGCAGGTATCCCTGCTGAAGCAGTGGCAAAAGATCTCGAACATCTAGTCTGCCACAATCAAGGGAGTTCACCTGCTCAGAAAACGGAGCGTTTTGAACAAATTTAAATCCATCTTCATTGAACAGATTCCTCCACAAGGAAAAGTTTAAGATAATGGTCACTGCCACAGGTCATGCCTCCCAAAGACTGGCTGGCCACAACAAACTTTAAGGGTGCCGAGTTTCACATAACCAATTAGCCACGTCATTGCAGGTTCAGCTATGAGTGCAAGGTGCGCCTCTTTGGCTTTTCCTCGAACCCCAGGGTCTTCATGAAATGCCTGTCTATTGCCACAGTGAATTTCAGGATGTTTGTTGCTTAAGATTATTGATTCTTGAATTTCCTGCAGGGAGATTGATCACATGGTGATCCAGCAAATGCTCATCACATTAAAGAGCATGGTTTAATCATCATCAACTATAAAAAGTCTAATCTAGAACATGACATTCCTGCCCTTTCTAGAGAGTTTTGTAGTCCTTCAGCCTTGTGTACCCTCTTTTTGTTAGTTGAAAATTACATCACTACTATGGTCTGTTCGTGATGGCTATTTTCACCATTTAGAAGCCGTGACGGTTTATGAGATCACTGGAGCTGAACTTTCTTTGCTGACTGTTTCCTGTGTTCCAACTGCGTTGACAAATCAAGCTTCAGCTCTGGCGGGCCCAGGAGCCAAAGGTTTTCTGGGGATTTGGCTATAACAACCAGCTACTCAAATAGTGGCCCACATACAGGATAACTGGGCTTAGGGCATTTTGGACAGTGAATGAATCTACCTAGAATATCAATATTGAACCGCTAATGCATCTCATCCTCAGACATTTTCATACACTATCCAGTATATCAACAAATAGGGTAGGACCCAATCTTGGTCTTTCCATCAAAGAATTATACGGATTATTCTTTGTTGACCATATCATGAATGATATTCTTGCAACTTGTGGCTAGGATGGACAACAGGACAGCTGATGCTTTGAGATAATAAGCAGTCCACCTGCACAAGTAGAAAATCCATATGAAGGTAGCATAGAACATATTCCACTTTGCATTTACCCATCAACAGACCTATTTGCATCATCAAACATTAGCAAATTCCTGTGTCTATACTGAAGAACAAGTCAGTGTGAATGAAACTGGATGGTTTGTCTTTTTCATGGACATGTACATTAGAATCATACAATCAGAATGATACAGCACAGGAGACCATTCGGCCCATCATGCCTGTGTTAACTCTTCAGTAAAGCTATCCGAATAGTCCCACTCACTTGCTCATAGCCTAGCAATTTTTCCCGTTCAAGTGTTTATCCAATTCTCTTTTGAATATTACTATTGAATATGCTTCCACCACCCTTTCAGGCAGTACATTCCAGATTACAACAACTCACTGTAGAAAAAATGTTTCATATCACCTCTGGTTATTTTGCCAATCACATGCTGCCACTGTCCTTTTAACACCATGGCTTTAATTTTGCTTATATGTCTATTATGTGATACTCTGTCAAACGCCTTTTGAAAGTCTATATACACATCAACCACACTACCATCAACCTTCTTCGTTACTTCATCAAAGAACTCAATCAAGTTAGTCAAACACAATTTGCCTTTAACAAATTCCTGCTGACTTTCATTAATTAGCCCGTACTTTTCCAAGTGCCAATTAATTTTGTCCCGGATTACTGTCTATAGTGTCCCCACCACGGACTTTAGGTTGACTGGCCTGTAGTTGTCGGATTTATTCCTCTCCTCTTTTTTGAGCAGGGTGTATCATTTGCAATCCTCCAGTCCTCTGGCATCACCCCCATATAAAAGGAGGATTGGGAGATTATGGCCAGAGCCTGCACAATTTCCACCCTTACATCCCTCAGTAACCTAGGATGCATCCCATCCAGACCGGGTGACTTTTCTACTTTGAGTACTGCCAACCTTTTAAGTACCTCCTCTATCTATTTTATCCTATCCAATATCGCTACTGCCTCCTCCTTTACTGCTACATTGGCAGCTTCCTCATCTCTAGTCCTTTTTGGTCCCTAATTGGCCCCAACTTCCTTTGACGACCCTTTTACTATTTGTTTATAAAAGACTTTCGAGCTCCCTTTTACGTTAGCCACTAATCTATTCTCATACTTTCTCTTTGCCCCTTATTCCTTTTTTAGATCTCCTTGGTACTTTCTATATTCAGCTTGGTTCTCTACTGTATTATGAACCTTACTTGTGCCATATGCCTCCTTTTTCTGTCTCATTTTAACCTCTATTTTTAGTCATCCAGCTCTAGCTTTGGATGCCCTTCCTTTCCCCCTCATGGGAATGTATCTACCCTGTACCTGACCCTTTGAAGGCTTCCCATTATTTAATTACTATTTTGCCTAACAAGTTTTGATTCCATTCCATCTGGGCCCGATCCCTTTTCAACTCACTAAAGTTAACCCTCCTCCAGTTAAATATTTTTATGTTTTATTGTTCCTTGTCCTTTTCCATAACTAATCTAAACCTGATGATGAACACGGTTCTCCAAATGATCTCCCACTGAAACATGCTCCACATGCCCCAGGACTAGATCCAGAGCTGCTTCCTTCCTCGTCGGGCTGAAAACACGCTGATCAAGACTACCTTGCACTATCCCCATCTGATCCCTCCTATTTCTGAACTGTTCTTCAATCCAGTGCTATTTGTTGTTCCTAGTCCTCGCTGCACCTTGTTTTTCCTCTCTGATATTTCAGGCTGGTGCTCACCCACCGCCAAATTAGTTTAAACCCACCCCCACAGCACTAGTTAACCTTTCCGTGAGGATTTTGGCCCCAGCTCTGTTGAAGTGCAACCCGTCCACCTTGAACAGGTCCCATCTGCCCCAGAACTGGTTCCAATGCCTCAGGAATCTGAAGTCCTCCCTCCTGCATCATTTCTCCAGCCACGCATTAACCTGTCTTATCCTACTATTCTTATACTCACTAGCGTGTGGCACTGTGAGTAATCCAGAGATGATTATCTTTGAAGTCCTGCTCTTTAACTTCCTCCCAAGTTGCTGAAACTCTGACTATAGGACCTCAACCCTTTTCCTTCCTATGTCATTGGTTCCCACATGGACCATGACTTCTGGCTGTTCCCCATCCTGCTCAAAATGTTCTGCACCCTCTCAGTGATATCCTTTACCCTGGCATCAGGGAGGCAACACATCATGAGGGACTCACGTCAATTTGTGATGGTACTGTACTATCATAGCTCCAGTTTCAGTGTATATAGCGAATTAGATGTAAATAATTTGCCATACTGATTGTGGGGTATTTATGATATACCCAGTTTTCCTCTCAAAGATTTTATCACATTTCATTTAGAGCAAGAAATTGAGATCTTGAATTTTTATTCCCCTTCTCACTAATTGGCACTCAAAAACGTTTTCCTTGTGCGGATGCTCGTAAATACTTGTCATGCTTCACAGACTATATCAAACTAGTATTCTATAGACGCATAAATAACAAAAAGAAAATTAAGATAGAGATAGGGCCACTAAGGGATACACAAGATAAACTCACAGGTAATGACAGTGAAATGGCAGAAATATTGATTTATTAGTTACTTTGCCTCAGTTTTTACCAAGGAGACAAACATGGTGGACATGACATTAGACGAGATGATCAAAAAGGACATTTAAGATAGATAGGAGGGAGATAATTTATAAACTAGACCAACTTAGAGAGGATAAAACCCCATGGCCTGATGGATTGCATCAGAGGCACTGGTGAAATTCAATAAAAAGGAATAGTGCCAGAAGACTGACGTTCTTCCTATATGCAAAAAGGGAGATGGAACAAACTTGCAGAATGGCGGTGTAAATGGCAAATGAATTTCAATATTGTTAAGTGCAATGTGGTGCATTTTGGTAGGAGGAATAAGGAGGCCACCAACTCCTTGGAAAATAAGGGTCTAAATGAGGTAGAGACACAGAGGGACTTAGAAGTACAGATTCACAAATCATCAGCTGGACAAGTTGAGCAGGCTGTTAAAAAACATATGGGACCCTTGGCTTTATTAATAAAGGCATAGAATACAAAGGCAAGGAATTTACATTAAACCTTTATAAAACACTGGTTAGGCCTCAGCTGAGTAGTATGTTCAATTCTGGGCACGACACTTTAAGAAGGATGTCAAGGCCTTTGTATTGTGTTCAAGGCCTTGGAGAGGGTGCAGAAGAGATTCACTAGAGTGGTACCAGGGATGAGGGATTACAGTTATGTGGAGAGACTGAAGCGGAGGTTGCGCTCCTCAAAGCAGAGATTTGATAGAGATGTTCAAAATCATGAATGGTTTCCATAGAATAAATAAGGAGAAACTGTTTCCAGTGGCAGAAGGGTCGGTAACCAGAGAACACAGATTTATGGTGATTTGCAAAAGAACCAGAGGAGACATGAAACTTTTTTTTTTTTTTTTTTTATAAACGCAGTGAG
The DNA here is from genome assembly GCF_052327205.1 of Somniosus microcephalus. NCBI lineage: Eukaryota > Metazoa > Chordata > Chondrichthyes > Squaliformes > Somniosidae > Somniosus > Somniosus microcephalus. Next base: position 250,356,343 of record NC_140990.1, on the reverse strand, counting down.
TTGTCGCCATCTGGAATGCACTGCGTGAAAGGGTGATGGAAGCAAATTCAAAAGAGAATTGGATAAATACATGAAGGAAAAAAAAATTGCAGGGCTTTGGGGAAAGAGCAAGTGAGTGGGGCTACAGTAGTTGGATAGCTCTACCGAAGAGCCGGCACATTGGGCCGAATGGTCTCCTTCTGTGCTGTATCATTCTATGATTCTTCACGATTAAAAGTAGCAATGCACGTTAACAAAACCATAAAAAGTGCAAACAAGTCACTGGGGTTCATTTCTAGAGGAATAGAATACAAAAGCAGAGAATTTTTATTAAACTTATATAGAAAGAAAGTCTTGCATATAGCACCTTTCACGACCACCGGACGTCCCCAAAGCGCTTTACAGGCAATGAAGTACTTTTGGAGTGTAGTCACTGTTACAATGTAGGAAACGCGGCAGCCAATTTTCGCACAGCAAGCTCCCACAAACAGCAATGTGATAATGACCAGAGAATGTGTTTTAATGATGTGGATTGAGGGATAACTTTTGGCTCGAACACCAGGAGAACGCCACTGCTCTTCTTCAAAATAGTACCTGGGGATCGTTTACACCCACCCGACAGAGCAGGCCGGCCTCGGTTTAATGTCTCATCCGAAAGACGGCTGACAGAACCTTGGTTACTGTGCATAGTTCTGGTCTCCATATAACAAAAGGGATATACAGTAGAAGCATTGGAAAAAGTCCAAAAAAAGATTTACATGGATGATACTAGAACTGAAAGGTTCTTTTCTCTAGAGAAAAGAACCTGAGAGTTGACCTGATAGAGGTCTTTAAAATTGTGAAGGGGTTCGATACGGTAGATGCGGAAAGATTGTTTCCACTTGTGAGGGGGTGTGGGGGAGGAGTCCAAAGCTAGGGGCTATGAATATAAACTAGTCACTAGTAAATCCAGTATGGAATTCAGGAGAAACTTCTTTATTCAGAGTGGAATTCACTACCACATGGAGCGGTTGAGGCGATTAGCATAGATGCATGCAAGGGAAAGCTAGATAAGTACATGAGGGAGAAAGGGTATGTTGAAAGGGTGAGATGGACTAAGGTGGAAGGAGAAATAACAACAGAAAATGCTGGAAAAACTCAGGTCAGGCAACATCCGTGGAGAGAAATTTGAGTTGACGTTTCGGGTCGAACCCTTCTTCAAAACTGGAAAGAAAAGAAAATAGATCGAAGGCAGGGCTGCGATCGGACAAAAGAATTAAAAGAAACAAAAGAAGTAAAAGAGACAATAAAAGGTATTCGGAGCTAGACGAGATGGTAATAGGCTGAGATTAGGTGTGAAGTGTACTGGCAGGGCAAGAGAAAGCTGCCAGGTGTGAGAGAGAAACAAAAGGAAAGGGGGGGGGAAAGGAGTGGAAAAATTACAAGAAAAAATGTAATGGGGCCGAGGTTATGATCTGAAATTGTTGAACTCGATATTGAGTCCGGAAGGCTGCAGAGTGCCTAATCGGAAGATGAGGTGCTGTTCCTCGAGTTTACGTTGAGCTTCCGTGGAACAATACAAGAGGCCAAGGACGGTGAGGTCCGAGTGGGAATGGAGCGGTGAATTAAAATGACAGGCGACCGGAAGCTCGGGGTCACCCTTACGGACTGAATGGAGGTGTTCCGCAAAGCGGTCACCCAATCTGCGTTTGGTCTCCCCAATGTAGAGGAGACCGCATCGTGAGCAGCGAATACAGTATACTAGATTGCGAGAAGTACAAGTAAATCGCTGTTTCACCTGGAAGGGGTGTTTGGGGCCCTGGACAGTGGGAAGGGGGGAGGTATAGGGGCAGGTGTTACATCTCCTCTGCTTGCACGGGAAGGTGCCAGGCGAACTGACCTCGTGGAAGGAGGCTGTTGGACTGAATAGCCTGCTTCTGTGCTGTAAAATTATATGTAATTCTATGCAAACTCCTCCAATAATCATGGCAGTTATTTATCTTGTATGGTTTCAAGCCATTCACTGAGTTGCAGCTTGTCACATGAATTTTGCATCATCACCATCTTATTGGCAGAAGACACCTGGGATCATTGAAAGGTCATGCCACTGTTTTTACAGTTGCCAATGTGCATCCTTGAGCCAAGTTTTCATAGATAGTATCTGTAATGCAACTACTGAATGATTTACATACTTTTACCAAACATGTTTAGACTCATCAGCCATGCAATACACCAAGTTTGGCAGATCTATCGTTGCTGGAGCTCATTCCCACACGAGGAGCGCCCTCCTCCATATCCTACTTATTACTGTCGTCAGCAGTATGTGGAGAATGTGATATGTAGAAGACAGAAAGATTATTTACACTGTAGGGCATTCTTCATTCTTAGTCCACACACTATGCTGCCAATCAGCTATCCCTTCAGACCTTGCAGAAGGTACAGAACAGGTAATTTATGTTTTGAGATATTTTTGATGAAATGAATGCACACCGCACGACATCAGGAAATGTCCCTCATGTGCTGCATGGGAATGCAAAGATTCGCATGGGGACATCTCCTACGTGTCAAAAATAAGGTTGCCCGCTATGCAATTTAATCACTGCAAAAACGTGTCCCATTCCAGTGGTCACAGAAATCACAGAAATCACAGAAACCCCACAGTGCAGATAGAGGCCATTTCGGCCCATCGAGCCTGCACCGACACATATCCCACCCGATCCCCATAACCCCTACACCAACACATATCCCACCCTATCCCCGTAACCCCACGTATTTAATCCCCCTAACACTAAGGGTCAATTTATCATAGCCAATCAACCTGGTCTGTGGAGTCTGCTCCTCAGAGAATGAAGGCAACTCTACAAAAGGTCTTTACCCCTTTTATATATTCTGACTTACTTTGGTTTGTGTCATCTTCCTCTTTACTGTAAATGTCTTCAAACTGCTCTCGACTCCCAAACACCAGTTTCGCTTTGCGCAGTTCATTGTTGCTGTGCAATGGAGGCATCTGTATAGTTGAATGCAGTTCATTTTCTAGTTCTAGTATCTGAAGAATACACATGTGCATATGTTCAGTTATTATTTTTCAGAAGCTGTACACAAAGGGGGACTGCATTTTAATTACAGTTTTAACCTTATCATGTAATGCTTTCAGCTGTTTTGCATGTTCTTTTTCTTGATCTTCCAGAACTTTTCTGTGATCCTCTTCCTTTTTAATAAATTCAATCTCTCTAAAATAAAAAGTAAATTCTGAAATCACTTTAGTACAATATTGATTTTACAACTGTTGCAAAAAAAAATTGGTTTTGTCTTTTTATTACACAAAGCACAGTACAAGGGCTTAATTGTTTCCTTACCCCCTGCAAAGAAAAATTAATTGAAAACCCAGAATATTTATCTAACCTTACATTTTCCATTATTCATCATTGACTGGTTACCTTTCTTGGCATAAGATTCCTATATTTCCAACAGCTCATCAATGATCATGTTCCACAGAGCATTTAATATATAATTGTACTTATGTTTACAATCCTCAATTTTGCTCCCAACCAGATAGTGATCCTGTCCTTTTCTTAAAAAAAGGTGTTAACCAATACATAATTCACTGTTTATACTAGGTGTCTAATCCATATCAACTTTTCTGTCCAGATACCTTTCAGTGCTATCAACCTTGTACCAATCTGCACTAATCACCTGGACATATTGGTTGGTATCAGCATAATTATTTTTTAATCACTATCATTCTCCTGTACAGTGGATAGATTGTTAATACTTTACCACCCTGTGCAATATTCTTTGGGCACTCTTAGGCTTGGGTTTTAGGACTGCCATATGGTATATGGCAGTCTATGCCTATTATTTGTTATCACAGCAGTGAATTCCACTGTGTTTGGAGGGGATGCTTTAAAACCAAAATATAATACAATAAAGCAAGCATAATGGTATTTCACAACATATTTACTACAGCAGTTCACATGCATTGCCATTTTACTGTTTAGGTACATAAAAAGCTTACTTTTGTTGGTATTCCTTTATCAGTTTCTTAGCCTTGTTATATTTCTTCTCCAAAACATCATACTGAGATTGGGTCTCTTTCAAGTGTTCATTTACTGTTTTGCAAAGATTTTGCGCTTCTAACCAATATCTTTCCACCTTTCGCATTTTCTCCTTATTCTCTTCAACACTTTGTTGAAGCTGCATCTTTGTAGCTTCCCATTTAATCTTCTCTGCTTCAGCAACTTCCAGCTAATGTAAATAAAGAACATCTGTAAGCGCTACAACAGTCCACATAAGCCTGTAATTTTCAAAAAAGTGGTTTTCATTCTTAAACTAGGAGTAGAAAATTCTACACACCCTTTCTGTCAATTCACTGATTTCTGCTGCAGTTATGGTGTGTTTAATTTGAAGTTGGAGGTAAATATACAAATTGAAAACACAATTAGACTAATGCTGTAAATTACTGCACAGTTAAATTGAACCTGATATACAGGCATGGACTGATGACTTTTACCATATTACTGACACTGTGAATTGCTCCATAGCTAGATAGAAGGTGGATTGCCCAAAACTGGTTTTCTTACTCAAGTGTCCAGTTGGACTTTTTTTTGTTAAAAAAGTTTGCAATCAAGTACCACATGACATATTCAAAGATACCTTCAGGTGGTTCAAAGTCAAAGATCTGCCTACCTATGTAGTAGGGCAATTTATGTTTTAAAGGTACATTGCTCTACATTTGTTACATTACAAATTGCTGAAACTCAAGTGAGCCCTTAAAGTAAAATGGGGTGAATTAGAACAAATTTTCAGCATAGTGTTGTTTTAAGTTAAGGTACAATTGTTTTGTTTTAATCCAATAGATGGAATACACATATAGTAAGCTTGCTTTCTAAAAGAGCTCTATATCTAGCACAGAGCGTATTTATGTAGTACAAATCTGGCAATAAGTTTGAGGTTTTTTTAAATGTACGAACACAGGGACAGTACAATACAAATCTCTCTTGTTTCTATCAAAGCAGGTGAATAATGGTACAATGAGATGTCCCAGCTAATGGAATGGAGGGTTTCTTAAGTCTCAGCTGCTTGCTCTCCAACTCTTAAAAAAATTCTCAGTGCCTTGTTGCAAATCCTGTGACCCTGCTACACACGTCAATGGAAACACTCTGCTGAAAAGCCGAACATAGATTATAACACAACTTAACTCTTCAAATATGGTACATGATTTTAAAACTGTGATTTTAATCTTTGAGGGTAATATGGACACATATGTAAAATCTTGTGTAGTTTTAATCTGCTTTTTATATTTTGGATATTATGGCTCTCTCCCCTCCACCTCTTCTAATGACCTACAATTGATTAAAACAGCCTTAGCCAGTGTTTTTTTAAAATGTTTTTTCTGTGTAGAGATGCCCAGCAATAAGACATCGCAGGAAAAAAATGCTTCTGTTCTAACTTCTAAAAGACAGTGCCAGCTACATAAAGAAAATATTGCTAATGCTGAATACATTTAATCATAATAGAAACATAAATAGCATCCTAAGCCAACAATTACAGAAAATTCCAGAAATCTGATGATCAAGAGACAGAAATGACTAAAGATAGCATCCAACTACTCCAGTTTGAAAACCTACAGCCTGTCGGGAGAAAGGGAAATCACTGGGAATAAAGGAACTTCCAAAAAAAGTCACTCAGATACAAAGAGGAGAAATGAGCAGAAGTACAGAAGCCAAATGAAACAATAAGGAAAATTGTGAAATCCCTTAAGGATGCAAAGGAGGTCGTAACTGAGAATCAACTAAAAATAGTTAGCATACTAAATGATTACTTTATGAAGTATTCACTAGAGAAGACATTATTAGCATTCCATCCATCATAGGAGGCTATACAACCAGATTTAATAACCAACTTCACTTGCATGGAGGTCGTAGACCAATAATTCCTTCAGTACAGATGATATATACACAACGGTTTAAGAATAGTTCAGCCGAAGCACTCTTTAAGGAGCTGCATGGGTCATTCACAGGTTCGCATATCTGCAAAACTTAACATTGAAAAAGCTGGTCCCAGGCTGCACGGGACCGGCAGAGAGCTGCGCGGCCGCCCAGCTTATAGGGAACGTTGCTCATCACCCTTAATCAACTTGTCTGCTCCCTTGTCTTCTGCTTCCTTAAAGAGGCTTTGTTTCCTTTCAAAATTCAATTGCTTTTTCTTTAAAATTCAAATAAGAAAGAGAAACTATGTCTGTATTTCTTTCTAACTTTCACATTCTCTCATATGCATTATAGAAATTAGAATCTGTCTGAGATGTAACCCATTGGCTTTAACCTTTTCTAACTTAACAGGACACACTTGGTTTCAATTTGTGTTTATTTTTGAAAATTGAAATAACATTACAAGACACACTTTCTCCCCTTACCCCTGTCTGTCTCTCTATATGATCAGTCTTTCTTTCTTTTTCTAAAATTTAAGCACACAAATCAAAAACTATAACAGGTGCATAATCAGAAGACTGTCATTGTTTTTTCTCTTTCACAAATTTGGACAACACATACCCTCTGATTGTTTCTCCAAAATAACACTGCATATGAATTTTACCTCAGTAAAGGTTTTGAAATTTGTCCTCTAGTTTTTCTTCAAATAATTTTGAAATATTTGAGCAGAAGCTGTTGGAAGCTAAGGGAAAAATATTCCTCAGTACAACTGATTGACTGGTACAGGTGCATCTTGGGAAATAAGGTATAGTGCACATGCTCAGACTATCAATTTAAATTCAACGCTCAGCTGTGGGCAAAAATATAACCTCCAAGCTTAGGCTTTTGGGAGAGGCTGAGTCCTTCAAGTAAAAACTTCAATGAAGGTACTAAAAGACACAAAAGATAAGTCAATGTATGAAATGAATCATGTTTTTGTGAAATATGCTTTATAGATTGATGTATTCCATCTCCTCAAAAAACAAAATCTAAATGCCCATAGTAAATCTGCATATAGTATTACATCATGTTTTCTGAATCACCCAGTACAGGCAGTGTAGTGATGCAAAAAATCTGAACCCTGATGCTTCAGTTTAACTGTGAAAATGTGATATAAAATGTGAAACATATCAAAGAACAAATGCAATATCTTTACCTCTTTCAGTTTAACAGCAAGTTGTGAATCCACGTCTGATGGTAAATATGTATCTTCATTTTCAGGTAGTTCAGAAAATTCAACTGTCCCTCCAGCTCCAGCTTCATTTGAAGTCATTATTTCATCGTCAGGAAATTCTCCAGACTTAAAAAATCAAAGAGATAAACAGGCAAGATGCCAAACAAGTTCACATGACTACTTCTCTTCAGGTATTTGTATTTTGTCATGTTTAAGTGTTATCTTTTCCACAAAAAGTACTCTTTTGTCTACCTCCCCCACCTTCCTTAAAATATTTAACACCAAGTGTACATGTATTAGCTTTTTGCATGTTATTACTTTCAATGACAATATTCCATTAACCTGAACATGCCAAAGATCCAAGTAAGCACAGTTAACTGTTTGCACTGGGATTTCAACTTGGCTAAAATCCTCAAAACGTTAAATGAACAGAAGCAGAGATCAAACTCATTATCACATGCATACCACTGAGAAGATGAATCATCTTACCTGTTCATTATCACTTGTACTATACCGAGTACAGTGCTGTTCCAAAAGTGCCTCCTGGCATCTTTCCTGTTCTAACGTTTCACTGATAAGCCGAGCAACCTCACTCTGTTGTCCAGGTTTTTCTCGACCAATACGGAATCTATATAAAACATTTTCACAGTTCTTTGTTTATATCTTTGATTTTCACATATTTCATAACACATTTGCTTTTCTCCTCTATGATACATTAATAAATTTTTATACACACACCAATATTCTGCCACTCTGTGGTACAGAACATTGGTACTTATTGCAGCACTGCACTGCCCTCAGTATGTCCATTTTTGAAAGAAACGCAGTGCCTAGTGAAAGGAAGTTGCAAATTAGATTCTTTATTGTTTAGGTCTTATTTATGGACACATAGCATTTTATGAGAAGTCACTTATGAAGTTTGGTTAAAATAAGATAAAAACTCGAAGAATTTGTTATGACTGCTGTTTATAGTGGGAGAAAATGAAGGCAATAATATAGCAAAGGGGTAATCTAATAAATATAGTAAAGGAAGATTAAGTGGTACTGGTATGAAAATACTGAGTGACATCCACTCTCCAATTTTTATCCAGGTACTTGCATCGTACTGATAATGAAAAGGAATCAGTTATGCACGACCACCAGTGACATTGCTAATTTCCTTTATTATAACCACTTACCTAACTACGCCTTTAGTGTTCTTCAATACAGTAGCTGCAAAGATTTGTGTAACACCAACCAAACTAACACTGTCCACTTCAACTATCTGATCATTTACTTGGATTCTGCAAAAGAGCAAGAACATATATACTTATTATCTATGATACAATATATTTTAACTTGAATATGAATTTCAAGCAGCTCTAATATGAGTAAGCTATACTTACTGACACCTTGCCAGTATGATTGTACAAAATAAGGCAGATTTCCTCAGAGAAATATTTTAAGCAAAGTGTATAAAAGGAGGCTATTTTCACTTGTCATCTTTTGTAATAACTGATCTTGCAGCTTTAGTCACTCAGATTACATTGCTGTTTTGAAGTGCATCACACTTAAATCTGAGTCGCAACAAGAAAATCATAAAACATTTACAAATTATGAAAATGTCTAAAACAATGACAGAAGGTAGGAAATGACAACAACAGTGGCGTGGAAATTAAAGTGAATTCACTGAAAGGATCTGAAACTTTGGTGATTATTATAAATAAGAAGCAGCAATGAAAGATAATGGAATTCACTATACCAATATAGTACAGTGAAAACATTATAAATTTAGAACTCCTTTTCATGGGAATATTATTGAGATCTGAATCCCTTTCTTAGCTTTAATTTAACTTCTGTTGGAATGAGAAAAATATACATTACAATGGCAGATTTACAAGAGTTGAATGAGGGTGGACTGAATTCAACAATTGCTGCAATACTTTTTGTTCTTCCAAGTATCAGCATTTTAAAAGTAGTTGCCTCTTATACAAGGATACACAAGTTTATTAGTCTCATTTCAAAAAATGATCTGCAATTTTAAGATAAACGAGATCAGTTTATGAAAAAAGACAGCTGGACAGTGTAAATCAGTCAAAAGGTATAGGGGGAAAAAGTCAGTTGGTTTGCGCCTCCCATTAGTGCCTTAAGAGGGCGCTAACGGGGCGCAAAGCAACTAGCGCCCGTGCGTGGCGATGTTTGCGCCGCTCACGAAATTAACTAGACATTTTGCGGTGGCGCTAAACACAACCACCATGATCTCCTGCGCCGGCAGATCGTGACGTCAGTCGAGTATGCAACGTCCCGGACCGGATATTGAGTGGCGCCCCCTGCCTTACCGCCTGCTGTTAGCAACGACAGGTTAAGGGGAGCGCTTTGCAGTCAGGAAGGGACTGGGGGAGCGCTATTTAAAGGCGACTGCTTCCTGCCTTTTTTTGTTGGTGACATTTTTGCACCACGTATTCTGAGAGGGAGGGAGAGAGAGAGAGAGATTCAATGCTGTGTGAAGGAGTTTTGGGTACTGTGCAGCACTTTGCAGGTTCATTTTGATTTGCCCTTCCTTGTATTGATTTAGAAGAGACTGTGGGGGCTGCACTCTGAGCTCTTCCCCATGGCCTCTCCATTGTTCTTTCCAGCAGATTAGATGTACAGGTCTCTCCAGGCAGAGATTCAAGGCTGCAATGAGCCGGATGTGGATGGAGAGCAAGATCAACCCTCCCCTTTAAGAACTGGCCAGCGCCATTGTGTGTGTTCCATTGTTGACTGTCAACACATGAGCTTCGCCAGTGCTCAGAGGTAGCGCCTCGCTCCTCGACCTTTGCGCCTTAAGACAGGTCTGTAGCGCCTGATTTAGCGCTCCAATCACCTCCAGGAGCGATAAAAGCCAAGTTTGCAGTCGGAGGCGATAATTAGCGACAGGCACTAATCTTTGCGCCCGGGCGATAATTGCGCCCCAAATGGGGCGATACTGAATTTCTCCCCCATAACGTATTTGATCTAAAAATTGAACTTTTGTATCAATTGCAAAAAATGTACATGTTTTACTCTTAATTTCTTAATATTTTTTCACAGATGCTATAACATGAAGGTCATTGTGCTTTCATCAATCCAAATGTAGATACCCCAAAATGTAAAGGAGATAAATTGACTGGTTAACATCTTACCGTTTGTCTCTATACGCAGCTCCACCCTCAGTGATAGTCTTCACAAAAATCCCCAGCTTTTCAAGTCCTTGATCTGCTCCAACACCCATTCCAATAATGCTAATTCCAAGACCACCTTCACCTAAATTTCAGATGAATTTATAAACCGTGTTCATTTGCTGTAAATCAATGACAATATGCATTCATATACAGTAGCATCTTTAAAGTAGTAAAATATCCTAATTTGCTTCAAAAAGGTGGTGGTGGGCGAGTGGGTGGGAGTCAGATACTGTATCAAGTAGTAGTTCGGCGGGGGGGGGGGGGAAAGAGAGGGGGAGGGAGCGTTAGGTAATGTGGCTTAAGCACCTACTCAAATGATGACTATCAAAGAAATATATTTTGAGGAGAATTCTGAGGATGGGGAGAGATGTAGGAAGGCAGATGGGTTAGAAAGTCAATTCTAGAGTGAAGGAGCTTGATAGCTGAAAGCTGTGACACCAATGTCTAAAGCGATGAAGCAAGATCGAGTCTTGTGGCACACAGATTTTGGGTTAGATAAGGAAATGGTTGTATCATGTAGGGAGAAAATTAATAGCAGAAGCACTGCGTTTTATTTTTTTTTAATTTGATTATAGTGCTGAGCCTTAAAAATAATATTTGGTTGAAGATTCGGAACATTTAGGATAGGTCTGGCCACATAACAGCTAGTTAAACCTAACTTACTACGGAAAAGCAGTGTGCAACAACAGGTTGGTATTTTACACATATTTCTTTCCTCCTCGGGAATTACTTACAGAAAATAATAATACAAATACAGAATGTTAATTCCCTATCAAAAATGTAGCCATCCTCATTCTTTGAATAGAGCTCAACCTACACATTCAAATAGATCTTCATGTCACCTAACAGAACACCACCAAAACTTTTGTGCGAGTGACCCAGGTTGCTTTCTCCCCATTATACAGTGGCACATTGTATAAGAATGTGGAGGAGAAAAAAAGATATTATACTTTCACTTTAGATAGATAATACACAATTAAAAGGTATTGGAAAGGATTTAAATATCTTTCCAATTGCAACTATTGATTGGCATGTTAGATTACATATTTTCATTATCGGTTAAATATTTTCTAAACAAAGATACGTTTCTTTTAAATAATAAAAAACTTGAAACTTGATTCAGATGCAGAAAAGCTTCAACCAACAAAGCAGCTACTTAAAAAAAAAACCTACCCTTCTCAATTTCAACAGGAAAAACATCCATTTTTTCCACCCTCTTCTCCAACTCGTATTCTGCTGATGCTGCCACAGGGTCAACTTCCTCATTACGCCTATCATAGTCATCATTTGAGTAGGTGCTATAAACCTGAAAAAGATAACGTACAGTGAAATTGAAAGTGTGTTCCACAGGGTCATTTCATATCAAGTCAACTAATGTGAGATCCCCTCCAATGTTTTCATACTGTGGGACTCAAGGCGGATAAATCACCTGGACCTGATGGCTTACATCCTAGGGTCTTGAGGGAAGTGGCGGTAGGGATTGTGGATGCATTGGTAATAATTTTCCAAAACTCCCTGGACTCGGCAAAGGTCCCGGCAGACTGGAAAACTGCTAATGTAACACCCTTATTTAAAAAGGGCAGTAGACAGAAGGCTGGAAACTATAGCCTAACATCTGCTGTGATTTCCAGCCAAAAAAAATGTTTTTTGTCTGTTTTTTTGTTTTTCATACAGACCCCAGCATCTGCAATATTTGACCCCTTGTGACCCCACCTCATTGTTCTTTGATGTAATGTTTCCCTGACTGACCTGTTTGGACACCATTCACACCTTTGACTGCTGTGATTATCTCTCTGCCGAGGTGCGATAAATGGCAGTTGGAAAGGTTACCTGTAAACATCTGACATGATTCTCTGACTATATAAGCTGTGTCTTTATGCATTTCTCCACTTCACCTGAAGAAGGAGCAGCGCTCCAAAAGCTTGTGATTTCAAATAAAGCTGTTGGACTATAACCTGGTGTTGTGTGATTTCTTACATTTGTCCACCCCAGTCCAGCTCCGGCATCTCCACACCATCATTATTAAGGAGACAGTAACAGGACATTTGGATAATCATAATTTAATAGGACAAAGTCAGCATGGTTTTATGAAGGGGAAGTCATGTTTGACAAATTTGCTGGAGTTCTTTGAGGAAGTAACATATAGGGTGGATAAAGGGGAACCAGTGGACGTAGTGTATTTAGACTTCCAAAAGGCATTTGACAAGGTGCCACACAAAAGATTATTGCTTAAGATAAAAAATCACGGGACTGGGCGTAATATTCTGGCATGGATAGAGGATTGGCTATCTAACAGAAGGCAGAGAGTTGGGATAAATGGTTCATTCTCAGACTGACAATCAGTAACTAGTGGTGTTCCGCAGGGGTCAGTGCTGGGTCCCCAACTCTTTACAATCTATATTAACGATTTGGAGGAGGGGAACGAGTGTAACATATCAAAGTTTGCAGATGATACTAAGATGGGAGGGAAAGTAGTGAGTGAGGAGGACATAAAAAACCTGCAAGGGGACATTGACAGGCTAAGTAAGTGGGCAGAGATTTGGCAGATAGAATACAATACTGGAAAGTGTGAGGTTATGCACTTTGGCAGGAAAAATCGTAGAGCAAGTTATTATCTTAATGGCAAGAAACTGGAAAGTACTGAAGTACAAAGGGATCTGGGGGTCCTGGTGCACGAAACTCAAAAGGTTAGTATGCAGGTGCAGCAAGTGATTAAGAAGGCCAATGGAATGTTGGCTTTCATTGCTAGGGGGATAGAATATAAAAATAGGGAGGTATTGCTTCAGTTGTACAAGGTATTGGCGAGACCGCACCTGGAATACTGCGTACAGTTTTGGTGTCCATACTTAAGGACATACTTGCTCTCGAGTCAGTACAAAGAAGGTTCACTCGGTTAATCCCGGGGATGAGGGGATGGACATATGAGAAGAGGTTGAGTAGATTGGGACTCTACTCATTGGAGTTCAGAAGAATGAGAGGCGATCTTATTGAAACATATAAGATTGTGAAGGGGTTGGATCGGGTGGATGCGGGGAAGATGTTCCCGATGATGGGTGAAACTAGAACTAGGGGGCATAGTCTTAGAATAAGGGGCTGCTCTTTCAAAACTGAGATGAGGAGGAACTACTTCATTCAGAGGGTGGTAGGTCCATGGAATATGCTGCCCCAAAAAGCTGTAGAAGCTACATCATTACATAAATTTAAAACAGAAATAGACAGTTTCCTAGAAGTAAAGGGAATTAAGGGTTACGGGGAGCGGGCAGAAATTTGGACAGGAGTCTAGGTTCGGATCGGTCATGGCCCTGTGGGTAGCAGAGCGGGTCCAGGGGCCGTGTAGCCTGATCCTGCTCTTATTTCGTGTGTCTAATTCTGTTAGATTCAGGAGATGGTTCTGTGATAGTGGATTGGCGGTTAGGATCAGATCAGCCATGATCTTATTGAATGGCGAAGCAGGCTCGAGGGGCCGATTGGCCTACTCCTGCTCCTATTTCTTATGTTCTTATGTACTGTAATTATGCTAAGCAGCTTTACAATTACCAGGATAATGCTGCTGACCAAAAATGTTTTGATACTACCCCGTAAGCAATTGCTTTCTTTATATCTTCCAATGTTTTCATGTAGGTATACAGTGCAACATGACACCTAAAATTATTTTCTACTTGCCTGTTTATCTGTCTTTATATGAACTGCTCAAGGACTCGCATACATAATTTAGACTGACACTCCATTGTCAGTAGTGCAGTCTGTTAAACCAAGGCCCCATCTGCCTATTCTGGTGGATGTAAAAGATTCCATGGCACTATACAAAGAAGAGCAAGGAGGTCTCCCGGTTTCCTGGCCAACATTCTTCAAGTGACACTGACAAAGAGACACTAACTGGTCATTCACCTCATTTGCTGTTTGTGGGACTATTCTGTGTGCAATTTGGTTGCTGTGTTTGCCTATGCAACAGTGACTGCACTTCAAAAGTAATTTACTGGTTATGAAGCACTTTGGGATACCCTGACAATGGGATATGGTGTTATATAAATGCAAGCTCATTCTTTTCTTCCAACTTATCTTTATCTACATAATAAGTCTATATAGTTCAGCAAGTTGAAAGTTTGGCACTGGCAAGCCCATTGGGGCCTAGCATCATTATGAAATAGTGAAGATGCATCCCTATTCTGGACTTAATTACAACTTTTTCTGCCCTCCGATAGATTTAGCTTTTTCAGTCTCTATTCATAGCTCAACAACCTAAAACCTGGAATAATCTTTTTCAGGTTCTGTTGAAGGGTCATAGACCTGAAACGTTAACCCTACCTTCCTCTCTCCACAGATGCTGCCAGACCTGCTTAGTGTTTCCAGTCTTTTCTGTTATTATTTCTGAAATCATCTTTGTTGTCCTTCACTAAGTTTTTATACTGCCAAAATATACATCTTCTCCTTAATACAATAACCACAATTGTATACAATATTACATGTGATCTTATTAATCCTTTAGTGTTAATGGCATTTTCTTGGATTTGCCTTCTATGAAGCTACTTATTCAATCTAGCGTTTCTTTCCCATTACAACTGTTACAGCATATACAGGAAACTTCGCGATATCCGGCACCGATGGGACCGAGCTGCTGCCGATCTATCAAAACTTCCGGATAGACCAGCGCTAATGTTGAAGGATACGGAGGTTTTCATCTCCGTATCTGACAACAAACACTGTTGCTTAGCAACAGCTTGTAAACACTCAGCCCGTACCTTGGCAGCGTCTCTGAAGCTGTTGCTAAGCTACAGAGACGCTTTCCAGAGCCGCTTTCCAGAGCCTGACTGTTAAAAAAGTGCTAGGAGAAGAAAAAAAACCTAACCAAAACGGCTGCTGATTTCTGCCGTTAGATCGAGGTTTCCTGACATACAACCTCCGGATAAACTAAAGTTTCCTGTACTGTGAGATTTTCAATGCTTAGTCAACCACTACAGCTAGATTTTTACTCGATTTACCTTATCAAATGATATACGTTTCATGTTGTAACCATGTTTTTGATATTTTTTGATACCAAATATCAAACGCCATTTGTAATTTATCAGGCTGATTGTCGAATTTTGTAGATCTCTATTTTATTCCTTTTCCTCAAACATTCAGTTTTCCCACACAACTTGAACATTCTATACAAAGAAGCGTCTGAAGCTAACCCGTAGAACAATAGAAGCTTACAGCACAGGAGGTGGTCATTTTGGCCCATTATGTCTGCGCTCCATCGTCCTATTCAATAGATATCCTACCTAGTTGCCTTGAGCAGGCTCCCCTTCTTAACTCACTTTTGCCTTTTTACAGTTCAACACCCCTATCTTTGACTCTTCATTATCCTTGTCTAATTTCACATTGAACTTAACTACGTTGTGGTTATTAATTCCCAATTGTTCTCAGATTCTCATCAGTTGTTTTTTTTTAAAATTTGTTTATGGGATGTGGGCGTCGCTGGCAAGGCCAGCATTTATTGCCCATTCCCAATTGCCCTGGAGAAGGTGGGCCGCCTTCTTGAACCGCTGCAGTCCGTGTGGTGCAGGTACTCCCACAGTGTTGTTAGATAGGGAGTTCCAGGATTTTGACCCAGCGACGATGAAGGATCGGCGATATACTTTTAAGTCAGGACGGTGTGTGACTTGGAGGGGAACTTGGTTGGTGTTCCCATGCGCCTGCTGCCCTTGTCCTTCTAGGTGGAAGAAGTTGCGGGTTTGGGAGGTGCTGCTGAAGAAGCCTTGGCAAGTTGCTGCAGTGCATCTTGTAGATGGTACTCACTGCAGCCACGGTACGCCAGTGGTGGAGGGAGTGAATGTTTAAGGTGATGGATGGGGTGCCAATCAAGCGGGTTGCTTTGTCCTGGATGGTGTTGAGCTTCTTGAGTGTTGTTGGAGCTGCACTCATCCAGGCGAGTGGAGAGTATTCCATCACACTCCTTACTTGTGCCTTGTAGATGGTGGAAAGGCTTTGGGTAGTCAGGAGGTGAGACACTCACCACAGAATACCTAGCCTCTGACCTGCTCTTGTTGCCACAGTATTTATGTGGCTGATCCAGTTAAGTTTCTGGTCAATGGTGACCCCCAGGATGTTGATGGTGGGGGATTCGGCGATGGTAAGGCCTTTGAATGTCAAGGGGAGGTGATTAGACTCTCTGGAGACAGTCATTGCCTGGCACTGCTGTGGCGCGAATGTTACCTGCCACTTATCAGCCCAAGCCTGAACACCATCCAAGTCTTGTTGCATGCAGGCATGGACTGCTTCATTATCTGAGGAGTTGTGAATGGCACTAAACACTGTGCCGTCATCAGCGAACATCCCCATTTCTGACCTTATGTTCGAAGGAAGGTCATTGATGAAGCAGCTGAAGATGGTTGGGCCTAGGACACTGCCCTGAGGAACTCCTGCAGTGATGTCCTGGGGCTGTGATGATTGACCTTCAACCACCATAACCATCTTCCTTTGTGCTAGGTATGACTCCAGCCAGTGGAGCGTTCTCCCCGATTCCCATTGACTTCAGTTTTACTAGGGCTCCTTGATGCCACACAGTCAAATGCTGCCTTGATGTCAAGGGCAGTCACTCTCGCCTCACCTCTGGAATTCAGCTCCTTTGTCCATGTTTGGACCAGAGCTGTAATGAGGTCGGGAGCCGAGTTGTTTGCCCCACTTCATTGCTCTAGAACTAAATCAAGCCATGCGTCTTTCATCATTTGACTAGAAACATACCGATCAGCAAGCAGTCCTGGGTGCATTCTAAAAATTGTTCCCTATCTTTCTCACTTGTATTACCTTTATCCCAGTCTATTTTAGGACAGTTAACAGCACTCGATATTATTGCCCTGTTGTTCTTCTATATCTCCGTGAACTGTCTACAAATTGTTTCCTCTATCTCCACTGCTTGGTGGCCTGAAATTCACACTGCAATTGCACCATCGTCCTTCCTATTCCTGAATTCTATCTATATGGATTTTGCTTGAACACAATCTCCTAGAGCATCCTTACATTCTAGCACTGCCATCCAGACACTTTTCCCCCTCTCTATTTTCCTGAAAATGTTATAATCCTCAAGATAGTAAAATGGTCACACTCATGCAAAAAGAATTACAGCCATTGATTATTACCCACTGCCTTCTAAAAATTGGAAGATTTGTAATTTTTTTGTATATACACACACATGTATAGAATTTTTATTTATTCACAATTTTTATTTTAAAAATCCACACATTATAATCACCTATCAATTCTGTTGAATCCTCAAAGAATTCCAATAAGTTTGTTAAGCAGGACCCTGAATACTTAAAATGTATTCTGATAGCTCTTTTATAATATCCCCTGCCTTCATACTATAATTAATCAAAACAGCCCTACAATTACTGAAATATTAATAATGTTATAGTCTTCAGATACTAAACCCTATAAGTAATTGTTTTTCTTATAATGCTCTCCAGTGTTTTCATACAATTCTGATTTCAGCAAATTAGGATCACAGCTATGAACCTACATGCGTCCACTCTGTGGTGATGTGCTCTCGTGCTACAAGTAACTATGTTATTGTGCCTAGCCGCAATGCAGATGTTCAACGTAAATGTGGTGATGAGAAGCAACATTACCGTTAGGGTTAAGGTGCTCTGGATTATACATTTGAACCTTTTGACCATGAACAATTTCTAAATATAATTAAAGTAGAAAAGCAATGGAAAGCACACTACAGAGTGAGCTGGCAATGGAGCAAGAACGGTACTTCTAGAGCGGGAGTTTGGCTGGAATGAGCAGGGGGGAAAGGAGGAACAGAGTAATTTAATTGAAATGCAAGTACATAAAGAATAAAAACTTAAAACATAACTATAGCTTAATTAAGATTTATTGTCAAAAGGCATTGCAAGAAGGGACATTGATGTACCGTTCATGCAGGATGGAAAGTTTTGAATTGCAGACATTAACCCAGACAAACACATCTGTAGGAAGTGTCTCCAACTGAAATTACCCGAGTTCAAGATTGCAAATGCGAAGTTTGAGAAAGTCTGAAACATCAGGAAAAAGTGAGAGGCTTTAGAGTTTCAGTGGGTAATCACCCCACCGTACCCACCGAGATAGGGAGCCGGCAGCGGTCGAGGAAGCAGTGGCGACTATCCATAGGTCAGGGAAAGCAACAGGTTAGAGCAGAAATACCTAGAGCAAATTATCCTCTCCAAGTTTAAAACACTGTATTTCTGTGGAGACAATAAGGATCTGCCAGGACAATCAAATGGATTACAATGGCACCAAAAACATAAGGGCCCAGATTTTGCAGTAGAAATAATGGGGAGGGTATCAGCATTCACCATTATTAAAGGAGTACATCAGACAGCATATCCGCAAATGCACAGTTAAACACGGAAATCAGGAAGTTGCTGTCCAAGTTGCCCTGCTCCTCCAGAGGCTTCACTACACCGGTATCTCGCCGAGAGACTTGGTATTCAAATACATGGAAGGGCGTGAATTTGCAGTACTTACTTGATAGGTACCCACTAAACACGGCAGAAAAGGTTAGGGCTTGTCCATTCAAATATAAATGTATTTTTAATGGCGTAATTAACAGTAATTAAGTCTTAATTACTGCCAAACCACCTCTCTGGCACTGAAAAATTACTTTTACAAGTGTGCAGTTTCATTCCTTCAGATTTTAATTATTGTTGGAGATTTAAAAACATTTTTTTGACTTTTTCCTTCTGTCTCTTTTATCTCTTAATCCTATCTTTCTTTCCTCTCCTTATTTCACTTTTGGTACATGATTCTTCCTGGCTTAGGCTCTGCATGTCTCAGTAAGGATTCTTCAATCGAATTGGTTAAGGACACACACCATTGCTTTCCCTGTTCACACAGGTCCCAGATCCCCCTTAGAGTGAGCTCTCTAATAACTGCAAGTTCCAGTGCAAAAGCCCACACACAAAGTCTGTGGGCAAGTGTAAACGTAATGAATGGTTATTGCCATTCATTCATTGCTGACCGCAAAATCCGGACCAAGATGACTCGGAAAGGGGGGGGGGGGAGGAGATTAGCAATTCAGTTAGAAATACAGTCATAATAAGCACACGACAGTCAAGAGGTAAGGACATTATCTTTTGCAGTCCAGACAGAGTGTCCCAGATTCTTTGCTGCCTTCCAGATGTTAGGGTAAGGAACAATTTCCATTTATAGTGTGTCGGAATACAACCCATCACAGGCGCATAATCAAACAGAAAATTGACACTGAGCCATAGAAAGAGATATTAGATAGGGAGATTAAAAGGTTAATCAAAGATAAATTTTAAGAAAGTCATAAAGGAGGAGAGAGACGTGGAGAGGTTTAGGGAAGGGATTCCAGAGTTTAGGACCTAGATGGCAGAAGGCACGGCCCCCAATGGTGAGGTGAAGGGTGTGGGGGATGTGCAAGAGGCCAGAGTTGGAGGAATACAGAATACTCAAAGCATTGTAGGGCTGGAGGAGGTTACAGGTATAGGGGTTGGGAGGTCGTGGAGGGAAATTGAACACGAGGATGAGCGCTTTAAATTTGAGGCAGCGGTGGACTGGTAGCTAACGTAGGTCATTGACACGGGTGATGGGTGAATAGGACTTGGTGCTAGTTAGAAAAGGAGCAGAGTTTTGGATGAGCTTAAGTTGATGGAGGGTTGAAAATTGGAGGTCAACTAAGAGAGCACTGTAATATTTGAGTTTGGAACTAACAAAAGCATAGATGAGGGTTTCAACAGCAGAGAGACAGAGGGTGAGACTGTCAATATTAGTGGTGGAGGTAGGCGGTCTTGGTGCAGGAGAAGATATGGGATCAGAAGCTCAGCTCAGGGTCAAATAAAGCACCGAGGTTATGAACAGTCTGATTCAGACTGAGACAGTGGCCAGGGAGAGGGATGGAATTGGTGGCGAGAGAATGGAGTTTATGGCAAGGGCAGAAGTCAATGGCTGTGGTGTTCCCAATATTTAATTGGAGGAAATTGTGGCTCATCCAGAACTAAATGTCGGACAAGCAGGCCGACACCACAAAGGCAGTGGAGGGGTTGAGAGAGGTAGTGGTGGGACAGAGCTGGGTTGCATCAGTGTACATGTGGAACCTGATGTCGGTCTTTGGTGGATGTCGCAGAAGGGCAGCATGTAAATGAGTAATAGGAGGAGGCCAAGGACACATCTTTGGGGGACTCTAGAAGTAACAGTGTGGAAAGAAACATTACGGAAAGGATGGAAAAATGTTACAGAAGAGGGAGAGGGGGGAGCTGCTCATCATGGCCTAGGTGTGAGCTATCGATATAGGAAAGGAAGAGCCTAAAGTTCTGCAAAAGGAGTTTGAGCGATTAGGAAGCAGGATTAGGCACAGGACTTCAAGTATTGTAATCTCCAGATTACTCCCTCAACCACGTGGTACAGTAGGGATGATTAGTGTGCTCAGCACATGGCTAAAGGGGTGGCGTCAAGAAGAGAGTTACCGTTTTATGGGGCATTCACACCAGTTCTGGCGAATGTGGGAGCTATTCTGCAAGGACGGTCTGAACAGGAAGGAAGCTAATGTACTTGGAAGACAAATAAATAAGGAAATGAAAAGTAATTTAAATTAGGAAGGAAGCAAGCAGGGAAAATAAAAGCCATTAGAAAGAGCAAGTAGAAATAGATATGGTTAATATACAAAAAGAATTTAGCAAAAGGAAAGCATGCAGAGGAATAGAGAGTAGAAGAGGTAAATCAAATCGATCAGTTATAAGGAAAAGACTGGAATAAACCAAAACCAACTTGAACAAAAAAAGGAAAAGGAGTAGCATTAAATACAAACAAAAAAAGATAAAATGCAAATGCATGCACTGCAATGCTCACAGCATAAACCTGGGAATTAGAAGAAATCATGTTACAGGAAGATACAGAATTAATAGCACCAACAGGAACTTGGCTAAAAACTGGGCAGGAGTGGAAAATAAACAAGTCAGTCAGGTTATAATATTTTTAGGATGGACGGAATAGGTAAAAAAAGGAGTGGCAATACTTCTGAAGGAGGGAGTACATGCTACAGAGGACTGGTATACACAAAAAAAAGGTTTAGAGTCAATGGGCCAGAATTTATTGTAGTCAGCGAACGAACGGCCCTTGCCTGTTTAAATTCCATGAGCTTTTGCACGGCAAGTTGTTGCAAGTGGAAGATCAAAATGGTGTGGCACTTTCTAGAGGGCATCTGAGACCTGTGTGAACAGGCAAGCAACTGTGCATCTCCTTAACCAATCAGACTGAACTATTTTTAATATACAGCGAAGAGTCTGAACGAGGGAGTGCAAGTTAGAGTCGTGAATTTAATGTCAAGTCAGGTACAGAACGCAAAATAAAGAGGGTAAGAAAGATTGGAGAGAGAGAGCGATAAAAGAGACAGAAAGAGTTAAAAAAAAAGTAATGAACATTTTTATTAAAAAAAAATCTCCAACAACAATTAAAGCTGAAAAAATGAGACTCCACACTTGTAAAACTTAATTTTCATTCCCAGAAAGGTTATTTGGCAGTAATTAAGACTTATTGCACCGTTAAAAAGGGTACTTAGATTGAATGGACAACCCCCAACTCCTGTGGCAAGTTTAATTCATATCGATCATGCAAGTACAGGAACTTCATGCCATTCAATGCATTTCAACGGTGAGTCAGACAGCGAGATGTCTTTTTCAGGAAGCTAACAGCACAGCGGCGTATCTCAGACAGCAACTTCTGTATTTTCGCATTTAGTCACGCATCTGCTCTCGCCTGAAGTTGCTGTACGATTTGTGTATAAATAACAGTGAGCGCCATTAGCCTCACCGTTACTTTGACAGTAAATTCTGGCCCCATATGGTTAAAGATCAGAAGAAAAAAAGGGATTGTTACATTATTGGAATTGTTCTACAGACCTCTAATTGTTGGAGGAAAGTGGAAAAGGTAACCTGCAGTCGTATCAGTGAGATGAATAGGAACAATTATTCTTCTAGGAGATCTTAATTACTCACTCACTGATTGGAACAGGGAGGGAATAAACAGAGAAAAAGGGAATGGAATTCCTAAAATGTATGCCGAACTCCTTCCTCACACAGTATGTTCATATGCCTGCAAGTGGAGGGGTGTTAGCAGTAATGAAATAGATCAGGTCGATCAATGAAATGTGGATGAGCACTTCAGCAGTACAGACCATAATATGGTATGCTTGGTGGTTAAAATAACAAGGGAAAATGTTAGTACAAAGAAATGGACGCCAAACTGGAATGAGGCTGATTTTAGAAAGATTGAGAGTGAGCAAGCTGAGGTGAATTGGAAAGATAAATTGGCATACTGGACTGCAGATCAACAATGGAATGCTTTTAAAAGAGGAGATTGCAAAGATTCACAATAAAGTGGTTAGAAGTGGGTTCCATTCTGGGTCTCCTTCTGTTTACTATGTACAGCACTAATTTGGATATAGGGCATGGGGAAGTGGCGTCCAAATTTGCAGACAACCCTAAAATAGAAGACACAGTTAATAATTATTAGGACCAAAGGAAGCTGCAAGGAGATTGGCAAAAATGTCAAAATGGGCAAAAAAGGGGCAGATGGAAGTCAATGTGAAGAAATGTGAGGCAGTACATTTTGGTAAAAAAATAATTTTACTTTGAATGGGGGACAGCTGAGTGATATGAAAGAGCAGAGGGATTTGGGGGTTCAGATTCAGAAGATGTTGCCACATTGATCAGTATGTTTCCTGCCCAACGAGGAAGGAGGCATTGCTGGATCTAGTCCTGGGGAATGAAGATCTAGTACAGAATCTCACAGTCGAGGAGCACCTTGGGAATAATGATCATAGTATTGTAAGGTTTAGATTAGTTAAGGAGAAGGCCAAGGAGCAATCTAGAATAAAAATATTTAACTGGAGGGCTAATTTCAGCAAATTAAGGGGGGATCTGGCCTGGGTAAATTCGAGTCAAAGACTGGCAGGCAGAAATGTAATGGAGCAATGGGCAGCCTTTTAAAAGGAGATGTTCCAGGTACAATCCCCACAAGGGGAAAAAAGGGAGGACAACCAAAGCCAGAGCTCCCTGGATGACGAAGGAGTTGGAGAGTGGGATGAAGAAAAAGGAGGTGTATGACAAATGTCAACTTGATAATACAAGGGATAATCAGGATGAATATAAAAAGTACAAAGGAAAAGTGAAAAAAGGGGGCAAAGAGACATTACAAGAATAGATAGGTGGCTAACAAAGGGGAATCCAAAGGTCTTCTATTAGGTACAGTAACAGTGAAAGGGTTGTCAAGAGAGGTGCGGCCAATTGGGGACCTAAATAGAGATCTATTGGTGGAGGCAGAAGGCATGGCTGAGGTACTATATCAGTACTTTGCATCGGTGTTTACCAAGGAAGAGGACTTTGCCAAAGCTACGGTAAACGAGGAGGTTGCCGAGATACTGGATGAGATAAAAATAGATAGAGGTACTAGGAAGGTTGGCCGTACTTAAAATAGATAAGTCATGTGGTCCGGATAGGATGCATGCTAGATTGCAGAAGGGTAGAAATTGCAGAGGTGCTGGCTACAATCTTCCAATCCTCCTTAGATACAGGGGTGGTGCCAAAGGACTGAAGGATTGCAAATGTTATACCCTTGCTCAAAAAATGAGGATAAACCTGGCAATTACAGGCCAGTCAGTTTAACATCAGTGGCGAGGAAGATTTTAGAAACAATTTTTGGGGTATGGTAGCATAGTGGTTATGTTACTGGACTAGTAATCCAGAGGCATGGACTAATGAACCAAAGATACGAGTTCAAATCCCACCACAGCAGCTGGGGAATTTAAATTCAGTTAATTAAATAAATCTGGAATACAAAGCTAGTATCAGTAATGGTTACCATGAAACTCCAGATTGTCGCAAAAACCCGTGTGGTTCACAAATGTCCTTTGCAAAAAAAATCTGCCATCCTTACCCGGTCTGGCCTATATGTGACTCTAGAGCCACAGCAATGTGGTTGACTCGTAACTGCCCTCTGAAATGGCCTAGCAGCCACTCAGTTGTAACAAACCACTACGAAAAACAATAATGGCCCGTTATTTTCCGATCGGAGGCTTCCTGCGTGCGGAGGCCTCCGATCTGGAAAAAATCTACGCCCTTACCCGAGGGCTCCGGAGGTCTGGACATTTCCACTCCTGGGCCTCTGCTCTACGAAATGCGCAGGGCCCACATATCCCAGGGGCGCAGGCAGTTCGCAAGCATCCCTGGGATCACGTGGGCCATGGGGAACCAATGGAAGAAGGGAATCCCCCTTCATACTTTTGACAGCTTAGACCTGTCAAAAGTATGAATGGGGATCACTCAAAAAAAACTAAATTTTAAAAAATCACATTTTTAAAATTAGTTAAAATTACATTAAATATTTTAAACAAAAACAGTTTTTTATGGGGCTAAAAATAAACTTACCTTTTTAAAAAAAAGTATTTTAAAATTATAAATGAGTGAAAAAAAGTTATTTTTTTTACTTTTTTAAACTCTTATGCTGATAAACCAGGCGTAAGATTTTTAAGGGATTTTAGCGGGCGGAGGTTCTGCAGAAAGCGGAACACTCCATTCGCAGAGGCCCTTCTCTTGTGCAGGCGTGCGATCTGTCAAGAGGCTTGATAGATCGGAAGTGCCGGTTTTCAGCGTTCGCATGCCTGAAACCTGCACTTGCGAGGTCCCTACGGGTGTGTACACAGCTCGTACACACCCATAGGGATCGGAAAATACGGGCCATTAAGAATAAACCGAACAGACCACCCGGCATCGACCTGGGAATCGGATTTTGATACGACAAAGGCACGCCTAATCCAACTCGACCCTGCAAAGTCCTTCTCACCAACATTTGGTGACTTGTGCCAAAATTGGGACAGCTGTCCCACAAACTAGTCAAGCAACAACCTGACATAGTCATACTCACAGCATCTTACCTTTCAACCAACATCCCAGACACCTCCATCACCATCTCTGGGTATGTCCTGTTCCACAGGCAGGTCAGACCCACCAGAGGTGGCGGCACAGTGGTATACAGTCGGGCAGGAGTGGCCCTGGGAGTCCTCAACATTGAGTCCGGACCCCATGGGGCTGCTAAGTGGCAAGTAACATTTGCACCACACAAGTGCTGGGCAATGACCATCTCCAAAAAGAGAAAATCTAACCACCTCCCCTTGGCATTCAATGGCATTACCATCGTCGAATCCCCCACCATCAACATCTTGGGGGGGGGGGGGGGGGGGGTTCACCATTGACCAGAAACTTAATTGGACCAGCCACATAAATACTGTGGCAACAAGAGCAGGTCAGTGGCTGGGTATTCTGCGGCGAGTGTCTCACCTCCTGACTCTCCAAAGCCTTTCCACCATCTACAAGGCACAAGTCAGGAGTGCGATGGAATACTCTCCACTTGCCTGGATGAGTACAGCTCCAACAACATTCAAGAAACTCAACACCATCAAGGACAAAGCAGCCCGCTTGATCGGTACCCCATCCACCACCTTAAACATTCACCCCCTCCACCACCAGCGCATCGTGTCTGCAGTGTGTACTATCTACAAGATGCACTGCAGCAACTCACCAAGGCGTCTTCGGCAGCACCTCCCAAACCCACAACCTCTACCACCTAGAAGGATAAGGGCAGCAGGTGCATGGAACACCATGACCTCCAAGTTCCCCTCCAAGTCACACACCATTCCGACTTGGAAATATAACGCTGTTCCTTCATCGTCGCTGGGTGAGAATCATAGAACTCCCTACCTAACAGCACTGTGGGAGTACCTTCACAACACAGACTGCCGCGGTTCAAGAATTATGGGGTGAAAGGCGAGGACAAGGGGAACCCTATCGTGGTTCCGGGAGGGAGGTCCATCTCCGACTCTTCCCTTCCTCGACTTCTCCGTCTCCATCTCTGGGGATAGGTTATTGACCAACATTCACTACAAGCCCACCGACTCCCACAGCTACCTGGACTACACTTCCTCCCACCCCGCCTCCTGTAAGGACTCTATTCCATTCTCCCAGTTTCTCCGTCTCCACCCCATCTGCTCCAACGATGCCACCTTCCACACCAGTGCTTCTGGCATGTCTTCCTTTTTCCTCAACCGAGGATTCCCCTCTACCGTGGTTGACATGGCCCTCGACCATGTCCGTTCTATCTCCCACACTTCTGCCCTCGCCCCTGCCCCTCCCTCCCGGAACCACGATAGGGTTCCCCTTGTCCTCACCTTTCATCCCACCAGCCTCCACATTCAACGGATCATCCTCCGCCACCTCCAACGTGATCCCACCACCAAACGCATCTTCCCCTCCCCTTTCAGTATTCCGTAGGGCCCGCTCCCTCTGAGACACACTAGTCCACTCCTCTATCACCCCCAGCACCCCTTCCCCCAGCACCTACCCGTGCAAGCGCAGGAGATGCAACACCTGCCCTTATACCTCCCCCCTTCCCACTGTCCAGGGCCCCAAACACCACTGTATTCGCTGCTCACGATGTGGTCTCCTCTACATTGGGGAGACCAAATGCAGATTGGGTGACCGCTTTGTGGAACATCTCCGTTCAGTCCGTAAGGATGACCCCGAGCTTCCGGTCGCCTGTCATTTTAATTCACCACCCCATTCCCACTCAGACCTCACTGTACTCGGGCTCTTGCATTGTTCCACGGAAGCTCAGCGTAAGCTCGAGGAACAGCACCGCATCTTCCGATTAGGCACTTAACAGCCTTCCGGACTCAATATCGAGTTCAACAATTTCAGATCAGAACCTCGGCCCCCATTACATTTTTACTTATTTTTTATCCACTCCTTTGTTTTGGCCCTTTCCCCCCCCCCTTTTTTTCTCTCCCACACCTAATCTTGAGCCATCTTTTGTCTCCACTAGTCCTATCACCATCTCGTCTCGTTTTGAATACCTCTTAATGTGTCTTCACTTCTCTTCTGTTCTCTCCCAGCCTGGCCTCTTAATCTATTTCATTTCCTGTGCTTTTCCAGTCTTGACAAAGGGTTTGACCCGAAATGTTGACTCTATTTTCTCTCCACGGATGTTGCCTGGCCTGCTGAGTTTTTCCAGCATTTTCTGTTGTTATTTTGGATTTCCAGCATCTGCAGTATTTTACTATCGTAAGAGAGTTGTGATGAATGGCTGTTTTTCAAACTGGAAGGAGGTATGCAGTGGAGCTCCCCAAGGTTCAGTACTAGTACCACTGTTGTCTTTGATATATGTTAATGACTTGGACTTGGGGGTACATGGCACAATTTCAAAATCTGCAGATGACACAGAACTTGGAAGTGTAATAAACACTGAGGAAGATAATAATAGAATTCTAAGAGGACACAGACAGGCTGGTGGAATGGGAGGACACAAGGTAGATGAAATTCAACGCAGAAAAGTATGAGGTGTTGCATTTTGGTAGGAACAATGAGGAGACAATACATGCTAAATAGTACTACTTTAAAAGGGGTGCAAGAAGAGAGACCTAGGGTGCTGGTGCACAAATTGTTGAACTTGGCAGGACAGGTTAGCAAAGCAGTTAATCAAGCATATGGGACCATGGGCTTTATAAATAGAGGCAAAGAGTACTAAAGCCAGGAAGTTATGCTAAACCTATATAAAACACTAGTTCGGCCCCAACTGGAGTACTGTGTCTAATTCTGGGCACCACACTTTAGGAAGGATGTGAAGGCTTTGGGAGAGGGTCCAGAAGAAATTTTCTAGAATGGTTCCAGGGATGAGGGAATACAGTTATATGGATAGACTGAAGAAGCTGGGGTTGTTCTCCTTAGAGCAGAGAAGGCCAAGAGGAGATTTAAAAGAGGTGTTTAAAATTGTGAAAGGTTTAGATAGAGTAAATAAAGAGAAACTGTTTCCAATGGCTGAAGGGTCAATGACCAGAGGGCACAGATTTAAGCTGATTGGCAAATGTACCAGAGGCGACGTGAGGAAAAACTTTTTACGCCAACATGTGGTTAGGATTTGTAATGCACTGCATGATAGGATGGTGGATACAGATTCAATAGTAGCCTTCAAAAGGGAATTGGACAAATACTTGAAGAAAAAATTGCAAGGATATGGGGAAAGAGCGGGGGAGTGGGACTAACTGGATTGCTCTTCGAAAGAGCCGGCGCAGACGCGATGGGCCAAGTGGCCTCTTTCTGTGCTGTACTATTCTATGATTACTAATAAAGCATAAACATACATCACTTCAGTTCTTTCATTACCATGAAATCAACTACATATAGATAATACAATGTGTAGCCCCATTTATACTTGACTATCGATTCTCATTGTTGCAAAACTGCAGCTAGCCTCTCAAAATTGGTTATTTATAAACTGAACAATTATTTACCTGAACTGTGCTTTTCATATACAGTTAAAAACATGCACTCTTTCAACTTTGGGATACAAAGCAGGAAATTCACATCAGAATGGTTATTGTGAAAATTCTGCAGTTTACTATGGATATGGAAAATGAAGACGAAGAACACATTTTAATATCAATGACACATGAAATGAATCTGGCGAGCCCTGGAAGATTATATTCTTTTGGCAATTCTGATGCAAATTGATTGCAATAACTACCGGGTGTTCAACATGAATGATGTAGACATTTTTTTTTTTTTTTTTTGTAATTTAACCGAAAATGTTATACTTCATTTGATTAAAATATAGTAGTTTGACTGAATTTATGTAGTGTTCGTGTGTATGCCAAGATCTGTAACTTTCCTTCTTATTTAGGACAATTACTCTACCATCAAATGAAACAAGCCTGAGCAGAACATTAAGCTTATTGTAATAAACTGGCAGTTGCAGTATAATTAGTAACAATGCCAGACATGGTAATGGCAGTCATGTGATGTTCAGTTTTGACTGATATAAAAATCAAACAAAAATGAGAAGAATGGCATTTTCAAGTACAAAAATGTATAAAGCTCACAAAAATCTTCATTGAGGACTATCAATTAAAAAGTTAAATAAACTTTAACTGAGCTTTTGTGGGTTTTCAGCAGAACTATTGTTTTAAACACTCCACTGGTAACTGACCATTTCCGACAACTCTGCAAACTGTTTTCTTGGCTTACTTAAACAGTTGGTTAAGACAGTGAATAGCTGGGCCACACAAACCAGGAAGGCCCAAGGTTTGATTCCAGTCTTTGCTGAGTTAGCTGAACTCAGCCAGGGCAGTAGAGGCACTACCTTAGCACCTCTGGATTAAGGATGGTGAAATCTATTATTAAGGACGCGGTAACAGGGCACTTATAAAATAATACAGGAAACTCTCGATTTACCGGCACCTAAATAACCGGAAATCTCTGTTAGCCGGCAAAATTCAGGAGTAGGTTCAGGTAAGTTTTACTTCCTATTAGTGGCCGCTCCTGGATCTGTGGCTGTGTAGCCGGGTTCCTGCGCTTGTTGCTAAGCAACAGGGACGCTTGGTCTGTGGCCGGGGTTCCTGCACCTGTTGCTAAGCAACAGGGAAGCCTGGATTTGTTGCTGTGTACGGCACTCTCGTACCTTTTACTATACCTCTCTGTAATCGGACTTTTTGATAAACCGGCACCACGCCAGTCCCGGATAAAAAAGTGTTTCCTGTAATAGGGTTGGGCAGAGTCAACACGGATTTATGAAAGGGAAATTGTGTTTGATGAATCTGCGAGAGTTTTTTGAGGTTGTAACTAGCAGAATAGATAAGGGGGAACCAGTGGATGTGGTGTATTTGGATTTTCGGAAGGCATTTGTTATTGTGCCACATAAGAGGTTATTAAACAAAATTAGGCTCACGGGATTGGGGATAATATACTAGCATGGATTGAGAATTGGTTAATGGGCAGAAGAGAGAGAGAGTAGGAATAAATGGGTAATTTTCGGGTTGGTTCTAGACTCCCCAGCCAGGGGAAACATCCTCCCCGCATCTACCCAGTCAAGCACTATGTTTCAATGAGATCAGCTCTCATTCTTCTAGACTCCAGAGAATATAGGCCTAATCTACTCAATCTCTCCTCATAGGACAAACACCCCCAATCCCAGGAATCAGTCTGGTGAACCTTCGTTGCACTCCCTCTATGGCAAGTATATCCTTCCTTAGGTAAGGAGACCAAAAATGTACACAATACTCCAGGTGTGGTCTCACCAGGGCCCTATATAATTGCAGTAAGATATCTTTACTCTTATACTCAAATCCTCTTGTAATAAAGATCAATATACCATTTGCGTTCCTAATTGCTTGCTGTACCTGCATGTTAACTTTCAGTGATTCGTGTACAAGGACACCCAGGTCCCTCTGAACACCAACATTTCCCAATCTCTCACCATTTAAAAAATACTCTGCTTTTCTATTTTTCCTACCAAAGTGGATAACTTCACATTTCTCCCACATTATATTCCATTTACCATGTTCTTGCCCACTCACTTAGCCTGTCTATATCCCCTTGAAGCCGCTTTGCATCCTCCTCACAACTTACATTCCCACTTAGCTTTGTATCATCAGCAAACTTGGATGTATTACATTTGGTTCCCTCATCCAAATCATTGATATAGATTGTGAATAGCTGAGGCCCAAGGACTGATCCTTGCGGTACCCCACTAGTTACAGCCTGCCAACCCGAAGATGATCATGTTTATTAGCAGGAAAAATGTTCCAATACATATTTCAGTACAGGAAACAGAAATAAAAATTCTTAGAACCTCAAGGTTTTTATGAGATTGCAGGTCTATTTATAGAGGATCATTGAAACACACCAAATGAATCTGGGCAGTTAACTCACAAACACATCTTATTTATATCACACATTTAACGATTTTAGTCATTTCGTTTTTATTCTGTTACTAAGCCAACAATTACTTTACTTTGTGGGAACTTACCAACTATATAAGATTGCTGCATGATCTAAAATATAAACCATCTATAACATGATGTAATTATGAAGCAGCTGAGTGCAATGCCCCAACAGCTGGCTGATGTGCATATTACAGACCAGTAACGATTAGGGCTTTTATTTTGTAGTGCATTATCAAGCAGACCCTCAGCTGTGTGTAGTTTGTGTGATACTTATCACACTAGATGCAAATAATTCCTGGTTTTAGAAATAATTCAAAAACAAATTAGCAACCTACAATGCACATGTAGTTTAACATGCTCCACCTTACATTACCACAATATAATTCAGTATTTAAAAAATTGAGGATAACTATTATTTGTGTCTCTAAGTGTCTTTTTTTGCAGGTGCCCTTTTTTTTGGGAGTCTCCATTTATACAGGTTTCACTGTACTGAACTCACAAGTGATATTCCTCTGAAATAAAACTAAGTTTAGGGCAAAGTGATATTCCTCTGAAATAAAACTAAGTTTAGGGCAAAGTAGAGAGAGTTGGATGGAGGGGACAAAGTAGAGGAACAGAATGATGCAAGTGCACTATAATGTTGTCCTTTCACATTGTTGGAATGTTTGAATCAAACCTTCTGGAATGAAAGATTCATCTCCACGGTTCAGAAGTAAAACTAGTTGGGGAAGCTGCTAACAAAGTTCCTAGCAAATCTGTATAAAAGACTCCAAACTTAGCAATCTTACTTGGAGCTTGGTGATCCAGCTATTTCACCCCAAAATTATGAAAGGGATTGATAAACTTTTCAAAGTTTTCATGCTAATGAAAGATTCAAAAATTAAATTGGCATAATTTATAAATTTGTCTACTCCTGATAATTTGAAGTAATTTTTAGTACTAAAAAACCCCCCAAATAATCCACTAATTTGTAGCAAGTCATGTAAATAATACAGCAAAATGGAATTTAGAACTCAAAAGTATGAATTATCAGGAGAATTGAAATAAGCAACTTCAAGTTAAGAAAAAAGGATACAGTGCCATGTGGTGGGAAGGCAGAGGTCAACTAAAACGTAGTGCGTCAAATGGCCTTTTCCGGTTTCTAAATTACCTATATTGTGCTTTATTACAGCTTAATTCAAATCAAAAAGAGATGTACACTAGCACATTTTGTACATTAGCAATCACATTAAAAAGTGCCAATGATAAATTGCAGTGTTTTGCAAAAGTTTTCCAAAAAACAATTGTCTAATAGCTGAATGACCAATTCGAGGAATGCCAGCAACTACAGACCTAAAGCACTACATGTCTATCTAGAAAACCAAAGCTAAAGTGTTACAAATGCCAGCCATGCAAACTTGGGTGAGAGTTTCACCAATCTTAACCTAGTCACCTGTGGAAGGTAGACAAATGGTCCAAGGCACTTCTCAAACTGATCAAGAACATTCCTTGGTAGATTATAAATAGGCATGATGTGTTCTCTCGCCTGGATCATACACCTTTCCAACTGAACAGATGTGTGTTGCTAACTTCAGGCTGGGTAGATAATATTGGATTTTGAAAAAAAGACAATGAGGGAGTTAAGAGATAAAAACTGAAAATGCTGTAAAAACAAAAGACAGATTAACATTTTGTTATAAGACCCTTCTTCAGAACTGAAAGCTGAAAGATAGGGTTGAAGATGAAAAAAGGAGAAGCGATGGTGAAGAAGAAACAGATACTTCAAATCACTAAGGAGTTGTTAATGGGTTCAGTGATCTGCAAACTTCTAATAGAGAAGCAAGAACCTGTTAAAAGATCATCACTGAAGCAATGAAAAAAACATGAGAAAAACAATTGTGCAAATAGTCAAGTTGGTGAAAAGCATAAGATCTGAAATTAAAGACATGAAGCATATGGTAGGTCCACCAGTCCCAAAAGGAGACACTATTATGCTAGACGCTGTCAGCGCTGTGCTGACAAAATTATATCCTTTCTCATCAACTAAGGTTGAACAGTGACTGACAGACCCTTAATTGTGTGCACCCTATTTTCCATGTCTCTGTTCTCACACCATCACCCTCCTCTCTCAACCATGACAGAACTGCGCCCCAACCACCGGTCTTCACTTTCCACCCACTAGCCTCCACATTTGCCAGATTACCTACTATCTACAACATGATCCCAACACCATGCATATTTTCCATTCTCCTCCCTGCTTTCTAGGTGGACCATTCCCTCTAGGATACCCTTGTTCATTCTTCCAGCACCCCAAGTTCCAGCTGTCCTTCTTCTGGCATTTTCCTATGCAAATGCAGCAGCTGCAATATCTGTCCATTCACTATTATCCAGGGCCTCAAATACACAGCAATGTATGAGTATTTCTTCCAATGTAGAATGCTGTATTTGCTGCTCATTTCTTCTAAATTAGGAATATCAAATGCAGATTAGTTGACCACCTCCAAGGGTCTGGCGAGAATGAGGAACTTAAAGAAATTATTATTAGTAAAGAAAACAGTACAGGTAGACTATCCTTTATCCGAACTTCCAAAAACCGAAAACCTCTAAAAACCGAAAGTTTTTTTGTTCAGCGTAAGTCGTGCGCACGACATGACCAGAGTGGCGCACGACTTACGCTGAGCAGGGCAGAGGGTCACAGAGTTCCCTCCTGGGTAGGAGATTGCAGGCCGAGCCGGGCAGTGTGAAGGTGGTACCGGGAGAGTGAACCCAACAATACAGCGGCCCGTCCGATAGCTGCAGCGGCCCGTCCGATATTCTTTTCTCCCGACCCCCGCCCCCCCCCCCCCGACCCGTCCGATATTCTTTTCTCCCCCCCACCCGACCCCCAACCTGATTTGCGGGCCAGCTTAGTAGGAGTCAGCCGATATCCGGCTTTCCAGAGAAGCAGGAAGGGGAATGAGACATGGAACAGTCACAAGAGGTAGCCTGAACTTTTACAATTTATATTAAATACAAATTTCCCAGTCTTATAATACCTTCTGAAATCCGAAAAATTCCGAAAACCGAAACTCAGCTGGTCCCAAGGCTTTCGGATAAGGGATAGTGTACCTGTACTAGCAAAATTAATGGGACTAAAAGTCGATAAATCCCAAGGACCGGATGACCTACATCCTAGGGTTTTGAAAGAGGTGGCCATTGGGATAGTGGACGCATTGGTTGTCATCTTCCAAAATTCTATAGATTCTGGAACGGTTCCTGCAGATTGGAGGATAGCAAATGTAACCCCGCTATTTAAGAAAGGAGGGAAGAGAGAGAAAACGGGGAACTACAGACCCGTTAGCCTCACATCAGTAGTTGGGAAAAGGCTGGAATCTATTATAAAGGATGCAATAACTGGGCACTTAGAAACTAATAGTAAGATTGGGCAGAGTCAACATGGATTTATGAAAGGGAAATCCTATTTGACAAACCTATTGGAGTTCTTTGAGGATGTAACTTTTCTTCTTAGGCAGTCCCTCGGAACCGAGGATGACTTGCTTCCACATTAAAAATGAGTTCGCAGGTGACTGATTAGTCCAATGCGGGACCTACAGTCTCTGTCACAGGTGGGGCAGACGGTGGCTGAAGGGGCGGGTGGGTGGGGCGTCCGGGTTGACGTGCGCTCCCTGCGCTTGGCTTCCGCCTGCTCCCGGCGAAGAGACTCGAGGTGTTCGGCGCCTTCCCGGATGCTTCTCCTCCACTTTGTGCAGTCTTGGGCCAGGGAGTAACTAGTGGAGTAGACAAAGAGGAACCAGTAGATGTGGTGTATCTGGATTTTCAGAAGGCCTTCAATAAGGTCCCACACAAGAGGTTGGTGAACAAAATTAGAGCACATGGAATTGGGGGTAATATACTAGCACGGATTGAGAATTAGTTAACAGACAGAAAAGAGAGAGTAGGGATAAACCGGTCTTTTTCAGGATGGCAGGCTGTGACTATGGGGTACCGCAGGGATCAGTGCTTGGGCCCCAGCTATTCACAATCTATATCAATGATTTGGATGAGGGGACTAAATGTAACATTTCCAAATTTGCTGATGATACAAAGCTAGGTGGCAGTGTCAGTTGTGAGGATGCTTCAAGGGGATCTTGACAGGCTCAGTGAGTGGGTGAGAACATGGCAGATGAAATATAATGTGGATAAATGTGAAGTTATCCACTTTGGTAGAAAAAACAGAGAGGCAGAGTATTTCCTAAATGTTGAAAGATTGGGGAATGCAGATGCTCAAAGGGACCTGGGTGTCCTTGTACATGAGACACTGAAAGTGAATGTGTAGGTGCAGCAAGCCATTAGGAAGGCAAATGGTACGCTGGCCTTCATTACAAGAGGATTTGAGTACAGGAGTAAAGAAGTCTTACTCCAATTATATAGGGCCTTGGTGAGACCACACCTGGAGTACTGTGTACAATTTTGGTCTCCTTACCTAAGGAAGGATATACTTGCCACAGAGGGAGTGCAACGAAGGTTCACGAGATTGATTCCTGGGATGGCGAGACTGTCGTACGAGAAGAGATTGAGTAAACTAGGCCTGTATTCTCATGAATTCAGAAGAATGAGGGGGGAGCTCATTGAAGCATACAAAATTATTACAGGGCTTGATAGGATGGATGCTGGGAGAATGTTTCCTTTGGCTGGGGAGTCTAGAACCAGGGGTAACAGCCTCAAGATAAAGGGTAGGCCATTCAGGACTGAGACGAGAAGAAATTTCTTCACACAGAGGGTGGTGAATCTTTGGAATTCTCTACCCCAGAGGGCTGTGGAGGCTCAGTCATTGGGTATATTCAAAACAGAAGTCGGTAGATTTCTGACTAGTAAGGGCATCAAGGGATATGGCGATAGGGCCGGTGAATGGAGTTGAGGCAGAAGATCAGCCATGATCTCATTGAATGGCCTACTCCTGCTCCTATTTCTTATGTTCTGTCTGAAAGTGTGTCTTTGGCCTCCTTGTGGCTCTCCACTTCAACTCTTTCTTCATTCCCACTCTCAACTCTCCATCTTCCAACCAAACTCAACACAATCATCAGGACCTCACCTTTCTCTGTGCACTCTGGTCTTAACACCGACTTGTTATTGGTCAGCCTTGGCTCAGTTGGTAGCACTCGCTTAGGAATGTAGGAACATAGGAACAGGAGTAGGCCATTCAGCCTCTCTAGCCTGTACAGCCATTCAATTATATCATAGCTGATCAGTACCTCAACTCTATTTACCCACCTTTATTCCATATCCCTTATTACCCTTACCTAACAAAAATCTATCAATCTCAGTCTTGAAAATTTCCCTTTTTGGGGAGCGTGTTCCAGGTTTCCACTACCCTTTGCATGAAAAAGTGTTTCTTGATTTGACTCCTAAATAGCTTAGCTCTAATTTTAAGATAGTGCCCCACTTGTTCTGGATTCCCCCACCAGAGGAAATAGTTTCTCTGTATCTATCCTAATGGATCCTTTTATCATTTTAAACACCTTGATTTGATCACCCCTCACAGCCTTCTGAACTGAAGGGAATACAAACCAAGTTTATGCAACTTCTCCTCATAATGTAACCATTTAAGCACCAGTATAATTTTGTGAATCTACACAGTACCCTCTCCAAGACCAATATATCCTTCCTGCGGTGCAGTGCTCAAAACTGAATGCAGTAATCCAGATGGGGTCTCACTTTTGGATCAGACAGTAAACTAATGCCCTGTTTGCTCTCTCAGATGGATGTAGGAGATCCCATGGCACTATTCAAAGAACAGCAGGGGTGTTCTCCCAATGTCGGCACAGAGCAGAATTAAACGGAGTGGACTTGAACAGAGTTTTATTTGGGAATTTGGAAAAAGTGGGAAGTCGGAGAAGAGGGGGAAGGAGTTGTTGCTTTTTGCCTACGCTACTTGTAGTGCTTTGTGCTACAGGTAGATATTTCATTTCAGTACCCTTAACTTAAGCTAGATCAAGTAAGTAGTCAAAAACTACCCTGTAAACCAAGTTACCTAAATACAAATTTAAATTAAATTAAATAAAAAAAGGTCATACAGGAAACTCTCTGATATCCGGCACTGACGGGACCGAGCTGGTGCCGTAACGTCAAAAGTGCCGGACATACCAGAGTTAATGTTTAAACATACGGAACTGAGAAGCTCCGTGTGAATCAACAAACCCTGTTGCTTAGCAACAGCATCAAAACAGTTGGCTGCAGCTGCAAGCGTCTGTAGCTGAAGCTGTTGCTATAGCTACAGGCCTTGCAGTGCTTGACTGGGAAAAAAAAGCAACGAGAACTAAAAAACATATAGAAAACGGCTCCTGATTTTTGCCGTTAGATCGAGTATTCCGGACATATAACCTCCGGGTAAACCAAAGTTTCCTGTATAGGGATGGCACTGCAGGTGATGTGCCACAACTGCAGCATGTGGGAATTTGTGGAGAGCATTGCGATACCGGACAACCACGTTTGCAGTAAGTGCCTCCATCTTGAGGAACTTCAGCTCAGAGTTTTTGAGCTGGAGTCTGAGGTGCAAACATTGCAGGGCATCAGGGATGGGGAGAGTTACCTGCACACTTTAATCCAGGAAGCAGTCACACCCCTTAGGTTAGGTAGTGGAACAGGTCTGGTTAATGGTCAGGGACAGGAGGGTGTGACTGGTGCAGTACTGGAGGAGCCTCAGTCTTTGCCCTTGTCCAATAGGTATGAGGTTCTTGCTGCCTGTGTGGATGAGGGAAAAGCTGCAGGATGGATGAGCAGGCTGACCATGGCACCATGGTGCAGGAGGCCATTCAAGTGGGGGGGGAGTGAAAGGGAATGTAGTTGCGGTAAGGGACAGTATAGGCAGGGGGAATAGATCGTGTTCTCTGCAGCCACGACCGAGAGTTCCAAGGGTTGTGTTGCCTGCCCGATGCCAGGGTTAAAGACATCTCCTCGCGGCTGGAGAAGAATTTGGAGTGGGTGTGGAAGGGGGAGGGGGGAGGATCCAGTTGTTGTGGTCCACGTAGGAACCAACGACATAGGTAGAACTAGGAATGAGGTTCGGCTGGGGGAGTTTGAGGAGCTAGGATCCAAATTAAAAAGCAGAACCTCAAAGGTAATGATCTCTGGGTTGTTACCTGAGCCACGCGCAAATTGGCATCGGGACAAACAGATTAGAGATTTAAATGCATGGCTCAAAGAGTGGTGTGGGAAGAAGGGGTTTCAGTTCATGGGGCACTGGCACCAGTACTGAGGAAAGAGGGAGCTGTTCCATTGGGACAGGCTCCACTTAAACTGTCCTGGCAAACCAAATAACTAGGGCAGTAGACAGGGCTTTAAACTAATGAAGGGGGAGGGGGGGGGGGGGGGGGGGAGGATTCAGGAAAGAGTACATTTAAAAGCAGCGAGAGAAATGTCAAGGCTCTAGAGCAGAGTAGAGTTTTGGGTAAAAATAAGCAGAGTGGGTCAGGAAGGACAGAGAGGCTAACAAAGGTAATAAGGCATCAGTGACTAAGGTGACAACAGGGAAAAATAGAAATAAGTCAAAGCTAAAGGCACTATATCTGAATGTGCAAAGTATTCACAACAAAATAGATGAATTAATAGTGCAGATAGAAATTAACAGGTTTGATCTAGTAGCCATAATGGAGACGTGGTTGCAAAGTGGCCAAGGTTGGGAACTAAATATTCCAGGATACATAACTTTTAGAAGAGATAGGCAAAATAGAAGAGGAGGGGTAGCCCCCGATAATAAATGATGGGATAAAGACAGTAGAGAGAAAGGGTCTTAGCTCCAAAAATCAAGAAGTAGAATCAGTTTGGGTGGAGCTAAGAAACAGCAAGGGGCTGAAAACATTGGTGGGAGTTATTTATAATCCCCCAAACAGTAGTTGTAATGTAGGGCAGAGTATAAGTCAGGACATTAGAGGCGCATGTAACAAGGGTAATACAGTAATCATGGGGGACTTTAATCTACATATAGACTGGGCAAACCAAATTTGCAGCAATAGTGTGGAGGCCGAATTCATGGATGTATGCAAGATAGTTTTCTAGATCAGTATATTGAGGAACCAACTAGGGAACAGGCTATTTTAGATCTAGTATTGTGCAATAAGAAAAGGTTAATTAATAACCTTGTAATAAACGGGCCTTTAGGGAAGAGTGACCATAATATGCTAGAATTTTATTTTGAGTTTGAAAGTGATTTAGTTAAATTTGAAACTAGGGTCTTAAATCTAAACAAAGCAAACTATGCAGGTATGAGGGGAGAGTTGGCTACAGTAGATTGGGAAACTACATTAAAAGGTATGACGATAGACAAGCAATGGCTAGCATTTAAAGAATTAATACATAATTTACAACAAATATACATTCCTTTAAGGCATAAAAACCCCACAGGAAAAGAGGTCCAACCGTAGCTAACAAGAGAAGTTAAAGATAGTATTAGATCAAAGGAAGAGGCTTATAATGTTGCCAAAAAGAATAGTAAGCCCGAGGATTGGGAGGATTTTAGAATTCAGCAAAGGAGGACCAAGAAATTGATAAAGAAAGGGAAAATAGAATAGGAGAGTAAACTAACAAGAGACATAAAAACAGACTGTAAAAGCTTCTATAGGAATGTAAAAAGGAAAAGATTAGCTAAAGTAAATGTGGGTCCTTTACAGGCTGAGACAGAAGTTATAATGGGGAATAAGGAAAGGGCAGAGAAATTAAACAAATATTTAGTGTCTGTCTTCACGGAAGACGACGCAAAAAACTTCCCGGTAATAGTGGAGAACCAAGGCTCCAGCGAGAATGAGGAACTGAAAGAAATTTGTATTAGTAAAAAAATAGTACTGGAGAAATTAATGGGACTGAAAGCCGATAAATCCCCACGACCTGATAGCCTACATCCTAGGGTTTTGAAAGTGGCGGCTATAGAGATAGTGGATGCATTGGTTGTCATTTTCCAAAATTCCATAGATTCTGGAACGGTTCCCGCGGATTGGAAGGTAGCAAATGTAATCCCACTATTTAAGAAAGGAGGGAGCGAGAAAACGGGGAACTACAGACCAGTTAGCCTGACATTAGTAGTAGGGAAAATGCTAGAATCTATTAAGAACGTGGTAATGGGGCACTTAAATAATAATAGGATTGGGCAGAGTCAACACGGATTTATGAAAGGGAAATTGTGTTTGACGAATCTGTTAGAGGTTGTAACTAGCAGAATAGATAAGGGGGAACCAGTGGATGTGGTGCATTT
This sequence comes from Somniosus microcephalus, assembly GCF_052327205.1. NCBI lineage: Eukaryota > Metazoa > Chordata > Chondrichthyes > Squaliformes > Somniosidae > Somniosus > Somniosus microcephalus. The sequence continues at coordinate 250,316,109 of NC_140990.1, read as the reverse complement.
GGATTTTCAGAAGGCATTCGATAAGGTGCCACACAAGAGGTTATTAAACAAAATTAGGGCTCATGGGATTGGGGGTAATGTACTAGCATGGATTGAGGATTGGTTAAAGGACAGAAAACAGAGAGTAGGAATAAACGGGTCATTTTCAGGTTGGCAGGCTGTAACTAGTTGGGTACTGCAAGGATCAGTGCTTGGGCCTCAGCTATTCATAATCTACATCAATGATTTGGATGAGGGGACCAAATGTAATATATCCAAGTTTGCTGATGATACAAATCCAGGTGGGATTTGTAAGTTGTGAGGAGGATGCAAGACTTCAAGGGGATATAGACAAGCTACGTGAGTGGGAAAGAACACGGCAAATTAAATATAATGTGGAGAAATGTGAAGTTATCCACTTTGGCAGGAAAAAAAATAGAAAAGCAGAGTATTTTTTTTTAAATGGTGAGAGTTCGGAAATGTTGGTGTTCTGAGGGACCTGGGTGCCCTTGTACACGAATCACTGAAAGTTAACATGTAGGTACAGAAAGCAAATGGTACTGTATGTTGGCCTTTATTACAAGAGGATTTGAGTATAAGAGTAAAGATGTCTTGCTGCAATTATATAGGGCCCTGGTGAGACCACACCTGGAGTATTGTGTACAGTTTTGGTCTCCTTACCCAAGGAAGGATATACTTGCCATAGAGGGAGTGCAACGAAGGTTCACCAGACTGGTTCCTGGGATGAGGAGAGATTGAGTAGATTAGGCCTATATTCTCTAGAGTTTAGAAGAATGAGAGGTGATCTCATTGAAACATAAAATTCTTAAGGGGCCTGACAGGGTAGATGCTGAGAGAATGTTTCCCCTGGCTGTGGAGTCTAGAACCAGGGGTCACAGTGTCAGAATAAGGGGTCGGCCATTTAGGACTGAGATGAGGAGAGATTTCTTCACTCAGAGGGTGGTGAATCTTTGGAATTCTCTACCCCAGAGGGCTGTGGAGGCTCAGTCGTTGAGTATATTCAAGTCAGAGATCGACAGATTTTATGAATATGAAGGGAATCAAGGGATATGGGGATAGTGCAGGAAAGTGGAGAAGAGGTAGAAGATCAGCCATGATCTTACTGAATGGCAGAGCAGGCTCGAATGGCCTACTCCTGCTCCTATTTCTTATGTTCTTATGTCCTGGCCAACATTTATCAGTTAATCAATACCACCAAAACAGATTATCTGGTTGTTTATCTTATTGTTATCTGTAGGATACATATATAAAATACCTAGGATATACAGCACAGAAACAGGCCTTTGGGCCCAACTAGTCCATGCCGGCGTTTCTGCTCCACTCGAGCCTCCTCCAGTCTTTTCTCATCTAACCCCATCAGCATAACCCTCTATTCCCTTCTCCCTCATATGCTTGTCTAGCCTCCCCTTAAATGAATCTATTCTATTTGCTTCAACCACTCCCTGTGGTAGCGAGTTCCACATTCTCACCACTCTTTGGGTAAAGAAGTTTCTTGTGGTCCTTGCTGTTCACAAGTTGGGTGTTGCATTTCCCTACATGAAAACAGTGACTACATTTTTAAAATACTTAATTGGCTGTTAAGTGCTTTGGGAGATCCTGAGGTTATGAAAGGCGCTATATAAATGCAAGTTATTTCTTTAGTAACTTCAGACCTTAGCTACATCTCCCATTTTCTTTTCAACTGGGGTTTCTGGGGATGTGAAGTAGATACGTTAGAATTTGGGTGTGGACACCATCAAAACACAGCTCTGTAAAGGGTTCTGCACCACGGATTTTGGCCTGTTTTCTCTCTTTTCAGGTCTAACCAACCTATCATGTGCTTTCAATATTTTCTGTTTTTCATATCTTTCCTGTGCTTTATCATCATTATTTCACTATTAAGCTATTTGCATGTTCTTTATTTCCTACCTTTCTGAGATGTTCTCATATCATTTAATGTTTCTGCTACTCTATTAAAGCAGTTTGAAGGTGATTCAATCCATGAACTCCTCTTGGTGACGGGAGTATCGTTTGTCTTTTCTCCCCACTCCCTTTCCCTTTTTTGTCTTCCACCCTACAAAGGGGTTTGTTTACCTTTCAGTTCTGAAGTAGGGTCTTGCACCAGAAACATTAGAGATGCTGAATGGCCTGCTTTGCATTTTCACATTTTCTGTTTTTATTTTAGTTTCCCAACATCTGCAGTTCCACCCCCCCCCCCTTTAACTTGAAGTTTAAAAGATAACTATAAACCAATCACCCCTGGACTACTTGATTGCAGCAAACCTCCTCTGTATACAAAACTAGGTATGCAATTCCCAACATTATCAATACAATCCTATATATTAAATCAGAAGTGTTAATTCATCATGAACTTTTATTAACTATTGGAAAATTCTCAATCACATTGTTTCACAAGCAAACATCAAATTGCTGACTGGTGCAGACCTAACAATTCTATGAGCAACCTTCTTCCCATGCATTAAATAAAAACTTAAGTAAAATGTCACAGCAATTAATTACAACTATTAGTTCAATCCTTGTCTACTAACTTCCAGTGTTGTACTAATATTTCCTCTTCATGACCAGGCCTTAAATACTCAGTTTCAGTTCAACAGTTGACAACTTTTTGCAGTAAAAAAGGAGTGATCAGTGTTCAGTAAACTTTACTTAAGTTATTTACACATAGAAAACAAAATGTGAACTCCATCCAGGGGTTAGAGTACATAGGATGCATTGTGTGATGTGCATCTGTGCACAGTATACTGGAAATTACTCCAATAGCACACACTATATCATGCATTTACAATGACTTGCTTGAGGTATTAGAGCTTGTGTGGCCCAGATATAAAGTCCTTTCAGCATTCTTAAAGAAAGTTACCATGGAAACTTAATTTGAACAATGCCCCTTTATATCCAAACTGCAGTAGGTGTAACTACTGTTCACAATGGAAAACCAAGTTTCATTCAAGCTGAAGTTATAAAGGATTACAACTGTGCCTTGCGTATGGAAAATGCAGGTCCATTACAGTCCAAATTAATAGCTTTTAAAACTGTGAAATGGTTTAGTATACCAGACCATAAGCTTGATTTTATATTTGTTTCTACTGTGCGCAGAAGCAAACACTTAGTGATCTTATATGCCATTGTACAAAACAAATTAGGTGGCACCACATGATCTTTAAGCGGCCAACAGCATATATTAGTTTTAGTCTGTATGCACCCCCTACATGTTGATGCATCTATTGCCACATTCTGCCTGGAACAACAACTACTTGTATTTATATAGCACCTTTACCGTCATAAAACGTCCCAAGTATTATAAGACAAAAAAATTTGACACCGAGCCACATAAGGAGAAATTAGGGTAGGTGACCCTTGGTCAAAGTTTTAAGGAGCGTCTTAGAGGAAAGAGAGGTAGAGGCGCGAAGTGGTTTAGACAGGAAATTCCAGAGCTTAGGACCTAGGCAACAGGAGGCACAGCCACCAATGGTTGAGCGATTATAATCAGGGATGCTTAAGAGGGCAGAATTAGAGGAGCAGATATCTATGGGGGTTGTGGGGCTGAAGGAGATTACAGAGATAGGGAGGGGCAAGGCCATGGAGGGATTTGAAAACAAGGATGAGAATTTTGAAATCGAGGCATTGCTTAACTGGGAGCCAATGTAGTTCAGCGAGCACAGGGCAAACAGATTGGTGCGAGTTAGGACACGGGCAGCCGAGTTTTGGATGACCTCAAGTTTACATAGGGTAGAATGTGGGAGGCCAGCCAGGAGTGCATTGGAATAGTCAAGTCTAGAGGTAACAAAGGCATGCATGAGGGTTTCAGCAGTGGATGAGCTGAGGCAAGGGCGGAGACGGCGATGTTACGGAGGTGGAAACAGGCGGTCTTAGTTATGCTGTGGATATTTGGTCGGAAGCTCATTTCAAGGTCAAATATGACACCAAAGAACATCTAATGCAAACATCATTGGTAAGTCCGGGGACACACTTTCTCCATTTCTTACCTCAATCAGCTTATATTTTAAGAGGGAAATACTTTGTTTGAAGTACTCTATCCAAAAACACTATAAAAATTCTCGCACTCAGAGGGTTCAAAAAGCAGCCTACTGCTTGCCATTACGTCAAGACTCCTGATCAGCAAAGCTGTGTTGGATAGCATATCTTGTGGTTCTGCCTTATTCCAACTATTATACTGAGCAAATTACACTATCCTTTAAGACTGATCACAGTATAACTCTTGAATGCACAAGCAGTATGCACAGGGCAAAATAAAAAACATTGTAAAGCAAGATATCACAATAAAAAATTAAACCAAAAGAACTAAACACGTGCAAAAAAAAGGCAAATAATGCAGTAAGAAATCAGACTTGAAAAATCATAGACGATCCCAATTTTTAAGAAATTGACACCTAGGTAAAGGACTTAGCTAGGTAAAGGACCTAGCCAGTCATGTAAGACACCACTAACTTTGAAAAAAGTATAAGACGAGGTAAAAGAGGAAGTAGCGATTATCTGATTCTAAGCCTGAGTTTTAAAAGCCTAAAGATTGTGGAAGGAAATAAAAATTCAGGGAGGTGAGCAGTTCTATATTTTTGGGGTACCAAGAAACAATAAGTAATGATTTCAACAGTGAAAAATAGCAAGAACGGTATTATGCAGCATACTAGCAATACGAAAGGGAAATTGGTCACATAAGTATTACCAAAGCAGAGCTAAGAGAGACACACACACAAATAATGCTAGACAAGTTTTTTCTTTTATTGGTGGACACATTTTTACAACCTGAAAGATCCTATAAAGGCTAGAAATATGGAGATAATCAAATCAAGTTAAAGTAGAAACTTCAAAGGATAAATTCTCCAGCAATGTCTACAGATGAAGAATTCTTGAAAACAAGTGCCTACCTCAAATCAGAACAAAAATAAAAAGTAGCAAACTCATCGGACATAACAGAAAGAACTACTACAACAACCTTAATTTATCTAATGTAAAAAAACATCTCAAGATGCTTCACAGAGGTGCAAAGACAAAATGAAAAGCGAGCCAAAGAAGGGTATCATTGGAGGGGTGAGAGGTGGGTTTTAAGAAGAGTCTTAAAGGGGGAGAGAGAGGTGGAAAGGAGGGAGGAAATTGCAGAGCGTGGGGCCTAAGCAGGTGATGGCACGGCCAACAATGGTGCGGCCAAGTAAGTGTGGGAGTGTACAAGAGGCCAGAGTCCGAGAGAGAGTGTGTGTTGGGGGTGGGGGGTTATACCATTGACAGATTACAGTGGGAGAGAGAGGGTCGAAGCTATGGAGGGAGTTAAAAACAGTAGGATTTTAAATTTTAGGCATTGTGGAACTGAGAGTCAATGTAGGTCGGTGGTAACGAGTGAGTGAGACCTAGTGCGGGCAAAAGTTCAGATAAGCTAAATTTTATGGGGTGGGAACAAGATGGGAGGTCGGCCAGGAGAGCATTGGAATAGTCAAGTCTGGAGAGAATAAAGGCGTGGATTTGTCCCTTTATCTTTGATTCTAGAGTAGTGAGCAATTTTGCAAGAGAAGAATGAGGCCCGCTAGAGTTTATTGTGATCCAGTCAGATCTGATGATGGATGACTAAGCCAGTTGTGCACAAGGTACATTGAAGCCCCGTGCTCCTTGGACTTGAGGCAGCAAAGCTGGAAGCCATACCTGGCAGGGGGGGTGGGGCAGATGAACCAGAATGTTTTATTGGGGACAAGGGTGTGGATGGGAGGGAGTGGTTGAGCAAAACTACAGTTGCAGAGTTATTGTGGCAAATGGAGGGCCAAATGCTAGGCAGCAGAGAGTTTGAAAGTGCAACTAGGAGGAAGAGTTTGTTCCAGGGGTGGATGCAAAAGGAAATGGGGTTGGCAGGGGTGGTGAGAGAGGTACAAGGAAGTGGTCAGGGATTAGGACCACAAGAGATAGTAAGATCGAGGAGGCAACCATGAGTATGGGTGGGACAGTTTATATTGGAGGGGGAGGTTTAGGGAGGACAGAACAGCGAGCCAAATACAAGTTCGACTAAATCCCTCAGAAGGTTAACCACCAAGCTTATTTTTGGTATAAGCAAGTAATCTGAAATAGGCAAGAGTCAGATTTGCAGGGCTATGGGGACAGGTCAGGAGAATGGGACTAATTGGATAGCTCTCTGAAAGAGCCGGCACGAGCACAATAGGCCAAATGCCTCCTTCTGTGCTACATCATTCTATGATTCTGTTCTTATCTTGTTTCTCCACCCCTTCTCGTAGAAGAAAAACTGATATGCCATAAAATCATAATGCATGAAAGGCTATTTGGCCCATCAAATGTCCCAAATAACAGGTTTCAAAAGGCGCTATTCCTGTATGTTTTGAGCCGAGGGGTACAGATTTGATTTTATTGCACTAACTCATTAACTGACCATTCCTAGGGTGTAATAGCAAGCCTTCACACTTGTTTCATTGAAGCAACTGACTCGCAACAGTACTGCCATGATGTGAATGGAAAAGATTTAAAATCACAACAATTTGTAATGCAAAAAACCCTAATTTGAAACATCTGTAGCAATTCAAATTTCCCAGGCTTCAGTAGCATGTATGCCAGAATGCTAGACAAAACTAATTTAGCAGGACAGCACAATTGGTACTGCAACTAGCTACGTCATAAGTGTAGTAGATGAAGTGTGCACACCAGCTGGGTAAAAACAGGTGCCTTTGCCACAGGAAAGAGGCAAGGGAAAAAGCATTTCATTAGTTTTTAAAGGAACACGAAAAAGTCACTAGGCTTAAAACACCAAGTCTATTTTCAACAGATCCTGTACCCACCTGCATGACTTCTCATCATCGCCCTTCTCTCTCTTGAAATGCACTTTATCAAATCAATTTATACTGTTTGCTTCAAAGGCTTTCCCTAGTAATCTATTCCACAAGTCTATTATTACGCTTTGTGTAATACAAAAGTTCCACCTGATTTCCGTTCTTGCTCATTTATAAACTTGCGTTCCTTTGTATTTGAAACTATCACCATATGGATTAGTCTTTCATCATTCTTGCACCCCTAACAGCTGATGCTAGAGCAAAGACTCATCTATCCTTTCAACTGAGAAACACTACATATTGCAGACAAACCTGACAAGGGAATATTACTCTAATAAACATTATATACTTTCCTTAAAAGAAGAAAAAAGAATGAAAATATAACTGCAGCTATGACTCAACCACATTAGACAATTCTGATATTCAACCTCATCTCACTCTTCATGGATTCGTAAACTCGATCTTCCTCGAGGTTTTGTCAATGATAGCAACAAGTGTATGGGATACCAGCATTATTGGGTTACAAGAGTCAGAAGCACCTTCACGTTTTAGTGTTTTTACGCTAGATATTCTCTCAGGTTCTGCGTCAGATTCTTTTACGTCTATAAAGCTGCTTCAATGAGAAGCGATGTTAACATTATACGTGTTGTTACTCACAGTTGGGTGGGAATTTCCGGGGGTTGTAATTGGGATGTTATACCCGAAATTACACCAATTCGTGCTCCTATTTTACCAATATCAATTTACCTATAAATTTCCTGCCAATCTCAAACACCGGAAATTCCACCTCTGAGTCAAAGGATACACTTTTTTCTAATAATGAGGTAATTGAGGGCGAAAGTCAATTTCTACTTTTATTACTTGGTGTTCTAGGATTTTACTATTAGTTTGGGGAAATTGAACTCCATCACCATGAAATCCATACCATAAATGAGTGCTATTTATTTCATTTACCCAAGTTTTTTTACTTTATTTTATCTCTTATTTTGAAAGTTGCGAATACACAGCAAGATGGCATGCAAGGTGTATCAGATGGAGATAGTACTGAGGAAGAAACTGGGGTTTAGCTGCACTACTGAACCATTCTCACTTTGATGGCACAGGGTGGGGGTTGGTCCTGGAATTTGGTATCAATTGGGGAGGAGAATGAAGGGGTTGGATCACAACTGGATTCCTGGTATCAGTCAGTAATAAGAGGGGGTAGATTAATGCAAGTTTCTAAAATCACTAAAGTCAGTGTTTTCTGATAGAGACATGTGCAGAACCAATCAAAAAACACTGAATTCAGTGTCTCCTCTTTCTCAGGCAGGTGTCACTAATTATGTCTACATTTCCTAATTATAAACAAAACATAGATAACACTATTCATAGCCTGTTTGCCAGAGACGTTTTCAAAATGAAACTCATTTATTGAGGGAAAAAAAAGTTAGGAGAGAAAAATTTGGGCTGGATCTTGCTGGTGTGGGGTATCTTGCGGTGCGCACCTTTAGTTAAGCCTTTTTTTCTACACCCTTCAGCTCGAAAATGTTCTGCGCTGTAACTTGCTGGAAGTGCGAGATGATAATGGTGTGGCGAGGGCAACAGGGCATAGGAGACCTTAGTGAACAACACCACCAACCGAGTATCTCCTTAACTAATAAGATTTAAAGATCAAGAAAGAAAAAGAGGAACAACGGAGAAGGATGGTGATTTAGAGTTAAATCAGGTACAGAAAGAGAAATAGAGGGAAACAATGATTGGATTATGATAGAGAGAAAAAAAAGGAAAAGGAAAAGAAAAAATTAAAAATTTACAATGGCATTTTAAAAATCTCTAACAACAATTTTTACATGCAGGAATGAGACTGAACCATTTAAATTATATTCATTTTCTGGGCCAGAGAGATGAATTGGCAGTCATTAGCAATTAAAAAAACATAAAAACACATTGTTAAAAGGGTACTAATGCTCTTAAATATCAGGCTTAATTTTCTGTGGCGAGTTTAATGGGCAATTAATGTGCAAATCCAGCAAGTTCTTAAAAACATGGGGACGAAGGGCAAGATGCCACTTGTGCAAAGCAAACAGCGGAGCGGTGTAAATCGACCAGCAAGTTCTGGAAATTCGCAACTAAAGTCTTGTCTCTTAATCCTCCAAATTTGCTGGCTGATTTGGCACATTAATAATGGCGTGCGTCATTAACACGCCGTTATTTTTCCAGCAAGATGCAGCCGATGATGTATGTTTCTGAGTTTGCATTCTTTCTGGTGTAAAAGATGGATAGCTTGTATTTAAAAAGTTGATTGAAAACCTACTCAAATTCATCATCCAATTTGCAGTCAAATAATTTTCAAAAAGGAAAAACATTATAAGGGACTGAGCGAATTTGACTTTCCACTGAGAAAAATAAAATAAAATAATTTGAAGGTAAACAATAAGTTTGTAATCAATGAGGTCATGTTTGAAACAGGGCTATTTTGTTCTCCCTCATACAGTCTCTCTATTTAAAAAAAAATCAACTTTATCTTAATACAACTATTCAAATTTGTCCATTAGCCTTTCTTCCAATAATTCTGAATCACAACCAAGCAAAAATTGCTGGAAGCCAAAGAGAAACATTACAACACTGGGACTAACTAAATTCCACTGATGTATCTTGAGAAACTGTGCACATACTTAGACAGCAGCATCTGATCTTCTAACAGAGTCACAGCTCTGGCAAAAATATCAAGTCCAAGCCCAGGCTTTTGGGAGAGGTTCAGGCTTTCATTATGAAGGTATTGTATGGAGACATGAAAGTCAATTCAATGGACAGATTTAATTATGTTATTGTGAAATATGTAATTATTTAACTTTGCATTGTGCAAATCACTAGGAGAGGGGGGTCTGGGAACACTAGATGAGAGGGGCCTGGGGTAAGAGTCCTAAGATCTGAGAGCAATGAGAGGATGTTTCCTTGGAATTGGTAGCATTGAAGAGTGAAATCCCAAGGTCTGGGATCAAGGAGCGCTAGGTTTTGGAGCACTGGGGGGGGGGGGGGGGGGGGGGGGGGTAAGGGCAGTGAAAGTTCTGGGGAGGGGGAATCTTATATATACACAAAATTACCCTCGAGCCCCAAAGCAGTTCAGTAAAAAAAGTTTTATTGAATTTTTAACCTTTTGACTGAAAAAGTATATTCTAAATAAACAATTTTATTTTGCCGTCATCAAAGAAATCATTGTTGCTAATCATCTGTGTCTTATTCACCAGTGTTGTCTAAGTGAGCGGCTCAGAATAGAAAATGGACAATTGTTAATACTTTCACATGAGATTTGCCTGAAATAAAGCTTCAAGAATTCAATGTACTTCTTTTAAAGTAATTTAGAAAAGCAAAAAAACACAGATCTTCACAGGGTGAGGGGCTTTGCTTCAACTCAAAACTAATGCATTCTGGGGATTTCTGCAAACTACAAATGCACAGATGTGGCTGGAAACTCTCCCAAGCTTTCTGGGAAAAAATATCAAGTCTAAGTCTAGGCTTTTGAAACAGGATTATTTTAATTGATGAATCAAAAGGGTGGCACTGGGTAACCCAGTGTCACCAGGACAGAAATCAGCACCCCAAGTGTCCCCTCAAACTGAGGAGGGCACCACTAATTAAAACACTCTTATGGTTCAATCAAACTAACAGTTCAAAATAAAACTATATCACAATCTCATTGTGATCAATAATACAGTTCATGTCCTGAAGTGCCCATCGGTCGCGGAAGGTCTGGTCCCTCTCCAGTGCCACCCGGACGCGCACAAGACTGTGAAAAAGAGGCAGGTAGTCAGTGTGACCATCCTCGCGGATCCCACACATCCTCGTGTTGTGGATGGCTGTTTTGGCCAGGCGCAGGAGCAGACCCACGAGTAACTCTTCCGACCTGCCCGTACCCACCCCCCACAATTGAGACAGGCTGAGGCCTTGAAATAAGGGCCCGGATTTTGCAGTCAGCGGCAAAGCAACAGCAATCACCACTGACTATTAAGAAAGCTGCCCACAAAGATCTCACGATCTCTGTGGCGAAAACTTTAGGTTTTGATACTAAATTGATTGTAGCGATGCGAAAAGGGTATCCCCTGCTCGATGCAGCAGCGATTCCATCAAGCTGTCTAAACAGCCAATCATATTGAAGAATTTTCACAGACAGCAAACCAGGAAATAAAAAGCATTGATTCAATTCACCTTTTATTTTTTTTTATTTTAGAGAGCCAAATAAAGATTGCGACATCCACATGGGGTTAATGTAGAAGCTGAAAAGTCAAACTTGAAAATAAAAATTTAAAAATTAAAAATCTAGTAATTTGTGAAAATGGAGAAATTTGACATTCCACAGATATAAAATGTGTTTTTCAGGGCCAGAACGGTTGTTCAGCAGTCAATACGCCATTAAAACCCCAGTTACACGGCTTAACTTTTAATGGGGTGTTTAACAGCGCAATTAGATCGGAAAAGCTCAAGTTTTCGTGAGTTCAACTGATTTAATCGATTGCCGTCTATGTGGAGCTCCACAGCACAGCCTGTGGCAGAGCAGGGAATGACTGACCGCAACTTCAGGATTTCCGCATTTATCTGCGCATGCGCTAAATTCTGAAGTTATGGTCAGTTTCAGAGGGGTAATGACGGCGAATGCTGACAGCTCGCTGTCATTACCACTGCAAAATCCGGGCCAATGGGCTGGATTTTCCGATCGGAGGCTTCCTGCGTGTGGATGCTTCCAATTGGGAAAAATCTACGAACTTACTTGCTGGCTCCGTAGGTCCCGACACTTCCGATCCTGGGCCTCTCCTGGTCTGCGTGCGCAGAGGCCTAGGTATCCTAGGAGCGTATGCGGTTCGCAAGTGTCCCTGGGATCACGTGGGCCATGCGGAACCAAAGAAGGGAATCCCCCTGCACACTTTTGACAGGTCTCGCCACATAGATCTGTCAAAAGTATGAATGGGGATATCTGTCAAAAGTATGAATGGGGATCACATTAAAAAAAAGTTAAACATTAAATAATTATTTTAAATCACTTATTTAAAATTAGTTAAAATTACATTAAATTAAATATTTCAAACAAAAATTCAATATTTTGAAAAAAATAAAGTTTTTTTTACAGGGCTAAAATAAACTTACCTTTTTTAAAAGTATTATTAAATTATAAATGAGTGAAAAAATAAATTATTTTTTTCTGCTTTTTACCAGGCGTAAGATTTTTAAAGGTTTTCACGTGATATCAAGAAACGGCTGAGCGCATTGGATACAGCAAAGGCTGTGGGCCCCGACAACATCCCGGCTGTCGTGCTGAAGACTTGTGATCCCGAACTAGCCGCGCCTCTAGCCAAGCTGTTTCAATACAGCTATAACAATGGCATCTATCCGACAGCGTGGAAAACTGTCCACAATGTGGTACGTCCTGTCCACAAAAAGCAGGACAAATCCAATCCGATCAATCACTGCCCATACCTGGGATGGCAGGAATGACGTATGAGGAGAGATTGGGTCGATTGGGCTTGTACTCGCTGGAGTTTAGAAGAATGAGAGGGGATCTCATTGAAACGTATAAAATTCTGACAGGACTGGACAGACTAGATGCAGGAAGGATGTTCCCGATGATCTGGGAGTCCAGAACCAGGGGACACAGTCTAAAGATAAAGGGTATGCCATTTAGGACAGAAATGAGGAGGAATTTCTTCACCCAGAGAGTGGTGAACCTGTGGAACTCTACCACAGAAGGCAGTGGAGGCCAGTTCATTAAATATATTCAAGAAGGAGTTGGATATATTTCTTAAGGCTAAAGGGATCAAGGGGTATGGGGAGAAAGCAGGGGCCGTGTACTGAATTTGGATGATCAGCCATTATCGCATTGAATGGCGGAGCAGGCTTGAGGGGCCGAATGGCCTACTCCTGCTCCTATCTTCTATGTTTCTATCAGTCTACTCTCAATCATCAGCAAAGTGAAAGAAGGTGTCGTCGACAGTACTATCAAGCAGCACTTACTCACCAATAACCTGCTCACTGATGCCCAGTTTGGGTTCCGCCAGGACCACTCGGCTCCAGACCTCATTACAGCCTTGGTCCAAACATGGACAAAAGAGCTGAATTCCAGAGGTGAGTTGAGAGTGACTGTCCTTGACATCAAGGAGCCCTAGTAAAACTGAAGTCAATGGGAATCAGGGGGGGAAACTCTCCACTGGCTGGAATCATACCTAGCACAAAGGAAGATGGTTGTGGTGGTTGGAGGTCAATCATGTCAGCCGCAGGAGTTCCTCAGGGCAGTGTCCTAAGCCCAAACATCTTCAGCTGCTTCATCAATGACCTTCCCTCCATCATAAGGTCAGAAGTGGGGATGTTCGCTGATGACTGCACAGTGTACAGTGCCATTCGCAACTCCTCAGATAATGAAGCATCTACGCCCGCATGCAGCAAGACCTGCGACGACATTCAGGCTTGGGCTGATAAGTGGCAGGTAACATTCGCGCCACAAAAGTGCCAAACAATGACTATCTCCAAAAGGGAGCGTCTAACCACCACCCCTTGACATTCAGCGACATTACCATTGCCGAATCCCCCATCAATATCCTGGGGGTCACCATTGACCAGAAACTTAACTGGACCAGCCACATAAATACTGTGGCAACAAGAGAAGGTCAGAGGATGGGTATTCTGCAGCGAGTGTCTCATCTCCTGACTCCCCAAAGCCTTTCCACCATCTACAAGGCACAAGTCAGGAGTGTGATGGAATACTCTCCACTTGCCTGGATGAGTGCAGCTCCAACAACACTCAAGAAGCGCGACACCATCCAAGACAAAGCAGCCTGCTTGATTGGCACCCCATCCATCACCTTAAACATTCACTCCCTCCACCACCGGCGTACCGTGTGCAGTGTGTACCATCTACAAGATGCACAGCAGCAACTCGCCAAGGCTTCTTCGGCAGCACCTCCCAAACCCATAACCTCTACTACCGAGAAGGACATGGGCAGCAGGCGCATGGGAACACCACCACCTCCAAAGTTCCCCTCCAAGTCACACACCATCCTGACTTGCAAGTATATCACCATTCCTTCATTGTTGCTAGGTCAAAATCCTGAATCTCCCTCCTGAACAGCACTGCTGGAGTACATTCACCACACGGACTGCAGTGGTTCAAGGCAGCGGCTCACCACCACCTTCTCAAGGGCAACTAGGGATGGGCAATAAATGCTGGCCTTGCCAGCGCCGCCCACATCCCATGACTAATAAAAAAAAAGTAACCAAAACAAGTCAATCACAACTCAGTTGACAATTTTAAAATCACCACATTTACAAAATTCACAAATCTTCTTACTACCATCAAAATTCGTGGTGATTGGAATGATTTTGAAAGCAAAATGATGAGCACTTGGCCAATAGAGGTAGTTACTGACAGATGCTCAGTAGTAACAACCTTTAACACAGTTAACCATACAGAATGTCTGGGGCAGAACAAATTTCTACTTTATACTAGTCAATCTCACATGAAAACTACACTTTATCAAGACTTCCCAAGTGAAACGGGGTTAGAGTGCGAACAGAGAAAATGTTTTAATCAGATATAAAAATATAAAATAACTACATTTTCAGTCCCCATTATAAAGTCATGCATTCTGACCTATTTTTATGTAATATTGCTGATGGAAGTCTCCCCCAGGAGGAAATCTGGCAATCTCAAGAAACTGAATGGTGCGGCGTTTCGTTCTTCTACCTCTAGGACTTAATCAAATCCAAACTGTTAGGAAGAAGGGTCCAAACAGAAATAGACTTTGCCGGTTTCAATCCAGTTGTAACTGAATGCAAGTCCAAAGCATACAACTGTACATAATAAAATGGAAAGCTCAGGGTCAGAGAAATGAAAATGTCAAACTGGTGGAGTACAGGTTGCTCATGTAGTATAGAGATGGAGCATCTACATGTCAGATCTGGGTCCAAGTGTAGACCTCCATTCCTTTTATCCAGATACCCAAAAATTCCAATATGCTTCTTTAAGCTCTCTATTGACTTCTTGCAGTAACAGATTTTTGTTGGGAGTTGGAAGAGAAGTTATTTATTTCAGAAAGGGTCACTAAACCAATATATCCAGTCTGCGATTCAGGAATGAGGAGGAAGAGGCCCTTTCCCCCTGCCACTAAGATTTTAAGGTTCTCTTCCTCTTTATCAATATTATTGTAGAACATAAGAAAATCAATTCACCTACCTTGATTGGAGCTGTAGAGAAATTAACTTTTCTGTGTAGCTTTGGCTCTTCTTCCTCAGAAAGTCCAGATATTTCCTCATAGTCATCATCAAGGGTATAGTTAATCTCTTCAGCTAAGTATTCACCATCACACTTGCTTTCATTTTCTTCTTGGAAAGATCCCTCAGTATCTTTATCGTCTACAAATGCAGCATTCTCTATCCCACAAACTTCTGACCCCAAAAATAACTTTCCACTAACTCGATCTTCCTCTTCAATGTTCTCAGTATCCTCATCTTCCTCCTCTCCTACACTGTCATCTGATTTGTTCGTTATCTCTTCAAATGTCTGATCACCATCTTCTTTGCTATTGGAGGTTTCATATTTCTGCCCTACCTCATGGCTAATGCTCTGAGCAAGATGTGGCTCCACTGACTTCTCTACCTCCCTCTCAACAAAAACATTATCCAATTCAATTTCGCTCTCTGAAGATTCATTCTGAACTTCCACCAATTCTGCCCGAACTACTCCTATCTTGTTTGGACCCACGTTAAGAACATGGCTGTCCAATTCACTGTTGAGGGCACTACTGTTCACATGAACCGTTTTATCAGAGAAATCAAGGGAATCTTCGTTACACTTGTCTGCTTCCAAAAAACGACTTTCGTGCGTCTTGAAATTGCTGCTACATGTCTGTATTTCTGCCTCTTTCTGTTCTTTACTTTTCTGTGTTGGTGTATTCACTGAACTCGAACGAGACGATTTCCTATCATCTCCTGCAGGGGACGTGCTTTTACTAATAAATGTAGTGCTGGGCGGCTTTTGCTGCCCTGCAGAAATCCGATACTCAGTTGCAAGGGGGTTTGTTTTGTTGTCTTTGTTTGTTTCATCGCTGTCACTATCCACCAGAAAGCTTTCTAATCGTCTAGAAATTGGGCCAGCATTTAGTGACGAGCGAGGTTGATTTTGTTTTAAATCGCCAGCGGCTTTCTGAATTCTTCGATCTCTCAAATCGCTATTGGACAGAGCAGTGTTTAAGTCGCTCTTAACTTTTCTTCCTCCACTTTCTGAAGACGACGAGCCGCTCCTTCTACTCTCAGATGAAAGACTACTTACTGAAACTTTGTTCTCGTTTTTATGAGGGACTTTATCAAACACAGTTTCCTCAATTTGACGCTCAAAAAGTTTTCTCGTTTCTGAGAATTTTTCAGCCATGCTAGTTTTATCCAAATCCCCATCTTCACTGTTCGTTTTATCAGAAGAACTGGACGTTTTTTGACATGACTTGTGGACATTATTATATACAACTCCACTTGATTGCTTTTGTGGAGAAACTGGATGCAAGTCAGACTTGCTGGTTTCATTAATTTCAGTCGTGTCATCTGGTGTGCTGCCCATTTGTAGCAACATATTTTTTATTTTGTGTACACGATTACCGAAATGCCTTCCTCTCATCTCTTCCCTGTGTTCGGTTTCTCGCTTCGTTTTTTGGACACCCATTTTAGAAATGTTTTCCTGTTTGCTTCCATCAAAGGTGCACCTCAAAGCCTGAAAATCCGCCTTATAAGCATTCCTATGGGGCGAAGCGCTCCTGAACGTCCTCTCTCCTTTACCTTCAGCTTTCATCATATTAGATCAGTTGTTCGACCATTCGGCGACTACGATATGATGGGAATTGTTGACAAAGTCTAAGGGCCGCCCCGGGAGGTTACCATCGGCTCCTTCGGACTTCTGGACGAGAAGCCGCAACGACGGCTAGAGCCTCGGCGGTTACTTCAGCTGCTCCAAACTCTCCATCTGCAGAAAGGGAAAAAAAAGCCGAGAAGGGTTACAACTAACGACCGGGAACTTCTGGGCGCCTAAACTCGGTTTGCGCGACCCGGGCGGGGAAGAGTCGGCGCTGCAGGGCGGCCCGAACCGACTCAGACATTCCCAAACTAAACGGCGCCCTGTCCCGACAGGAGGCAGCGCCGCCCCGCTCCGCGCCTCGGCCGGCGGTTGGCTCTTGGCGCCCACCGGGGTGGGTGGGTCGCTCTGCCGCTGCCGCTGCCGGGCCGGTTTGTTACCAGAGTTTTACTTTGCCCACAATCAGAACTCCCGTCACCGCTTCAGAAAAGAAGGAAAAGTCTCCTCGATTTCCCAACAACTTTAAGGGAGGGAAGGGGGGGAAACCTATAAACCCCCCCTCCCTCCATTACCCCCAACCCCACAGCGCGCCCAAGAGGCATCAGTACCGGGAGTTAGTTTGTACTTTCGGTGCCAGGGCCGTTCCCTTCCACCCTCTAACTCCGGCCCATCGCCATTGCCGCTTCCTTCTGCCAACTCTCGAGCGCAGCCGGGGGCGCGCGCACTGCCGCGGCCACGAGCCCCGAGCCAGGGGAGAGCTCGAGCCCCGCACTCTGCAGCCACGGCAAGAAGTGCAGTTTGCTTTGCTGTTTACCAGATTAACGAGAAATAAGAAATAAACCATTAAGAACACACACGAACCTATGAAGACGGAGCTGCACTGTTTCGCCGCGTACACGTCTGATGGTGGCTGGTTGTTGCTCCTCTTGGATACGTTTGTTTGCCAATAGTTCGCTAGGACTTGTCCATAGAGACCTGAAGGAGGCATCATTAAAGTTCTTTCAAATGAATAAATATCCCGGTGGAAAATCTCTCTTTCCCCACCCCCAGTATATTACCGCAATTTTTTGAAGGCAAGTTTTGATGCAAGATAATTTCACTTTTTCCAAGTAGTTAGGTGGTAATGTCAAAGTCACGATGCAGGAATTTATCATAATTCTATCATTTTTGCAACCGAGCTAAAACGTATTTATAATGTCATGAGGGACATTTGTTTTTCCAATTTTGTTCGCTACATGCCACCCCATTCCTTCCTTATCAAGTTGTCTGTAATCCAGTACACAGACGTAAACTTGCCGCCGATGTGTCAAGGACGCCGATGGAATTCTATAGATTTTCCACAGAAAAGGTGGAAGGAGCAGTGACACAAAAACACCACCGAGGGCTTAGTATAGAGCAAGCAGTGCAGCGAGAGATTCTCACCGTCAAGATCCCTTTTAAAGATCAATCAAGTAGGAGGAAACTTGATGAACAAAATGTTTTTGTTTTCTTTTGTTAATCTTGGTAATTTTTCAAAAATGTGCCTGTTTAAAGAAGGAATGATGACAACAGCCGCAGTTTCGTCGTTTTAAAGGAAAGGCGTGCGGGGGAGCTGTACCTCAGTTGGTAGCACCCTCGGCTCTGGGTCAGAAGGTTGTGGGTTGTAAGCCCCATTCCAGAGACTTAAAATCTAGGCTGACGCTCCAGTGTAGTATTGAGGGAGTTGCTGCACTGTCGGAGGTGCCGTCTTTCAGATGAGAGGTTAAACCAAGGCCCTGTCTGCTCTCTCAGGTGGATGTAAAATATCCCATGGCCCTATTTTGAAAAAGAGCAGGGGAGTTATCCCTAGTGTCCTGGCCAATATTTATCCCTCAATCAACAGCACTAAAACCGAGTATCTGGTCATTATCACAATGCTTTTTGTGGGAGTTTGCTGTACACAAATTGGCTGCCGCAGTGAGGACACTTCAAAAGTACTTAATTGGCTGTAAAGCGTTTTGGGACATCCGGTGGTCGGGAAAGGCGCTATATAAATGCTAGTCTTTTATTAACGCATGCTCAAAAGCAACGGTGACTATTAGTGACAACTTTTGGCTCTATCATGTTACAGTAATTGCTGTAAGGTATAGCTAACAGGAATTTCACACTATAGCTGACAAGTGAATAAACTTGCACGTTGGTTCAATGGTGCATTTCTTTCTTAACCATTTCCTTGGACTTGCAGTGTTTCCTTTTGTGATTAATATAATTTTGAAAATGATAAAGTAGCCATATCACAGTGATATATTTGATTCGGAAGGTGCCTGCATAGATTTACTGATAAATTCTGTACTAAAATAGCTGAAATTATTCTATGCTTACCATAAATGCTGCCATGCAGATGCATTGGTGCTGAAATGACCGTTTGGGGTTAATATTACAATCATCATAACAGGCTTTGTCATTATAATGATGAGAAGTCATCCGTGGAATGTAATCTGTGCAGCTTGTCTGAATATTTAAAATTTCCCTTAAGGGATGGAGTAGCCATTGGATTTTCTGTGGCACCTCCCTTGTGTGTTGATGACCTAATTGTAAAGGCTCGGGTATTTTTAAAGGCAGAAAACGCAGCAGGTCAGGCAGCATCTGTGGAGAGAACAAGGCATTTTGGGTATGGACCTTTCCTCAGATTTTAAAGGCAGCCTGGCCCAATCTGCTAAAACAAGTAGTGCTTTTAATGTACCCAAAATCAACAATGAATGCTTGACAATTACCAGAAATGCAAAGAATAGTCACAAATATAATTGCAAATTATATTAACTGGGCCACTACTAATTTAACAAAATAAAATCCATCACTTTAGTTCAGATGTCTTTATGTGTCTTGTTCAGTGGAGAAAGAACTATAATTAGGCAGATTTGAATGCTAAAGTGTGTGTGAGGTTAATTATAATTGTATTAGAACAGATGAAACTGAGTGCTAAAACTGCCTGGTATGATAAACCTGATAAACATGTGTCTTAATTTCTGTTATTGTCATTTTATTTTAAAATACATTATATAGTAACATACTCAATAAGAAATCTAGCAAGACTAACAGGGTACTAATATACTGCCACTTTTGTGTCGCTGTTTAGAGATTTGAATTTACAGAAGTTGACAGAATCCAATGTCATGAACCCCATCTTGGCCTGACATAGCATGGAGTATGATAGCAAAATACTGCAGATGCTGGAAATCCGAAATAACAACAGAAAATGCTGGAAAAACTCATCAGGCCAGGCAACATCCATGGAGAGAAATTAGAGTCGACGTTTCGGGTCTAACCCTTTTTCAAAACTGGAAAGGAAATCTATTTCATTTCCTTTCCAGTTTTGAAAAAGGGTTAGACCCGAAACGTCGACTCTAATTTCTCTCCACGGATGTTGCCTGGCCTGCTGAGTTTTTCCAGCATTTTCTGTTGTTACATAGCATGGAGTATAATGGCAATGTGCTGTCAAGCTTATGCACTTTTCAACCATTAGCAGAGTTTTTATAATGTTTTGAGAAAGTCCACATTACCATTCACACTTAAAATGTTCAAACTTCCCCAACTGGAAGTGGATCTCTCCTCACTATGAGATTGTGATTCCAGACAGATATTATAAATCAGGCATTGCTGGCTGAAAATTGATTCTATAGCAACCAGTTTGAGACTAAGGACATGGTATAAGTGCAGCCTTAGATGTAGCAACAATAGGATCGAATGTTGAAGTGGAAGTCAACTAACAAGAGAATGAAAGGTTTGAATCTGACATTCTGAGTGAGTAGATCTGTGGTTTCACAAATGCTATGCTGGTCTGCCACATGCACATGATTGCAGTTCCTATGTGCTGTATTATATACTAAAACCTGTATTTTTAACTTTTTGAAAATGTAATGGATAATTTTAGCAAAATGAAGCAAAAGTGTCACAAGTTCTCTTAATTGTATGGTTCTTCATTTAATCAGTTTTTGAATAAATACTGAAGAATTGGCTATCATCTTCAAAATATCTGCATTTTTATGATTATCATTTACTCTGTATCTGAGCAATTAATCAGATGAAAGACCAAAGAAGAATTTCAGCATATTGCTGCATAGTCTTATTACTTTACTTGTTTTGTCAGTGCAATCATAATTAAACTGAAATACTGTATCTATTAGCCTGAACCGTTCTTCGCTGGCACATATTCACTTATTTTGTACCTTACTTTGTCTAGATGTTGCTATTTGAGGAAGGTTTTGATCAGATTCAGTTCCTGGCACATTCCACTCTGAAAACTTCGCTGAAATGCCTGAATATTGATCATAGGTGCACGTTCACAGGCATTGCAGGCAGTACATATGGCACATGGCACAGAATTTTGATATATATTTCAATGTTTGTTTTAAAATTGTAGTACAGGTAGACTATCCTTTACCCGAAAACCTCGGGACCAGCCGAGTTTCGGATAAAGGAGAATTTCGGATTTCGGAAGGTGGGTCGGCGGGGGTCCGCGGGGGGGGGGGTCGGCGGGGGGTCGCGCGCACGACTTACGCTGACGCTCAGCGTAAGTCAGTCGGGGCCGGCGGGGTCCGCGGGGGGGTCGGCGGTTGTCGGGTCCGCGGGGGGGTCGGCGGTTGTCGGGGGTCCGCGGGGGGGTGGTCGGCGGCTGGCGGGGTCGGCGGTTGTCGGGGCCGGGGGGGTCGGCGGTTGTCGGGGCCGGCGGGGTCCGCGGGGGGGTCGGCGGTTGGCGGGGTCGGCGGTTGTCGGGGCCGGCGGGGTCCGCGGGGGGGGTCGGCGGTTGTCGGGGCCGGCGGGGTCGGCGGGGGGTCGTGCGCACGACTTACCCTTTATCCGAACTTCCGAAACCGGAACCCTCTAAAAACCGAAGGTTTTTTCGTTCGTACGCACGACTTACGCTGAACGAAAAAACCTTCGGTTTTTAGAGGGTTTCGGTTTTCGGAAGTCCGGATAAAGGGTAGTCTACCTGTACATCCAATCAGCAATATGATATAGGAATTTAGGAACAGCATTCAGCCCCTCAAGCCTGTTCTGCCATTCAGACAGATCATGGCTGATCTGTACCTCGACTCCATTTACCCACCTTTGTTTCATATTCCTTGATACCCTCACCTAACAAAAACTGTTGATCTCAGTCTTGAAAATGTCAATTGACCCTCAGCATCCACAACCTTTTGGGGGAGAGTTCCACATTTCCACTACTCTTTGTGTGAAAAAGTGCTTCCTGATTTCACTCCTGAATGGCCATGCTCTAATTTTAAAATGATGTCCTCTTGTTCTGGATTTTCCTACCTTAGGAAAGTTTCTTTGTATCTACCCTATCGAATCCCTTAATCATTTTAAATTCCTCGATTAGATCACTCCTCAATCTTCTAAAATGAAGGGGGACTTAGAGATATGCAGAGAGATAACGCTAGAAGGACTCATAGCAAGGGCATACAGAGTCGGGAATTGAAGGACAGACACAGACGAGAAGTAGTAGCAGAGACAGAGACTGGGATATATATAATCAAGGTATAGAGACATATACTGATTTATACAGAGTTAGGATATAGGCAGAGACTTGTATATATACAGGGTGCAGAGGCAGAGACCGACATGTACAGAATCAGGGCATAGATGCAGAGGCTGCTGTGTATAATGACTCGTGTGCAGTCAGGGTACAGTCAGACTGGTGTATACAGTCTAGGTATGCTGGTTAGCTTGTACAGCCAGAGACTGGAGTGCATGGAAAATGTACAATTAGACAGTGGTGTGTACAGTGAGGGTATAATTTAACTCTTTAAGCCCTAGTATCATTCTGGTGAATCTGCGCTGTATCTCTTCAAAGGCCATTATATCTTTCCTGTTGCCATTGCATATTCCTCTGTTTACAGACCTGGTAAATATATTTCAAGATACAGTATTAAGTAACAAAGGCCTTCAAAAGTGCTCCCACAGGTCTATCATTTAACTCTTTAATTGAAAACAAATGGGAGAAACAGCAACAACTTGCATTTATATAGCACCTTTAACAAAGAAATAAACGTGAAAAAGCACTTCCCAGACGTGGGAAGGAAAAAGGGAAGACAAAATGTATGTAAAGCAAGTTATGGGAAGCACCATGTTTCCAAATCTTTTATTTAAATCAGTAGCTACATCCTGATTATGAAGCTGCAATTTACAAACACAATAAGTTGATCATTATGGTCAGCATCTACATTTTGGTTAATTAAATAAACAATGTACAGATCAACAATGAACAGATGCTACATGGTCAATATCATAAAGTATAAGATGACCATAATACATTAACTTGATGCACTGTTGTGGATATTTTGGACTATTACAAAGATATTTTGATAAATATTTTTCATTTTCCTTATCAAGAACAGCAGACCTGTTACATTCCCAGCTGAGTTTTTAGGATTGTCCCAGAAGGTCAGTGGGTGATTTGTTCCCAGGACTTTGATTTTCTCATTCTGTAATAGTCACTAGGAAATGGGCATGGAATGACTTGCCTTTCAATCTTCCTTTTGGGGAAGTGCCTCAGCCCTACTTGGTACCTCTATGGCAATCCAAGAAATTTCTGTGTTAACTTGTATCCTTCTACTCTGTGGTATAAACAGCATGCAGAAGCCTAGTGCTCCAGGCAACTAAGAACAACATTAAAAAAAAAAAATTAGAAATACCTACTCTGAAGTTCTAAATCACACAGCTGTTCAATTTACAATATTCCTGTGCTGGATAAGGACCAAGTAAAAATACTAGATCTCCACTGGAAGACATGTTGTATTTGAAAATCATATCTTCCAATCCATGGAGGCTCTAATACATTAATTATTTTTCCAGTGTAGTTTGCTTCTTTGAGTTTTGTTGTAATTCTCCAAGTCAACTATTTATAGTATATTTTCAGTGTTTATACCAAATATGGGACATTAGGTATCCCAGTAGCACAGGCAATAGAGCACCTACCTCCTCTATATCAGCTGGTTGCTATTTTGAGTTCCAGGATTGTTTGTAACTTGAGTCTATTGCCATTATAAGAAATGAGTTCTGTCGGTCTTAGAAGGTTTGCTATATAGAACGCTATGCTACAACGGGATATTCTGTCTCAAGGAAATGTAAAATAAAAATTATACGGTTAGCGTTCTCCATTGTAATCCATCTCCTTTTGATTATTTATGAAGTGGCATTAATGATAGTTGTAAGGAAGTTTATAGCCCTGACCATCTGACTTTGCAGATTAAAAAGAGGCGGTGTGATGTGAGCAGGTATTGTAGGAGGGATAAAAATATGGTAACAAAATCTGGAACATCTTGAATTATGTCTTAGTGAAATGTTGTTTGTAGTACTAACTAATGAAAAGCCACTTGTTAACTTTAGTGTTCTATGTGATTCATGTATGCATAAGGGTTCATTGTAATGTTTGTATGTTACCTCCGGGCAAACATGTTCTTTTCTAGTAGATGAAAGAATTAATATGAAAGGAGCAAGCTGAGATTTAAACATATTTTTAAAACAACTTTGATGGTTTATAAAACTTACAATTAGCATTTAATCCTACAGTTTTATATTTAAGGAAATGTCCTTATTGGCATCTTCAGTTAACAAAATTAACAACGCATACTCAGATAAATATTTGTAGAGTGGAAAAAAGAAAATGTTAATTTATATAAGGGCTTATTGCATCTCGCATATAATGAATGACGTTTTGAAGTTCAGTTATTGTTGTTATGTAGGCAAAAAGCTCTAATTTTGTACAGCACAAGATCCCACAGACACAGTAATGCAATGAAACATAGAAACATAGAAGATAGGAGCAGGAGTAGGCCATTCGGCCCTTCGTGCCTGCTCCGCCATTCAATGTGATCATGGCTGATCATCCAAATTCAGTACCCTGTCCCTGCCTTCTCCCCATATCCCTTGATCCCTTTAGCCTCAAGAAATATATCCAACTCTTTTTTGAATATATTTAATGAACTGGCCTCCACCGCCCTCTGTGGCAGAGAATTCCACAGGTTCACCACTCTCTGGGTGAAGAAATTCCTCCTCATTTCAGTCCTAAATGGCCTACCCCTTATCCTTAGACTATGACCCCTGGTTCTGGACTCCCCGGCCATCAGAAACATCCTTCCTGCATCTAGTCTGTCCAGACCTGACAGAATTTTATAGGTTTCGATGAGATCCCCCCTCAATCTTCTAAACTCCAGTGAGTATAAGCCCAATCGACACAATCTCTCCTCATACGTCATTCCTGCCATCCCAGGTATCAGCCTGGTGAATCTTCGCTGCCCTCCTTCCATGGCAAGAACGTCCTTCCTCAGGTAAGGCGACCAAAACTGCACACAATACTCAAGGTGCGGTCTCACCAAGGCCCTGTACAACTGTAGCAAGACATCCTTGTTCCTGTACTCGAACCCTCTTGCTACGAAGGCCAACATACCATTTGCCTTCTTAACCGCCTGCTGCACCTGCATGCTTACCTTCAGCGACTGGTGCACAAGAACACCCAGGTCTCTTTGCACTTCCCCTTCTCCCAATCTATTGCCATTCAAATAATAATCTGCCTTCCTGTTTTTGCCACCAAAGTGGATAACCTCACATTTATCCACATTATAGTGCATTTGCCATGTTTCTGCCCAATCACCCAACCTGTCCAAATCGTACTCGAGTTTCACGACATCCTCCTCACAGCTTACCCTCCCACCCAGCTTTGTGTCGTCTGCAAATTTGGAGATATTGCATCCAATTCCCTCGTCCAGATCATTAATATATATTGTGAACAGCTGGGGTCCTAGGACCGATCCTTGCGGTACCCCACTAGTCACTGCCTGCCACTCGGAAAATGACCCGTTTATTCCAACTCTTTGCTTCCTGTCCGCCAACCAGTTCTCTATCCAAGTCAATACCTTGCCCCCAATCCCATGTGCCTTAATTTTGCATGCTAATCTCTTATGTGGGACCTTATCGAAGGCCTTCTGAAAGTCCAAATACACCACATCCACTGGTTCTCCCTTATCTATTTTACCAGTTACATCCTCAAAAAATTCCAGTAGATTAGTCAAGCATGATTTACCTTTTGTAAATCCATGTTGACTTTGTCCGATCCTGTCACTGCTTTCCAAGTGCTCTGCTATTACATCTTTTATAATAGACTCTAGCATTTTCCCCACTACCTATGTCAGGCTTACCGGTCTATAATTCCCCGCTTTTTCTCTACCACCTTTTTTGAATAGTGGGGTAACATTAGCTACCCTCCAATCCATGGGTACTGTTCCAGAGTCTATCGAGCAAATCTGCTTTTGATGGTGTTGGTTCAGGGAAGGATGTTGGTTAGTACAACAAGAGAACTTCCTGCTCTTTTTTGAATAAAGGGATCCTCATGGGATTATTAATGCCAACTCGAACTAGTGAAACAGAAAGACAAAAATGCTTTAGTTTAATAGCTCAACCGAAGGGCTGCACCTCCAACAATGTAGCACTCCCTTAGTACTGCATTGAAGTGTTAGCTTAGATTATGCCCTGAAGCCGTGAAGCGGGGGCTTGAACTTACATCTTTCTGATTCAAAGTTATGAATGTTGCCAACTTAGCCAAGCAAATCCGAATCGAAGAAAATGAAAGATAGGACACAGATGAATGGAGTTATAGGCAAGGGGAAAGTGGGAAAGAAGAGAGAAAAAGGGCCAAAAGGGCAAATAAATAGCAATGATATAGTAATGGTAATATTCAATATGTGTAACACATTAGTTACAACTAATGGTACAATTTGCATAAAAGATGCAGTATTTTCCCACTGATCTACAGTTCTGTCATGAATAATAGCTGCATTATAATAGTAATGACCTGCTTATTACAGTCCACGCTATTTTATGTGGCATATGGTGGCTAAATATTGGGCCCCAGGGACCACAGATGGTGCAGCTAACTTCAAATTCATCATTCCTCTATTTGACTATCTATGTGTGTGTGTGTGTGTGTGTGTGTGTGTGTGAAGGGGGTGGGGAGAGAGAAAATGAGTCAGGAATCCATGAAGTCAGAGAATTCTGAGGGTGCCATGGCAAAAATCTGTTTGATCCCCTTATCCTCAAGAAATTTACTGGAGTTGATTGGATTTTGAGATATAGGTCCAGATGGAGATATTTTTCAAGTTTAATAGAAAAATATGCTTATGAGACCAACAGATGGTCTACCCTCTTCTATAGTAATGGAATGCAACTGAATAAACCATGAGCATGCTAAGAGTCTACTGCAGACTGTATGTAGATGCCTAGTAGTGTCAACCCATGGCTATCCTTTGGGATATCATGGAGATCATCCAGGTTCATAATATCCGCTCCTCGGGAACAGAATACAGTCTACACCCAATAATTTGAAGTCATTTTTTGCACCAAAAAATTCAGTTAATTTGAATTAAGCAATTTTGAATTGAAGAGTAAACTGTAAAATCTATTCCTGTTACTTTAAATTACTTACTTGCTCAAAAAATTCAAATTATCCAGTAACTCGAATAAACTATTTGAAGAAAAGTGCACAGGAGCACAATTTCAATTTGAATTAACAAATAATTAGAATTAAGCAGCTTCAAGTTCAGAGGTGTAGGCTGTATGTAGACAAAGATTCGCCTTTTTCAACAGTTTCTTCAAGTATGAATCAGGAATCCATGAGGTTAGTGAGCCTGCAAAATGCATATGAATGAGAGTGGGTTGTGAAGCCATCTATGAAGCTATTTTATCTGCAGATTTGTGAATCTGCTTGACAATTCTCTTCCCATTTGTACTTTGAGACTGGTCTGTTGCCTGGTTAGCTGCCTTTAACAGAGTGGACATAAGGAACCTAAAATACATCAAACTAATTTGAAATCAACATTACCTTTTCATATGAATTAAATAACTTGCATTTATATAGCACCTTTCATGACCTCAGGATTTCCCAAAGCACTTTATAGCCAATGAAGTACTTTTGAAGTTTAGTCATTGTTGTAATGTAGAAAACTCAGCAGCTAAATTGCACAAAGCAAAGTCCCACAAACAGCAATGAGATAATAACCATATAAACTGTTTTAATGAGGATGGTTGAGGGATAAATATTGGGCAGGACACCGGAGAAAACTCCCTTGCTCTTATTTGAAAGAGTGTCACTTCTTCAGTACTGCACTGAAGTAGCCTGGATTATGTGCTCAAGCTTCTGGAGTGGGACTTGAACCTACAACCTTCTAACTCAGAAGCGAGTTGCTACCACTGAGCCATGGCTTACATCTATATATATAAAAGGATATGGCTCTCTGTCTGTCTCTCTGTCTGTCACTCTGTCTGTCTCTCTGTCTGGCTATACAATCAAAAGTTATAGAGCGTACCTACACATATGTTATATCAAAAGAAAGCTCATCATTAGGGGACTCTTGTAGACATATTTACTTTTTGGTCGGACAAAAATTGTGCCGACGGTATCCAAAAAAACCTTCAAAATTCCGATCATTATCCGTTCATTTGCATCGAGTGGGGCGGGTTCATTGTGTGTGTGGGCGGGCCACCCTACAGTCGAGTGACAGGACCATTGACCAATCCTACACTTCAGTGACCTGACACGGTTGACCAATCGGTGCGTGTGTGGGCGGGGCCTTATCATTCTGAACCGAGGTGAGTGTCAGTCAGCATCTTGATTCCTAACTACTAACTATTGATTTATTTTTCGCACTTTCTGTGTGTGTGGAGGGGATTTTATCCAGCACAAATTTGGTACTTAGGAGCCCAACTAGCTCATTATATAATTCGTGTGTAATAAATGAGTCCAGTATGTGATTTATTTCTTGGGGCCATGTCAGTGCGGGGGTCCGGGGCCTAGGCTTCTCCAACCGCCAGCAGCGCAACTCCAGTCCCCAGGCTCCAGCCTAGACAGGGACCAACACTGGCAGAGGGGAGAGGGTCTGCTGCCTCCGCTCCATTCCCGGGGTCGGTAGGTGGGGAGGCTTCATAAGCAACTGGGGTAGGTCGCAAGCCCCGAATAATTATCTGAAGGTCCCGTGTTTGCAGCTGAGGGGATTTCTTCTGCTTACAGCCCCAGGTTAACGGCAGCCATCTTTGTCAAGGAGGGTGAAAAGTTTCAGTGCGACGCCATTTTGATTCAGTGTGTAATAGAGTGCATGCGCGGCCATCTTAGTACAGGAACATAGAGTGGGTGGGGCTTCAGTGCTTCCAATCGGGTCCTGGAAAGACAATCGAGTGTGTGGGCGGGGCCTAATCTTTCCAACTGAACAGCAAGTGGCGGCCATTGTTGTTTGTGATACAACACACTGACAGGTGAGGACCCCCTTTTTTAATAAAAAGATTGGTGAGGTTGTAAAGTGTATGTTATAGAAAGATTTACCAAAAATGTTTTATAAGTACTTTAAGTTTCATGTTTCAAGGTATTAAAAGGTAGGCTGGGCCATGTCAGTGCAGGGGCCCGAGGCCTAGGCTTCTCCAAAGGCCGGCAGTCCCAGGCTTCCGGCCCAGACAGGGACCAACACTGGCAGAGGGGAGAGGGTCTGCTGGCTCCCCCTCTCCCTTTCCCCCCCCCCCACACACCCCCTTCCCCCCTCCCACACACCCCCTTCCCCCCCGCTCCCACACCCCCCCTTCCCCCTTCCCACACACCCCCTTCCCCCCCCACACACCCCCTTCCCCCCCGCTCCCACACCCCCCCTTCCCCCCTTCCCACACACCCCCTTCCCCCCCTCCCACACACCTCCTTCCCCCCTCCCACACACCCCCTTCCCCCCCACTCCCACACACCCCCTTCCCCCCCACTCCCACACACCCCCTTCCCCCTCCCACACACCCCCTTCCCCCTCCCACACACCCCCTTCCCACACACCCCCTTCCCCCCCACACACACCCCCTTCCCCCCCACAAACACCCTTCCCTCCTCCCACACACCTCCTTCCC